>NC_042616.1:60842562-61142562 GCF_901001135.1 Rhinatrema bivittatum
CCGAGGGGGGCGTGTCGGGGGGCGGGCCCGGTCGTCGCGGCGTTTCGGGGGCGTGTCGGCAGCGTTTTGGGGGCGGATACGGGGGCGTGGCTACGGCCCGGGGCGGTCCGGGGGCGTGGCCGCGCCCTCCGTACCCGCCCCCAGGTCGCGGCCCGGCGCGCAGGAGGCCCGCTCGCGCGCGGGGATTTACGCCTCCCTCTGGGAGGCGTAAATCCCCCGACAAAGGTAAGGGGGGGTTTAGACAGGGCCGGGCGGGTGGGTTAGGTAGGGGAAGGTGAGGGGAGGGCAAAGGAAAGTTCCCTCCGAGGCCGCTCCGATTTCGGAGCGGCCTCGGAGGGAACGGGGGTAGGCTGCGCGGCTCGGCGCGCGCCGGCTATACAAAATCCATAGCCTTGCGCGCGCCGATCCAGGTTTTTAGCAGATACGCGCGGCTCCGCGCGTATCTACTAAAATCTAGCGTACTTTTGTTTGCGCCTGGAGCGCAAACAAAAGTAGGCTATTCGCGCGCCTTTAAAAATCCGCCCCTTAGTTGCACCTCTTTGTATGTTTTCAGCTTTCTTGGAATACTTCCTGAAACTGTTTAAGATGCATTTCAACAAAAGCCCAAGACAATGGTAAAATCATTTCTGTAGCCCTGGATTTGGCTCATGTTTAATACTTGCTCTGCTGCTACCTGACTTCGCGCACCCATATCTCATTTTTCCACTTTAAATCCGGAATCCTTTCCTTGGGTGGTAGCAGAAAGAACAGACTCATTCAGTTTATACTTTGAATACTCACATTTGTGACCACTGTGCAAGGTTATTAATATTACTTCTGGATGCAATCAGTTATAAATAAGGTTACTTTCAAAACAAAGTAATCAGTTGCAATTTATTCCTTATGTTTCAGCAGGGCTAGTGCTATCTTTTTCTGCTGCCCTGTGGAAAGGATTTCTAGGCTGTACCTCCACTGCGCCGTGGATTATGATGGAACCCTTCATGGGCTTCCTTTTTATCCCAACAATAACTTTATGAGTGCGTTTAGAATAAGGCTACCAGATTTCTGCTGGGCAAATCTGAGCCATGTGTTCCCTATAGTACTAGTAGAATACAAACACTTATTTTGAAGTGAGTTGTTATCCAGTGGACTATTCCCATGGAAAATTGTAGCAATCTACTCTCAAAATATCTAAAAGCACATTCTTTAAATGTTATTCCCAGGAAGTATTTCTACAATATTTCTGGCAAGTCCTCGATACAAGAGAATTAATTATATGCCAGAAAGATTCAAATCAGCCAACAAAATCCAGCTGTTATCAACATGTACATTCTGTGTGGGAGACATGTCCAGTTCAGAGACTTTGAACTGGATCCCAGGATATTTTATATTACTTTATCAGATAATACATTAGTTTCCAATCTTTGATATCTCTGACTTGATTTTCTGACTTCTTATTCTCTGGTCTTTTTTCTTATCCTTTTTGTTTTCTTTCTCTCTCTCTTTCTGGTGTTCTGTTTTATACTTTTTTGTTTTAGTTCTCTCTTCTTTGTCTCTTTCCTTCAGTGTGAATACTTTCTCTTCCTTCCTTCTCTCTTCTCCTGTTCCTTTCTTCTCTTCCTATTTTTCCTCATTCTCAGGATCATTATAACCACTTTAGGGCAAACGTTTGGGGATGGGCCCCCTTTTATTTTATTTTTTTCATATTGACCACCACCCTTCCATCTCCTCCCCAACTGCAGCACTCTTCTTCTTCTCGTCTAATAAATCTGATGCTGCTCACCCACTACTGCAGTTTTCTTCCTCTGTGCCAGCTGATATGAAGGCAGCCACGTGCTGCCTCTTTCTTCTGGCTCATGCTAGCCAATTCAAGCATACCTCTACTTTCTTCAAGCCCACACAGGCCCATGTAAGTACAGCATGAGGCGTCTTCCCCCTTCTAACCCAAGTGAGCTTATGCAAGTGTGGTGTAAATGGCCTTGTGCTATGGGTAGTGCAGGAGCAAATGTGTTAGGTACCCTAACTGAACATTCAGTCTTGTGACCCCCACCCCCACCCCTTTCCTCTGAAATAACTTTCAGGCCTATAGGTCCCTGGCAGAGATTTTAATAATTAAACTCAACAATCATTGTGACCCCACCATTATCCCGCTCAGAACAATACTGTAAAATCATGTACTTTAAAATATTACATATTGTGTTATATATCTATATATGTATAGCAAATGTTGCTTACCTGTAACAGGTGTTCTCACAGGACAGTAGGATGTTAGTCCTCACATATGGGTGACATCACAGGATGGAGCCCAGTCACGGAACACTTTTGTCAAAGTTTCTAGAACTTTGACTGGCACCTACTGGGCATGACCAGGATGGCACTAACCCTGCAATCAGCAGGGGTCCCCCTTCAGTCTTGTTTAAAAGCTACAGGAAGTGCCAAAAAATAAAATAAGAAAACGTAACAAACCCAACACCGCGGGGTGGCGGGCAGGTTTCGTGAGGACTAACATCCTGCTGTCCTGTGAGAACACCTGTTACAGGTAAACAACATTTGCTTTCACACAGGACAAGCAGGATGGTAGCCCTCACATATGAGTGAGTACCGAGCTGAGGATGTCCGAGATATGCACCAAATGTACCCAAGACATGCAACCGGCAAAACAACTGGGGTGGAATTTGGTAGAGGCCATCCTGAACCCTAACGGGCAGGCAGAAGGGTGTTGGGACATCAAGTTGCAAAAAGGTTGCGCAAGACAGACTGGCCGAAAATGGAATCTTGTCTTCCAGCCTTGTCCAAACAATAATGGGCTGAAAAGGTATGGAGAGAACTCCAGATAGCAGCCCTACAAATATCAGGAAGCGGCACCGACCGTAAGTGCGCTACTGAAGTTGCCATGGCCCTGATAGAGTGTGCTTTAACACGGTCTTGAAGTGGAATGTCTGCTTGCTGATAGCAAAAGGATATGCAATCCGCTAACCAGGAGGAGAGAGCCTGCTTACCCACAGGTTGCCCCAATCTGGTGGAATGGAAAGAAACAAACAAACAAACAAACAGCATTCTATCTAGACCATACAACTGCCCACAGGCAGTTGTACGGTCTAGATAGAATGCTAGAGCCCGTTTAAATTCAAGGGTATGCAGAGCCTATTCTCCTGGATTAGAATGGGGCCTGGGAAAGAAGGTAGGTAGTATGATGGATTGATTAATGTGAAACTCCAATACTACCTTAGGCAAAAACTTAGGGTGAGTGCAGAGTACTACCCGGTCGTGCAGAAGTTTAGTGTAAGGCGGGTAGGTAACTAGAGCCTGTAACTCACTAATTCAGCGAGCAGATGTTATTGCCAGAAGAAAAATCACTTTCCATCTGAGATAGCGAAGATCACAGGATTGAGGCTCGAATGGTGGTTCATGAGCTGACCCAAAACTAGGTTAAGGTTTCAAGAAGGGGCTGGAGGGCGCAGTGGAGGTTTGAGGTGGAGCAAGCCCTTCAAAAATCATGTTACAAGGGGTTGTACTGAAATGGGAACATCCCCAACACCTTTATGGAAAGCAGCTACCGCACTGACATGCATCCTGATGGAAGACATTTTTAGACCTGACTGATAGGTACCAGAGGTAGTCCAGAAACTTCGTGGTGGAACAGTTGAAAGGATCAAGGGACAGTGAGGCACACCATGACTTAAACCTGATCCATTTGTAAAAATAAGATTTTCTCGTGGAAGGCTTCCGTGAAGCAATCAGGACATGGGATACTGGCTCCGAAAGATTGAGTGGCTGAAGAATTAACCTTTCAACATCCAGGCGGTCAGGGACAAAGCCTGAAGATTGGGGTAGCGTAGGAACCTGTCGTTCTGAGTGATCAGAAGTGGGTCCTTCCCCAGGGGAATGTGCCTGCGAATGGAGAGGTCCTGAAGAATCGGAAACCACACTTGTCGTGGCCAGTGAGGGGCTATCAGGATCATGGTTCCCTTGTCCCGACATAGCTTCACGAGAGTCTTTGAGAGAAGTGGAAGTGGAGGGAATGCACAGAGGAGACCGGTGTCCCATGAAAGGGAGAATGCATCTCTTGGTAGTGAATGTTGGCTGCGAGTGAGCGAGCAAAGGTTTTCTACTTTGTGGTTTTGAGGTGATGCAAAAAGGTCTATGTGAGGGTAACCCCAACATTGGAATATTGAGGTTGCTACTGTGGGGTTGAGAGACCACTCATGCGGCTGAAAAGTGCAACTCAGCCTGTCTGCCAACACATTGTCCACCCCCGCCAAGTAGGTGGCCCTGAGGTACATCTAGTGGGAAAGGGCCTCCACCCATATCTGTGCAGTTTCTTGTCACAGGAGGTAGGAGCCCGTCCCTCCCTGCTTGTTGATGTACCACATGGCCACCTGGATGTTCGACCTTCCCTGTTGTAATATAACTTTCGCTTTCAGTGTTAACTGGTTTACCCCCTAGTTTATTGTAAACCGGTACGATAAGACTTGGTCTTGAGCATTGGTATATTAAAATAATTTAAATAAATAAATAAATGTCTGAATCAGGATGACCTGGTGGGAAAGGCAATCCTGAAACACCCTGAGAGCATATCTGATTGCTCGTAGCTCCAGAAAATTGATTTGGTGTTTGGCTTCCTCTGGAGACCAAGACCCTTGAGTTTGTAAATTGGCAACATGTGCTCCCCAGCCGAGGTTGGAAGCATCGGTGGTAAGGGTTATTTGAGGATCTAGAGTCTGGAAAGGTAGGCCTTGGAGGAGATTGGTCTGATTTTTCCACATAGCTAGAGACTGACGAAGTGGGTTGGTGATGTGGACAATGGTTGATAGTGGTTGAATGGATTGAGTCCATTGTGACCTTAGAGTCCACTGCATGATTCTCATGGCCAAGTGGGCCATTGGGGTAACATGCACTGAGGATGCCAATTGTCCCAGTAAGATGGTGAAATGGCATGCAGTTGAGCGTTTTCGAGATTGTAGCTGGTGTACGAGGGAGATGAGAATGAGAGCACATTTTCGAGGCAGAAATGCCTTTGCTTTGAAGGTGTCCAAGTCTGCCCCTATGAATGACAAAGTTTGAGATGGGACTAAGCAGGATTTTGTGTAATTGATGAGAAATCCTAGAGATCAGAACATGTAAAGTAAGATGTAGGGACGTCAGAGCAGCTTGCTGAGTGGGAGCCCTGATCAACCAGTTGTTGAGATAGGGGTAGATGTGAACACCTTGGGTCCTGAGGAAGGCTGCTACTACTATGAGACACTTGGTGAAAACTCGTGGTGCAGATGCTAGGCCGAATGGGAGCACTCGGTATTGATAGTGCTTTGGGCCTACCAGGAACCTCAGAAATCTGCGATGAGACGGAGTTATCGCAATGTGTGTGTAAGCATCCTGTAGGTCTAGATAGCAGTCTTCCCTTTGCAGAAGAGGAAGGAGAGAACCCAAAGTTACCATCTTGAACTTTTCTCGTTGGAGATACTTGTTGAGGGCACACAGGTCCAGAATTGGATGAACACCACCTGACTTTTTGGGGATTAGAAAGTACCGGGAATAGAATCCGAGGCCCTGTTGGGAGTAGGGCACTGGTTCGATTGCTCTGGATTGAAGAAGGAGGGAGACCTCCTGGTCCAGGAGTATTGAGTGGTCTGATGTTCCCCAATTCATCCGAGGTGGGGAATCCAGTGGGATGGAGAGAAAGTTCAGGTGATAACCTTGAGAGATTATGGCAAGGACCCACTGGTCCGAGGTGATTGTGTGCCAGATGTTGTTGAAATGACACAATCGATCTCCCACTGGTACATGTGGCAGTGGAAGTTGGCTGCTGCTCTCTATGCAGGAGTCAAAAACTGGAAGCAGGGCCTGGCTGAGGAGCTGCTTGAGGTTTTTGCTTACGAGGTTGTCGGGACTGGGCCTTTTGGAAAGGCTTCGTGGAGCGACCTCTAGACGGTGGTGGGTAGGACTTCTTTTGACGATAGAATAACTTTTTAGAGTCCTTCCTGAATGGTTGTTTGGCCGAATACTCAGAAGGCATCAGAGAAAGTTGGCGAAGAGTCTCATGATGATCCTTGAGCTGCGCCACTGTTTGTTGGATCTGTTCACCAGATTGTCTCCAATGCAAGGCAGATCGGACAATATGTCTTGGACTTTAGGTCGTAAGTCCGAAGACTTAAGCCAGGCCCATCTTCTTGCAGAAATAGCAGCTGCCGAAACCTGGAAGCGGTGTCGAAGATGTCATAAGAGGACCTTATTTCATGTTTCCCCGCTTCAAAACCTTTGTGGACCAGGGTTTGTAGCTGCTCCTGGAATTGCTGAGGCAGGCACTCTGCAAAGTCCTGTATTTGCTTGAATAGGACCCTATTGTATTGGGTCATATGAAGTTGGTAAGAGGCTATCCGAGAAATAAGCATTGATCCCTGGAAGACACGCCGACCAATGGCATCCAGGAATTTCTGTTCCTTGCATGGAGGGAAGGAAGAATGGGGCTTTGAATGTCGTGCCTTCTTTTGGGCAGATTTAACAACCACGGACTGGTGATCCAATTGAGGTTTTTGCAACCCTGGAGCTGATTGGACCAAGTATGTGGTATCTGCTTTGCGGTTGACTGGTCTACCGAACCAGGGTGTTCCATATTCTTTTTGAGAAGATCTAAAAGAACTTTGATAGGGACGGAGGTGATTTGTTTGGGAGCATCCAGAAATTGTAACAGCTTCATCATCTGATGTCTATCGTCTTGCTCAGTCTGTAGTTGGAAGGGAACCAACTCAGACATTTCCTTCACAAGTCCTCTGAGGGAGAAGGCTTCCTGCTTTCGGTAGGAGAGGGTGGAGATAGTAAATCAACAGTGTCCGGGGATGAATCGTCGGTCCAGGTGTGATAAGGATCAGCACCGGTCCCTCTAGATCCCTAAGAGGGACAGGAGGAAGGTATTCCCAAAGGTCCCGGCCTAGGCTCCGAAGGCATCGAGGGAGTTATGGCAGGCACCAATGAATGCATCGAGAGCATCGATTGAAGGATCGGTGGCACCGATGACAGCAATGGTATCAATGATGTCGATGGTTGAGGCATCGGCAGGACTCCCGATGGAGGAAGACAAAACGGTGTTTCTCCTCCCGAAGACAGAGCAAGTGGAGAGGGCACCGGAGCCATCGGTGACCCCGGATCATCGGTGGAAAAGAGGCTATAAGCGCTTCCATCCTCAAGAGCAGCGGTGCCGATGCTGCCGGAATGGGATCAGTGGTTGGTTCCACAAGCGGCACCGGTATCGGCATCGGAGGAACCTGGAATCTGTTCATTGCCTTGTTGATGGCCTCCTGAACCATCCGGTCCAGCTCTTCATGGAGACCTGGAGCAATCACCCCTGGTTCTGGAAGGGGAGAAGGAGGCAGAGGCGTAGTCGGAGGGACCACCGTTAAAGGCAGTGTCGTGGCTCCCATTACTCATCCAGGTGAGGGTTTCCTCGGTGACCCGGTCTCAGAAAGGGTCAATGCCTTTTCTGGACTTGGTTTCATTGATGGCGGCTCTGACGATGGCGAGGTTGATGATTTGCCTTCATTGATGGTCTGAGGCTTTTGGTGTCGATGCCGATGTTTCTCTCTACGAGCCCCTCGATCCTGAGGGGAAGCAGAGGTAGTCGATGGCCGGGAAGTCATCGACGCTGGAAGGTCACCGGCCGGTGCCCGATACTGGCACGATGTGGATGGTGCCGGTTCAGACGACGTCGAAGCTATGGACGGCGTTGGAGTTTGAGACCGAAAAAGAAGTTCCATCTTCTCCATTCTGGCTTTGTGACCGTTTGGTGTCATTAAGGCACATTTGGTACAAGTCAGGACATCATGCTCACACCCTAAGCACATTATACAGATTTTATGATTGTCTGTGATGGACATGGTGCAAGTGCAAACAGGGCACCGACGAAACCCCGATGCCATGGCCTTTGAAAAAATTGAGCCGCGGTGCGGTCAACAGCCAGTAGGCCATGAGGGCCAAACGCGACGGGAATCGACCAGAATCTGGTAAAAGACTTACCGGAGTACCGCGGAAGTAAAAAATTCAAGAGGGGGACCCCTGTGGGGTATTAAAGTTTGAAGTAATTCCATGAGGAAAATTCCTGTCAGGAATCTCTAAGAGCTACTTAACCCGCGTGGCTACTGCTGCGCGGAAAAAAGAAGACTGAAGGGGGACCCCTGCTGGTTGCAGGGTTAGTGCCATCCTAGGCATGCCCAGTAGGTGCCAGTCAAAGTTCTAGAAACTTTGACAAATGTGTTCCATGATTGGGCTCCATTCTGTGATGTCACCCATATGTGAAAACTACCATGTGAGAAATATCTATATCTTTATTAGGGATGTGCATTTTGTTTAAAATAAATGCGGAATCCAAACCAAAATAGCCCATTTTCTATTTAGTTGGTTTTGTCCAAAATGAATGCATGGTGCCTCTGAAAAATCAGAAATGTTTTGGTTTATTCATTTCAGTAATTTGCAAAACTCCTCCCCCACCCCCTGGAAAAGAAAATTGGCCTCAAAAGGGCCAAAAATGAAAAAACTAAATAAACTGCCTACTTATCCCTAGTATGTAAATATATATACACACACATACATATATATATATACCATAACCAAAAATCCACTACTATCATAAATCATATATGTGGAAAAATGTGAATCAGAAAAGACAATTCCACATTTATAATATTTTTGTAATTATTGTTAATGCATTAAAAAAGAGAGGAAAAAAGCCAGTTCATGACTTATTGAACAACCAGCAAGCAAACTTGCAGATCTGCCACACAAAGTGCTAGCAGGCCTCAAGGGATTTTAATCAGTACTGGCAAAAGAAACCCTAAATTTATTAATTGCCTCACCAAAGGTTGTTGAAAAAAATTTTTATTCTGAAAATTCTATTAATAAAATTTGTTCATATTGCTTATATGTTAAACTGTATAGAGCAGTGGTTCTCAGCCTTTTTTCGGCCGGGACACACCTGACAGATGGTTCTCACATGCGTGACACAGTGAACATGTGACCATCATGGAGCTAAATGTAAACATGCACGCTGCATCCACGGGAATCCCCTCGAACCCCAACAATGGGTGGAGAGCAAAATAGGGCATTAAACATACAACTCACCATACAAAAAAGATATTCTGTTTCTGATGACATCTCAGCAAAAGCAAAACAAACTCCCTTTACTAACAGACACAATAGCCCTCCTTATGAAAAGACAGTAATTTACCACCAATGCATGACCTATTGAGAAAACACAACAAATAAGATCAATACAAATGCCTACATGTTAGCAAAATACCTCACCTCGGTCACATACAGAGAACTGACCTTCACCAAATACAGAAAGACCACAAATTATAAATATGCGAGACAGAAACTAGAATGGAAAACCAGAAAAGCCACTCTGCATGCAATGGAAACCTAGAGAAATGGAAAGAGAAATATAGCACCTAAAAATACACACAAATTAATTCAGACATTGTTACACCTGTATTATGGAACACACTCAAACAGGAGCAACCCTATCTATGAAAAGGCAACACTACAAATATTAAATCAGGCCGTAAACACTAATACACCTCCTATTGGGAAAACAGAATAAGCCAAGCTGCTAGAGATCCCCACACATTGTAAAGCTATACTAATAAATGCTACAAAACAGCTGATGAACAGAATAACATCTAACAATTAAAAACGCATACAAAATTATTAAAAAAATATCCAAATATCAATACAATATTTCAAAACAGTAGACATTACATAGTACCCAATAATTAAATAATACAAATAAAAAATGGCAGACAATCAAGAAAAATAAACTTAAAAAGCCACCTTTATTTACCCTCTCCAGCAACTCTCCTACTCCTTTCCCTTGCAGGCCAAAAGCACACACCAGAAGCAATAGTGGCTGCTGAAGCTCTGTCCTCATGGTCCTCTTCCTTAGGGCCTACAACCAGTCTCTGACTCACACACACACGTCACCTCCCTGATCAGTCTCAGTCACTCACACACACACATGCTCTGTCGCTTACATACAAGCTCTCAATCACACACAAATGCTTCCGCTCCTATTCTACCACACACACAAGCTCTCACTCATGCACCCAGGTTCCCATTCTACCACACACACAAGCTCTCACTCACGTACCCAGGCTCCCATTACACACACACACACACACACACACACACACACACACCCCTAGGCTCCCATTCACACCACACACACCCACACCCAGGCTCCCATTCACACACACACACATACACACAAACACCCACACCCAGGCTTCTATTCACACATGTATGCACTGGGCCTCACCGCCAAACCTTCGCCGCAGGGATGGACTCCAATTGGACCATGGCTTTACTCCAGCGGACCTTCTTTTTTGCCGCCACGGGGATGAGCTCCCATGGCAGCCTTGCTTCACGGCTTTGGGCTTCCTCTTCGCCACCACGAGGATGAGCTCCCATGGCGCCTTGCTTCAGCAGGGTCAGATTTCCTCTTTGCCACCACAGGGATGAGCTCCCATGCTTCAGTGGGGTCGGGCTTCCTCTTTTCTGCCATCGTGATGTGCTCCTGTGGTGGCCTTGCTTCACGGGGTTGGGCTTCTTTGCTATGGGATACCCCTTCTTCCTGCCCCACCGGTCAATCGGAGACTTCCCCCCTTCTTCCTACTCTCACTAGCAGGAAGAAGGGAGGAGGTTTCTGATAGGTCTGCAGGGGCAGGAAGAAGGGAGGCTTCCCATTGGCCCACAGGGGCAGGAAAAAGGGAGAAGGGAAACACAACCGGGGCAATGAGACACCAGGAGCTGTGACACACTGGTTAAGAATAGCTGCATTAATATATATTTTTGTTTCTTAAAAACTGATTTGCTAAGATTCTTCCCATAGACACAAAATGGGAAAAAAGGCTTAGTGTGGCACTGTGTTCCATCAGAAAGGCCAAAGAATAGATGCAGGCTAGGCTCTGGCTGAATATTCAGGAACTTTATTAAGTCACAACACAAAACACTGAATATTTTTACAGCTTACAAACAAAGAAGCCATGTAACAACTTATAGTCTCTCAGTCTGGGCCTTTCCTAAGGTGCCTCCTGTTTCTCTGGGGCCTCTTGTTCCTTCCTGGGCCTGGCTACATATACATCTTCCCAGGGGCCTCCTTACAGACCAGGATTTCCTGTTATTTGAGCTTAATGAGGACTGAGTCAGATCCTGGATCTGGTCCCTTAAGGTATTCCGGGGTTTTCTTGTGCAAACCTCTTCACATATCTTTCCCCTCAGCGCAACTTCTTAGGTTGAGCACTTGTCCTTACTAGGGTTATACTCCTAAGTAGACCCTTGTTTCTCTCTTCACTCCCAATCCTATGCTGAGGCTGTTACGGTACCGGGCCGTGCCCCGTTCTCTCCACTCATCTCGGGGCCGGGCCAGCCCGCTGTTGCTCCGTCCCGTCTTGCAGGCCCCGTCGGGGTCTCTCCCGCAGCGCTCCCTCCTTGAGGGAGACACCGCCGATCCGTCGCGGCTGGACCTGCCTCCTAGGCGCGCGTGAACGCAGGAGCTCCAGATTTTAAAGGGGCCAGCGGGAACAGGGAGGACATGCAGCTAGGTCTGGGCCCTTGCCTTGCAACGAGGTTCACTCTGATAAGAGTTGCTAGTTGCTGCTTCGGATCCTTTGGCTTCTGACTCCTGGCTTTTGACTCCGGCTTCCGTCCACAGACTTCTGATCCAGCTTTGTCCTTTGGATTCCGACTCTAGCTTGGGTCCTCACGAGCTCCTCTTGGGGGGACCGCGGGCTTCCAGTGGTGAAATTCCAGTTGGCCTCCTGGCTCCAGCTCTTCGTCTCCATTCCCTGGATACCGCCTTGCAGGAGACCACTCGTAAGTCCAAGCAGCCTGGGTCCTCACGGGCTCCTCCTGGGGGGACCCCGGGTCTCCAGTGGTGAAGATCTCTTGGTCTCCTGTCTGTACCACCTCCCGGCTTCGACATCCACTGGGTACCTCCTCAGTGAGCCACCAACTGTCCTAGCCGGCCCAAGGGTCCACGAATCAAAGAGAGGCTGCTTAACCCATTAAAGGTTTCCTCTCCCCAAGTCATTTAGGAAACTGCTCCATGTTTGTGGGTTGCCCACTAGTCCAATCTGTCTTCACTGCCCATAAAATGACCCCACAGGGTTTTAAACTGGGGTCAATTGCACCCTAAAACCACTAGACAATGGAGCTTGGGAAGTACCCCTGCTTCCTTAACAGTTTGTCTTGATGGCATTGTCAATGGATCTGACTGGTGGGTTACTACTGTCTGTCACCATGTGTACAGATCAGCATGGCCTTCTTCTTCTCATTGATATCAACTCTCTTGATCAAGACCTTACAAACAAGTGTCTTACTACACTCTGAGTCTATCAGGACTTGGGTAGGAATTTCGTCGGGTTCCACCTGAATCATTTTTATTTATTTATTTATTTTATTTATTTATTTATTTAATTTTATATACCGGCAACCGTTTGCACATCGTGCCGGTTTACAGATAACTTACAAACCAAGATAAATATAGGCGGAGCCTTTACAAAGAACTGTGTGTAACATGAGCATAGTAACATAGTAAGAACTCGAAAACTAGGGGAGGGAGGGGTGAGGGTGATTTTGACGAGGGGGGGGGCGGGGGGGGTGAGGACGGGTACAGCAGGAGAAAATATGTACAGGGAGTCAATAAATAGAGAATATGTACAGGGGTTGTATACTAAGGTTGTATGTGCGCATGAAGAGCAGGGAGAGGGGTGAGGTAAAATGTACAATTGCATTAGGTGATGGCTTGTTAAGTGAATGATGTTAGGTGAGGGGTTTGAGGTTGTCCTGAGGGGAAAGGTGTAGGTCCTGTGGTGGGGGTGTTAGAATTAGGAGGAGGTTGAGAGGGGGTGTTTATAGGTGAGGATGGTGATTGGGGGTATGCTTGGAGGAAGAGCCAGGTTTTGAGTTTTTTTTTAAAGGTAGGGGTGGAAGTTTCGATGCGAAGGTCAAGGGGCATGGAGTTCCATAGGGAGGGGCCTGCGAGGGAGAGGGCCCTCTTGGTGGAAGAGATGAGCCTTGTCGATTTTATAGAGGGGGGAATAAGGGTTCCACGAAGGGAGGAGCGGGTGGGTCTTGTGGAGGTACGTGGGAGGAAAGGAGGGTTTAACCAGTTGAAGTGTTCATTTGTAATGCTTTTGTGTATTAGGGTAAGTGTTTTGTATAAGATTCGTGAATGGATGGGAAGCCAATGGAGGTTGATGAGGGTGGGGGTAATGTGGTCTTTCTTCTTGACATTAGAGAGGATGCGTGCAGTGGCGTTTTGGAGGAGTTGGAGAGGTCTGATGTGGGTGGCCGGGAGTCCAAGTAAGAGTGCGTTACAGTAATCAATTTTTGAAAAAATAAGGGATTGGAGTACTGTGCGGAAGTCATGGAAGTAGAGGAGGGGTTTGAGTTTTTTGAGGGTTTGGAGTTTGAAATAGCAACTGCTAAGGATAGATTTGATGTATGGTTTAAAGGTAAGTTGATTGTCAAGTATAACACCCAAGTTTCTTGTGTTGGAAGAGAGGTTGGGAAGGTGGAGTGTGGAGGGACAGGTTGTGGGTGTATGTTTAGAGGAGATGAGGAGGAGTTCAGTCTTTTGTGGGTTAAGGGCTAGGTGCATGTCTGTGAGAAGTTGGTTAATGGAAGTGAGGATGGTGTCCCATTTGTGTAGAGCAGTGAGTACAGTGTCTGTGAAGGGAATGAGTATTTGCACATCATCTGCGTAGATGAAGTGTGTAATGCCAAGGTTGGAATTCAAGGTTCATAAATTCCTTACGTTCCCAAGATGGGATATCCACCAAGTTACAGCTCTGAAGTTTTATGAAAGTGTTTGCCCATTCCTTTCCCACATTTCATTTTTGTTCTGGGGGCTGCCCTCCACAGCCTGTTCCTTCTTGCGCTGTTCTGCTAGCTTGTACTCCCACACTATGTCTTCAAGCTATGGGAACTCTTTGACCGTGTGGTCCTCTGTCTTACAGTAGGAGCATGTCCATGAGAGGGCTCTTCATTCTCGTCTTTTCTGTATGGGCAGCATTCTTCCTCATGTCCACTCTCTGACAAAGGACACAGAAGGAGAAAGTATCTACACCCGGTACCAGTTGCTCCAAGACTTCCTTATTCTTTGTCTTCAGGATTGACCATGCTTAGGAGACTTTCTTTAGTCCACATCGACTTTAGTATCTAGTGCCGGCTATGTCACCATATTGATGTCCATTGCTTCATTTCGGTTATACCTTAGTCTCACCAATAGAGAGCACACTTTACCATGAGGCATAAGAACATAAGAAGAACATAAGAAAATGCCATACTGGGTCAGACCAAGGGTCCATCAAGCCCAGCATCCTGTCTCCAACAGTGGCCAATCCAGGCCACAAGAACCTGGCAAGCACCCAAAAACTAAGTCTATTCCATGTAACCATTGCTAATGGCAGTGGCTATTCTCTAAGTGAACTTAATAGCAGGTAATGGACTTCTCCTCCAAGAACTTATCCAATCCTTTTTTAAACACAGCTATACTAACTGCACTAACCACATTCTCTGGCAACAAATTCCAGAGTTTAATTGTGCGTTGAGTAAAAAAGAACTTTCTCCGATTAGTTTTAAATGTGCCCCATGCTAACTTCATGGAGTGCCCCCTAGTCTTTCTACTATCCGAAAGAGTAAATAACCGATTCACATCTACCCATTCTAGACCTCTCATGATTTTAAACACCTCTATCATATCCCCCCTCAATCGTCTCTTCTCCAAGCTGAAAAGTCCTAACCTCTTTAGTCTTTCCTCATAGGGGAGTTGTTCCATTCCCCTTATCATTTTGGTAGCCCTTCTCTGTACCTTCTCCATCGCAATTATATCTTTTTTGAGATGCGGCGACCAGAATTGTACACAGTATTTAAGGTGCGGTCTCACCATGGAGCGATACAGAGGCATTATGACATTTTCCGTTTTATTCATCATTCATTTTCTAATAATTCCCAACATTCTGTTTGCTTTTTTGACTGCCGCAGCACACTGCACCGACGATTTCAATGTGTTATCCACTATGACACCTAGATCTCTTTCTTGGGTTGTAGCACCTAATATGGAACCCAACATTGTGTAATTATAGCATGGGTTATTTTTCCCTATATGCATCACCTTGTACTTATCCACATTAAATTTCATCTGCCATTTGGATGCCCAATTTTCCAGTCTCACAAGGTCTTCCTGCAATTTATCACAATCTGCTTGTGATTTAACTACTCTGAACAATTTTGTGTCATCTGCAAATTTGATTATCTCACTCGTCGTATTTCTTTCCAGATCATTTATAAATATATTGAACAGTAAGGGTCCCAATACAGATCCCTGAGGCACTCCACTGTCCGCTCCCTTCCACTGAGAAAATTGCCCATTTAATCCTACTCTCTGTTTCCTGTCTTTTAGCCAGTTTGCAATCCACGAAAGGACATCACCACCTATCCCATGACTTTTTACTTTTCCTAGAAGCCTCTCATGAGGAACTTTGTCAAATGCCTTCTGAAAATCCAAGTATACTATATCTACCGGTTCACCTTTATCCACATGTTTATTAACTCCTTCAAAAAAGTGAAGCAGATTTGTGAGGCAAGACTTGCCCTGGGTAAAGCCATGCTGACTTTGTTCCATTAAAGCATGTCTTTCTATATGTTCTGTGATTTTGATGTTTAGAACACTTTCCACTATTTTTCCTGGCACTGAAGTCAGGCTAACCGGTCTGTAGTTTCCCGGATCGCCCCTGGAGCCCTTTTTAAATATTGGGGTTACATTTGCTATCCTCCAATCTTCAGGTACAATGGCAGTACTTTCCCTGGCTGGAGGTCAATAGGGCAGTCATAAGTCAAAGCGGGGAAAGGACCTCAGTTTGTTTTTTGCTGAATATGTCATGGAAAGCCACACAGGAGGGAGACCGGATGGTATTGCGAGATTCGAGACTGCACGACAGAGTAGGGAGAACTGGATTGAGGCAATGGTGTAGGCAGCATGAGCTCCATGATTGGATGTCCTGTGTAGATCCATAAGAACATGCCATACTGGGTCAGACCAAGGGTCCATCAAGCCCAGCATCCTGTCTCCAACAGTGGCCAGTCCAGGCCATAAGAACCTGGCAAGTACCCAAAAACTAAGTCTATCCCATGTTACTGTTGCTAGTAATAGCAGTGGCTATTTTCTAAGTCAACCTAATTAATAGCAGGTAATGGACTTCTCCTCCAAGAACTTATCCAATCCTTTTTTAAACCCAGCTACACTAACTGCATTAACCACATTCCCTGGCAACAAATTCCAGAGTTTAATTGTGCGTTGAGTGAAAAAGAACTTTCTCCGATTAGTTTTAAATGTGCCACATGCTAACTTCATGGAGTGCCACCTACTCCTTCTAGTATCCAAAAAAGTAAATAACCAATTCCCATTTACCCGTTCTAGACCTCTCATGATTTTAAACACCTCTATCATATCCCCCCTCTGCCGTCTCTTCTCCAAGCTGAACAATCCTAACCTCTTTAGTCTTTCCTCATAGGGAAGCTGTTCCATCCCCTTTATCATTTTGGTCACCCTTCTCCTGTTGCTGGAGCCAGGATAATTCCAGGACTAGAGGGCTGATAGAGCACCTGAGGACAGAAAATGAGATCTTTCCATGGTGTAGGAGATTTTCACCTTAAATTAAAGTATTTCCTGACACCCGAGCATTGGTTTTTACCTTTAATTAATGTATTTCCTGACACTGATCTAATTTTGTTCTGGTTGCATTGCTGCTATGTTGGATCGGCTTCCATGGTGTTTTCTGGGATCATGGTGTAGGAGGTCCATCCTGAGGATCATGGGTCGTGTCACAGCCGTGATTCCCCCGGCAGCATACAGGGCAGGAGATCCACTGGAATGGCATGAAGATGGATCAGTGTCTTCTCAATGGCCTGCTGTACCGGAGTTGAGGAAGGCTTCAGGCCAGAGTGAGAGACGTTACAATTATAAATGGTATGTAAACTATTTTAAATAAATAAAGAAAAAATAGAATCCCTGGCCACTCTCCTAGGAAGAGACAGGTGTTTCTGGAGAGATCGGGGGTGAGTTACATGTAGCAATTTAATCTACTTTGGGAAGATGCATATAAAATCGCTGTAGGCAGACTAGATGGGCCATTTTGGTCTTTATCTGCCATCATTTACTATGTTGCTGTGGAGGTGATGTTATGGCCGTCGGCTGCGGCAAGGTCACGACTGGGGCCAACTGTCATGGCTGCTGGCTGCGGCGGTCCGCGGCCGGGACCAAGTACTCACCCGCAGCGTCGGGTTGGCCCTGAGGCTCCTGCAGGAGCAGGCAGCCTCCTTCGGCGCTCTCCTCGTGGCCATGGCCGCTGCTGAGGCCAGCCGCAGGACCCTGCACAGCCAGGATGACGCCTCCCCCTTCTGGCTGACTTAGAGCCACGCGTGCGGCTGAAGATAAGATTTAAAGGGGCCTCGACAGGAAGTTGTCGTGGTTCCTTGTTGCGTTCGTGCCTGTTCTCACCTTCGCTCCACTCTCTCTACCTTAGTGGCGACTCTCTTCGGGTCTGACGGACAGCTGCTTCCGCGGCTTCTTCTCGCCTCTACGTTCCTGGAATCCCCAGGCTGGCCTGATGTTGCGGATCCACTATGTTCTTGATGACGTAAGGGCGCGCGCGCGCACTCCAGAGTTTATACCTGCAAGGGCGTGAACCTCGGGGGCGTCCCTCCGTAGTGACATCATCCGCTTCCAGCTTAAAAGGTCTTTGTTTGCTACTACGAATTGAGTTAGCAAGGACTCCAATTGGACTTGCTTCAGCAGTCCACGCTACTTGTATCTACGAACCAAGTTAGCAAGGACTCCATAGGACTTGCTTCGGCAGTCCACGCTACTTGCAAGCCTCTACAAACTTACCTAGGGGTACCCGCTCCTCGGGGGCCCCGCTCTTCTCTCTTCTTGATTTCAGATTGCTAAGATGGGATCCGGTACTCACTCCTTGAGGCCTACGTCCCTGAATGCTCAGAAGACTCCTTACTACCTGGAAGCGATCGCAGACATGAACACAGTGAGTTCTATTACAGATAGGAACCGGTACTCGCTCCACGAAGGCCTATGTTCTTAATCTCCGAAGACTCCCTTCTGTCTAAGATGATATCGCAGGTACGGAGATCGTGCGTCATTATTGCAGATTGCAGATAGGAACCGGTACTCGCTCCATGAGGGCCCATGTTCCTAAAATCCTTCTCAACTCTCTTCTATCTCAGAAGCTATTGCATACCTATATCTGGTGCACTACTATTTCAAATTACAGATAGGAACCGGTACTCGCTCCACGAGGGCCTATGTTCCTAAAACCCTACACAGATGCTCTTCTATTTCAGAAGCTATCACATACCTATATCTTGTGAATTACTATTATAGATTGCAGTGAAGGATATGTAAAAATAAGGAACATTTTGGGGTTAGGGGAGAGGCATCAACATGTAGACTGAAATCTCCTAGGATGACCAGGAGGAGCAAGGAACTGGAACAGGAATCAGGAACTGGAATGGGAATGCTTACTATCCGTCGTGGATCGCCGATGGGACCCCTAGATATAAGCTATTGCAATAGTCTATAATGTAGTCCTGGGGGAATTTTGCGCTACTACAGAAGCATGTTAAGTGATCTACGAGAGGTAACTTAGTGTACAAACACATACACACACACACACACTCCCTCTCTCTCGTACACACACACACACCCACACCCTATATAGCATTATTTTTAAATATTTATGGTGAAATGTTTTTGGATTTTTTTCTTTCACTTGCACAGTGAAAGAAACCACATCTCCCAGTCCTTGCATGTGAAGAGGACTATCAAATGCTCCAAAGAAAGGTGACTGCTGTTATCCTGTAGACCAGTAGTCATTATCTTTTTCAGTCAGCTCTGACCCAATCTGCAAGAATCAGGTATCTCCATTCTTCAAAAACTGGTATTTATCATGTGACTAGTTTTTAACCAACCAAGTCACATGAAGTCTCTACAGTGATTAAGATATTTTCTTAGCTGACACAGAACATATAGTCAACAGAGCCCTCTCACTGGTTGACCAACGTTTTGTGATTTCTAATGATTGGCATATGCAGTTATGAATAGATTGAAGATGATTGCAAAGAAACTTGATGTGCTATAGCTAGGAGCAAAGACGCTTAGTTCGTGGAACAGAGAGCCATCGTTATGACAAACCTAGAGAATATTCTCAACCTGTTTACAAATTTACAATTTGATTTCCACTTAGGGTTTATGGTACCTGTTGTAAAGCTCTGGGAATGATTCCTCGATGATCATAGCTTTCAGTTGCGCCTGTAATAGTGTACGTTTTTCCAGCTCCTGTCTGTCCGTAGCACATTATAGTACCTAGAAATATTTCAGAGTCAAATGTTTATATACAAATACGGTTGTAAGCCTCGATCTTGAATTCCAGGTTAAAGACTCCGATATTATGATTGTAATCTGTGGATGGACAAAAGTTAGAATGTTTCTGACTGGAATTTTTACCCTTGGAAATAGCATATAATGACCACACATAGTCCCTCAGCTTCCTACACATATGGCCATCTGTAAAAATGACATTCTGCCTGCTGACAGGTTGCCTGGATCCTTCCCTGAGGCTTAGTGCCAAATTAACTTAAGCCCACATAATAACTGCTGGTGCTATCTCAACTACGAGTCAATCCTCTATTACTAAACTATTGACACACTTGCTTGTTAAACTAGAGAAGCATTCTCAACACTTACAACAATAAAAATGATACAGATTGGAGATAATTTTGTAACAGCCTGCATAAGAAAGATGGCAAATAGGTGCACATGTTACACCAATTTTCAAAACTAAATTCTGTGTATATGTTTAATTTGAAGACTAGCCCACTAAAACTACTCACACACAATTACACCTGTTAATTTGTATCAAGACATTTTCAAAAAACAGGGCCTTTGCATGTAAGTGTTTCTGAATATCAGATGGGAACTTTTATAACAAACCATTTCCATGGGTAAAGCACTGTTTTAACAACAGAAATGTCTTGGAAAATTACCTTCAGTAGGTATAGAACACTATCAGGGTATAGAACAACATACAAAGTACTGGAGGAACCATGGAGACCTAAAAAGATGTTGCTGCTATTTCGGCAGATAGCAAAGGTTGCTTACCTGTAACAAGTTACAACAAGTTACAACATGTTAGTCCTCACATATGGGTGACATCACAGGATGGAGCCCTGTATGGAAAACTTTTCTGTCAAAGTTTCTATAAAGCTTTGACTGACACTGGCACACTGAGTGCACTGAGCATGCTCAGCCTGCTATTATCCCTGTGACCACAGGTGTCTCCCTCGGTCTCGTCTTATAGCTAAAAGCGCAAGCGAAACTAAAATAAAAGTAAAAACGTATAGGACCCAACTCCGTAGGGTGGCGGGTGGGTTTCGTGAGGACTAACATCCTGCTGTCCTGTGAGAACACCTGTTACAGGTAAGCAACACTTGATTTCTCACAGGACAAGCAGGATGGTAGTCCTCACATATGGGCGAGTACCGAGCTGAGGATGCCCGAGAGTGCACCAAATGCACCCAAGACGCGCACAAGGCGCAATGTCGGGGGTGGAATTTGGAACGGAGGGCATCCTGAAACCCGTAACGGGTTGGTGGAAGGATGTTGGGTAGTTAAACCGAAAAGAATAAGAGTAGACGGACTGGCCAAACATGGAGCATGCTGGCTAGTCGTATCCAAGCAATAATGGGCTGCAAAGGTATGGAGAGAGCTCCAGGTTGCAGCCTGATAAATATGTACAAGCAGCAGCGGCCAAGGGGAAGCTATTGAGGCGGAGACAGACGCAACAGAGTGTGGTTACACACAGTGTTGTAGTGAAATGCCTGCTTGTTGGTAGGAAAAGAGATACAGACCGTCAATTAGGAGGAATAGGTCTGTTTGCCCAGTGGAACTCACAGGTTGACTCTTGCCACAGAGGAAAGAGTTAGGTGGAATTCCTATGGAGTGTAGTGCGATCTAGATAGAAGCAAGTACACTATTACAGTCCAAGGAGTGGAAAAAACCCTCTCGCTTTGATGAGAGAGAGAGGTGTTGGGAAAAATGGGCACAGTATGTTCTGAGTAAGGTGAGATGCAACGTCTACGTTAAGAAGGATATGAAGTTGAATACGTAAAACCACTCGGTCACGGAGGAACACAGGGTCTAATGAGTATGTAACAAGTTGTGTAACTCACTGACCCTCTTGGCTGAAATGACATTTATGAGGGAAAGAATTTCCCATGTCATACCGTGAAATGAGAGGAATGGAAAGGCTCGAACGGAGAACTATGAGACTTATAAGCACAAAATATAGGTTCCATTCTGTGACTAGTGAAAATAGAGGCGGCTTGATCAGTGGATAATCCATGGTAAGCTGACTCAGAAGGGGTTTACCGTTAATAGGTAAACCCCTTCTGAGTCAGCTTACCATGGAACAGAGGTGTACCTATGTGGAGGATGTCTGGGGAGCAGAATCTGAGGGAGCAAGAGAAAAGAGTGGTGTAGAAAAAAGAAAAAGGGTAATACCCTTTTGTATGCGTCATGTGGTAAATCATGCCATTTTGAATGGCAGGATTTATGTATGGAAGGTTTTGTGATGCTACCAGTACTTGAGAACATCAGTGAGTCTACGATTTGTGACTGATTGTGAGAAGGCGAATTGGTTACTGGTGTGATAGATTGAGAAGTTTGGGAAGCATACTGGTCTCGGCCAGGATGTGGGTCTGAGGAACAGTGAACCCCGTCCCGGTTCAGAATTAGAACAGAGCTGGCTATGAGAGGCAGCGGAAGAGAAACACTTAAGAGGCCCTTGATGGAAGAAAGGCGTCTATGGGAACGCATTGGAAACATGTGTAGGGAGAAGAATCTGTGCACCGTATGGTTCGATTCGGACACAGAGGGCAAGTTCAGTTGACCTCAGCACCAGAAGATTTTTCTCGCCACACATGTAGTCCGAGACCATTCGAGAGGATGGAACCTATACGGAGAAGGTCTGTTAGTGCGTTCAGTAAGTCTCTTAGATAAGTGGCCCGAGGATGCGTAGAGTGAGCAAGGGTAGAGCTGCGCAGCTTCCTTGCAAAGCAGCTAAGATGTTTTGCGTGCTTGTGTGTTGGAAAGCACATTGTCCTTATGCTGTCTGTCTGTATGCACAAAGATTTGTTGCAGAGGCAGTATTGGAAGGCATAAGGGTATAACTCATGGCTACAAGCTCCAAGAGGTTTATGTAAAACTGTGCCTGGAGCAGAATAGACGCATATTGGGTTGAGAAGATTTTAGGTCAAACTTACAACCCTGAGTAAATGCGAGCATGAGCAGGATCAGACTAGGTTTTGGTTCTAGATCTGTAATATAGATGAGGGATGAAAGCTTAGACCAATTGATAATGGAATTTCACTGAATCTAACCCATAGCAGTTTTGGATCTATGAGGAAAGTGCATAGTGAAAAAACCCCATAGCCCGAAAATGAAGAATTGAGGGGCTGAGGTTGTGGAATATGCACGCAGGGACATGTAGGAATTTATTAGAATGTCTGCGCAGTTGCTGGACAGGAAGGTCATTGTGACTGTGGTGTCCAGAAGTGTTATATAAGGGATTTATGGCGGTGACAGTAATCCCAGGTAGTAAATTTATATTGAGTCATGAAGAAGTTAGAGCTCCTTGCGTGGACTGACTGTGGTTATGCAGCTGTCCATGCAAGGAAAAGCATGAATGATGTTGCACTCCGTAGAGAAACAGCAGTCACCGATAGCGATTCAATGAAATACCCCAGTTGCCGAAGCTGGTGCAACTGGCAGAGCTTGGGATTGTAATATTGTTGACTCACCATGAAGCACATAGAAAGATTAGAGGTAATATACTTACTGCGATATGGAAGCATGGTGACGAGAGATACCATTTTATCTGTGCCTTCTGAAGAAAGTTGATATTTCTGAGGTCCAGGATGGGCGTAGAGTAACTACTTTCTGTTGAAAGAAAGAATAGTGTAATTAAAACTCCCCACCCCCACCCCCCTGCGCTTTGTAGCGTCTGGGGGAGTGTACCGGGAACCTTGGTACAAAGTGGGGTGGCCGCTCTGATATCTGGCCAGTTGGGAGACCAGGAGGTGTCCAACTGGAGGGGCTGATGTAATCTGGATATCATGTAACCTCCTACGGGAGCATGAGCGGTAGAGTCTTACCCGCATTTCTGTGTGCTGTACAAGGAGATATCAAGACCTGTTGTCAGGCTTCGAGGTGGACTTGCACTTGAGGTAGTATTTGCTGGATCTCATGTTTAGCAGATCAGTGAATGCATCTGGAACTTTGGTTCTGAATTACGAACCAGAAGCCAGAGTATTAATCAGTACAGAGCCCAGTTGCTGAAAATGGAAGGATGTCCTGAAGCAATCCCAAAGAGATGATAGAGAGGTTCTCTTGGTATTGTGGCTGACATAGCTTGCATAGTGATATGTGACACTAATACAGTTCTTGAAAGGTACATGACCATGTGGCCCAAATTAGAGAACACATCTCAATGGAAATGCCACAAAAGCACGTACTTACCATCCAACGTGGATCGCCGAAGGACGAGCCGGTGAAGATTGCTGGCTCCGTGGATTTCAGGAGTTATCAAGGGGTGGCCTGTTGGCCATAGACACCCATCTCAACTCTGATGCCTGGTATGGTAGCGCAGGTATAGAGGAGACAGGCTGAGCGTGGCTGGCGCTACCACAGTAATTTTGTGGAGGGCCACAATCCCACACGGGTGTCGGTGGGGCACGCCTCGGGAACAGGGGAGCCAACTAACAGCTCGTGAACCCGGCCCTCGTCGCAGCGGCTCGATGTCTCGTGACGCCAGTGCAGAATTCTTTGGAACTCGTTCCAGTGTTTCTGGAGCACTGTGCGGAACAGTGGCGATGGCAGTGGTGATGTTGCTCGGCCTGGGCGTTCTCTAGCACTGAGAAGGATAACACCTATGTGCTGGATGGCGTCGGTGGCGGACGGTCACCGTGTCAGTGACGATGCGTGCCACAGTGCTCAGCCCGGTCTTTCCCCAGCGCCAAGATGGATGCCCTCGCTGTCTTGGATGGTGACTGATGACAGACTGTCAGCATGCCTGCACTGCTCCTGGCACTATGTAGTGTCGTAGGCTAATACGGGGATTTAATAAGAACCCAAAGCATGGAGTACTGTGTTAGGGTGAGGGCATTACGTGGAGCTGCTATGTCAGTATTGACGATGTCAATGGCGGCCTCAGCGGCCTCGAGGGTATCGTCAAAAATATATATGAAAAAACGTCGATGACCCGGGCAGAGCACTGATGACAGTGACGGAAGCATTGATAGCATCGGCGTAGGTATCTATGAAAACGATGTGGCATCGAATAATCAAAAAAACATCATTGGCATCGGAAAAATGATACCAGCATCGATGGAGTCGATGACTGCATTGATAGGAACATCGAAGACACCGATGGAAACGACATGGGCGTCGAGGGCATCGATGTATGGAGGCGGGCGCCGACGGCATCGGTGGCATGGCCACGGGCATCGACGGCATGGCCACAGATGTTGACGGCATAGATTGGATCGACTCGGGCACCAATGGCATCGATGCCATGACATGGGCATCGATGGCACCGACATGGGCACCGATGGAATTGATGTTGGCATGGATGACATCGATGGAATCGACATTGGCATCGATGCCACCGGTGGAATCGACCCTGGCATCGATGCCCATTGATGGAATCGACCTGGCATCAATTTCATGGACAATGGCATCGATGGAAATATCCTGGGCATCGATGACATTGATAAAATAAACAATGGCATCGATGCAAATGACCCTGGCATTGATGAAAGTGCCCTGGGTGACGATGGCATCAACCCGGGCATGGATGGCACTGACGACACAAAAGTATGGGTCGATGGCATCCATCCGGGTGATGATGGCACCGATGAAACCCAAGGAAAAATCAGTGCCATGGATGAAAAACATGGATGGCACTGATAGAACGATGCAGGGACCGATGGCATCAGTGTACAGCGAGGGGGAGGGGTACCGATGGCATCGAAGAATCCAGGACGGTCTAAAAAGGGGTACCGAAGGTAGCGATGGGGGCATCGACTGCGCGAGGGTACAGAGGAAATCGAAGGACCTGAACTTGACAGGGGCCCTGGCGGCAACAGAAACCATGAAGTCCCTGTCCAACTAGCGCTAATAACCAGGCACAGTGTCACAGAGGGACACTCGCAGGCTATGTGTGGCTAACTGAAACATAGGGAGAGGGAAGGCCGCAGTCGGTTGGCAGGCCAGGGAGGTGACAGGAACCGACCAAAAAAAAAAACAGGGCATAGTACTGCAGAGCGGAAAAAAGAAGACTGAGGGAGACACCTGTGGTTTACAGGGATAATTGCATGCTCAGTGCACTCAGTGTGCTATGTCAGTCAAAGCTTTGTAGAAACTTTGACACAAAAGTTTTCCATACAGGGCTCCATCCTGTGATGTCACCCATATGTGAGGACTACCAACCTGCTTGTCCTGTGAGAACTGAGAAAATTCAAGCACTCTACTTATTGTGGAAAGTTAATAATACATACTGGGATAGCTCCAAGGCATGATTAGCTTATGGTTTAATATTTGGGAAGCTTCAGGAGAAATGTTGTCTGCATCTTCCATATCTCTTTCAACCTTTATAACCTGGGATTCACATTTGTACACGTTTACTTTCTTCCCCAATGTCTAGAACGGAGCCTTTCTCTCTCGTCTTCAGTGGGTGGTGGGTGGTGGGAGGAGGAATGGGATTTGCTTAACACTTTGTATAATATTGATGCCTATACCTGATGGCTATTGGAAGGTATTTGTATTCCTTGTTACTGTACAGATATCTTTAATAAAAACTGTTAATTGAAAAAAAAGAAAAGGTGGTCCAGAGATATTATAGCAGTATAGATCAATTAAAATAATATATAAAGCTATACAGCTCAAGAAAAAAGTTTTATTAGGTCTCCTATGGAAACAAAACAATCCCTTTGACTTTACAGTTCTCCTACATTGCCCATGTTTTGCCTTCTCAGCTTTTTCAGGGAAGCTCAGCCAAACTGCCAAACATGGCACTTCTCAAGTTGAGTATTCTTCAAAACATACCTGTGACACTCGTGTTTTTCTAAAATAGAATAGCTTTGATAGAAACAATCCCTACTCAGCAAATTTAAATTGTATCTTAAGTAAGAGGAGCTGCTTCTTTAAAGAGGGGAGAAATGATTCAGTGCAATGTTATTTGAAGGCTCAGTACTACTGTCTGAACAACATTCACCAAATGATGCTTCTGGTTTATGGACAGACAATACAGCCATAACAATTAGTCAATAAAATTACCATTGTAGCCATCCAGAGCCTTAGATATCACAGGCCTTGCAACTATATCATAAACAGCATCCTGTGATGTATTGTGGAGAAATCCATCCATTTTAAAGCTCCAGTCAGATCTTTGGTTGTTGACAACTGTAAACTTGGTATCTTTTTTGATGTGAACATTTATGGTCTGCAAAAAAAAGCCAAAAACAAAGAGAATATTGATTTATATCAGCAAAATAGGACAGTCAAATTTAAGAACATAAGAAATGCCATACTGAGTCAGACTAAAAGTCCATCAAGTCCAGCATCCTATTTCCAACAGTGGCCAATCCAGGTCACAAGTACCCAGAAGGATCCCAAAGAATATGTCCAATCCTTCTTGCTCATAAGCACTGGATTTCCCAAATCTAAGAACAGCCATACTGGATTAGACTGAGGGTCCATCAAGCCCAGTACCCAGTAGTAGTAACTCAACATGGCTAAGACTGAACTCCTTATCTTACCCCCCCCCCCCAAGTCCACCTCTCATCTTCCTCCTTTCCCTATTTCTGTGGATAACATTGTCATCCTCCCAGTCCCCTCAGCCTGAAACCTAGGATCGTCTTCGACTCCTCTCTCTCTCTACACATGTCCAAAAATTCTGCTATAATGTGCCATTTCTCTCTCTATAACATTGCCAAAATCGATCCCTTTTTTTTCTCAGCACACTACCAGAACGCTTATCCACTTTCTCATCTCTTCCCACTTAGACTATTGTAACCTGCTCCTCACAGGTCTCCCAGCAAGACATTTCTCTCCACTATAATCTTTCCCAAATTCAGCTGCATGACTTATTTTCTGCCAAAGTCACTACTCCCATATAACCCCTCTTCTGAA
The DNA here is from genome assembly GCF_901001135.1 of Rhinatrema bivittatum. Taxonomy (NCBI): domain Eukaryota; kingdom Metazoa; phylum Chordata; class Amphibia; order Gymnophiona; family Rhinatrematidae; genus Rhinatrema; species Rhinatrema bivittatum. The sequence goes on from NC_042616.1 coordinate 60,869,852, forward strand.
GTCACTGCATTGCCTCCCTATCCGTTCCCGCATACAGTTCAAGTTCCTCTTACTCACCTACAAGAGCCTTCACTCTGTAGCTTCTCATTATATCTTTTCTCTTCATTCTCTCTACACCCTTCCTCGTGCATTCTGCTCATCAGTCAAGTCACTGATATCTATGCCCTTCTCCTATACAGCCAATTCCCAACTCCATGCTTTCCACCTGCCGCAGCATGTACTTGAAAGAGACTTCCTGAGCTGATGCGCCATGCTTCCTCTTTCACCCTTGTTTAAATCTCCATCTAAAAAGCACCTTTTTGAAGCTGCTTTTAAGTCTTAAGCCTGTGTTTTTAATATCATTAACTAATTTTAACAATTGTCCATTGACCTATAAGTTTGTCTTGATTGGACTGTAAGCTCTATTAAGCAGGAAATGTATCTTGTGTTTTGTTGTTTGTAAAGCGCTGACTATAAAAATGTTAAATGCCTAATTTTAAGTGGTTACTCGAGCAAACGTAATTTGCATATCTTTCTTAGGACTTTGTTGGCTTTAACACGCTCCAGTAAGCGCATTTAAAAATATGCTTGCATAGTTTATAGTTTATAGTTTATTTAGGTTTTCTATACTGTTACATCAGTCTAAAAGACCATCACAATGGTGTACATTTAACATAAAATACAATAAAATATAATAATCAGATACAATTTATATCAAAACCATTAAATCATAAAATAATAAAAACATTAATATATCTTAAAATAATATACAGAAAATTCATAAAATACTAAGGTACTAAAAGCAACTAAATAACAAATTAAAGAATAGGATTAGGCTTGATCGTATCTTCTCATGCCTCTGTGTATGCGCGTGTAAAAAGCCACGTCTTTAGTTCTGCTTTAAATTTTTTAATATCTACTTGCAATCTTAAATTAGATGGTAATGTGTTCCATAACTTGGGACCAGCAATAGATAAGATTCTATCCCGAACTTCGCTAAGTCTTGCTGATTTAATCGTTGGGACAGATAGAAGTCCCTTGTTACTGGATCTTAGGTCCCTTTGTGGGACGTGTAAATGTATAGAATAGTTAAGCCATTCTATATTATCTCCATAGATTATTTTATGCAAAATACATGCTACCTTGTATTGGACGCGGAATGATACCGGAAGCCAATGTAAGGAAATCAGTACAGGGGTAATATGTTCACATTCCCAGTTTTACCAATAAGTCCACCAGTTTGCCCAGTCTAACTCAAAGTCATCCATACCCAGACCCTCACCCTGTTATGTTAGACCTAAAAGAGATTTCTGCAGACTTATACCTCATCAGGAGCAGCAGTAAATATATGCGGCTAATAAGCCACCGTGCACTGCGGCCACCAGATTTAAAATACAAATTTACGCACATAGGGGCGGATTTTAAGAGCCCTGCTCGCCTAAATCCGCCCAAATCCGGGCGGATTTAGGCGAGCAGGGCCCTGCGCGCCGGTGAGCCTATTTTACATAGGCCTACCGGCGCACGCAGAGCCCCGGGACTCGCGTAAGTCCCGGGGTTTTCGGAGGGGGGCGTGTCGGGGGCGGGGCCGAGCGCCGCGCCGTTTTCGGGGCGTGTCGGCAGCGTTTTGGGGGCGGGTCCGGGGGCATGGTTACGGCCCGGGGCGGTCCGGGGGCGTGGCCGCGCCCTCCGTACCCGCCCCCAGGTCACGTCCCGGCGCGCTAGGGGCCCGCTGGCGCGCGGGGATTTACGTCTCCCTCCGGGAGGCGTAAATCCCCCGACAAAGGTAAGGGGGGGGGTTTAGACAGGGCCGGGGGGGTGGGTTAGGTAGAGGAAGGGAGGGGAAGGTGAGGGGAGGGCGTTAGAGGATTCCCTCCAAGGCCGCTCCGATTTCGGAGCGGCCTTGGAGGGAACGGGGGTAGGCTGCGCGGCTCGGCGCGCGCCGGCTATTCGTAATCGATAGCCTTGCGCGCGCCGATCCAGGATTTTAGCGGATATGCGCGACTACGCGCGTATCTACTAAAATCCCGTGTACTTTTGCTAGCGCCTGATGCGCCAGCAAAAGTACACGAACGCGCCTTGTTTGAAAATCTACCCCATAACGTTTGGCCCTGCCCCGAACACCACCAACATGCCCTAATGTGACCCCTTTTTCTTTTACTCGCACACACACACACATAAGAGCGTAATCTGCAGCTTTTAAAATATGCAAGCGTGTTATGCTTGCCTAGTGTGGTAGGCTGCAGCCGGCTTCCCTCACCCTCTGACACCGGGCCTCTAAAGCAGGCCCGGGCTCTCTGATCACGGTGGGAAGCCGCCACCGACGCTGCACAGCCTTGCCTACACCCAACGCTCCTGCAGGGTTGGCAGCCTCTCCAGAGCCGAGCTTCCCCTCGCGTGCCGCTGCGCCTCCACCTCTGCTCCTCCTGGATGGGTGCTCCCCTAGGCGCGCACTCGCGGCACTCTTACAGTCTTAAAGGGCCCGCGGCGGGAAACCTCCCACAGGCCCACCTGATGACAGTCAGAGTTTTCCTTGGCAACAGGTCTCCTCACTCTACCTGAGCTGCATTCCTATTTTCCAGCATTCCGGCTCTCCTGTACCCTCACCTGCCTTGTTCCTGCCCTACTGCTTGCCTCACCCTTAGATGGACTCCCGCCTTCTGACCTTTGGCTTGAAACGGACTACAAGTATCGCCGCCTGCCCTGACCTCCTGCTTGTACCTGACTATGAGAACCGCTGCCTGCCCTGACCTCCTGCTTGAACTTGACTACGAGTTTCCGCCTGGATCATCCATGCAGAGGCCCACCTAAGACCAGCCGGCCCCAGTACCCAAGAGCTGAACCTGCGGGGAATGTAGGCTGGTACTGGCGAAGCTCCAGCTGGCCTCTGCTTCCCGTTCAGCCTCACCTACCGACAGTGGGGGCCTGAGGAGGTTTCTACCTCAGGCAGTGTCAATTCCCCCTGGGCCCAAGGGTCCACTCCTCCAACACATTGCTCATGCACGGCCCAGGAACTTATCCAAATCTTTTTAAAACAAGTTACCTTAACTACCTTAACCATATCCTCCGGCAATGAATTCCAGAGCTTAATTGCACATTGAGTGAAAAAAAATGTTCTCTGATTGGTTTTGAATGTGCTACTTACTAATAACATGGAATGTCCCCATGTTTTTATATTTTTTGAGAGATTATTGGGGCAGATCTGGGAATGTTTGATATCCAAGTGCCCTGAGATTGTTTTGAAGTCACAGGAGGAGGGATGGTTTGCTTGCAACTTTCTCCTCTCTCTCAGTCACACACAAGCTCTCTCTCTCACTTACATAGGCTCTCAATCATGCACATATACACATGCTTTTTCTCTCTCACTTTTATAGGCTCTTAATCACAAATTTACACACATGCTGTCTGTCTTTTCACACTTAACACACACACAGACTTTCAATCACACACTTATATACATGCTGTCACTTTCTCTCACACAGGCTCTCAATCACATATTCACATGCTCTCTCACCTATACCGGCTTTCAATCACACAAGGACACACATGCTCTCTCTCTTACTTATACACACAGGCTCTTAATCATACATACACATGATCTCTTGCACGTACACATACAGGTTCTCAATCATACACTTACATTCATGCTATCTCTCTCACACACAAAGGATCTCAATCACACACAGGCTCTCTTTCACACAATCAGGTTTTCAATCACACACTTACACAAACAGATTCTCAATCACTCACTTACATACATGCTGTCACACACACACACACACACACACAGGATCTGAAACACATATGCTTGCTCACTCACTGACTCTTTCTCTCTCCCCCTACTGAACTAGCTGCAGCAGCAGCCTCCTCCACTTCCAACCCTAGCAGCAGCAGCAGGCTCCTCCACTTCCAACCCTAGCAGCAGCCTCCTCCACTTCCAACCCTAGCAGCAGCAGCAGCCTCCTCCACTTCCAACCCTAGTGGCAGCAGCAGCCTCCTCCACTTCCAACCCTAGCGGCAGCAGCAGCCTCCTCCACTTCCAACCCTAGCGGCAGCAGCAGCCTCCTCCACTTCCAACCCTAGCAGCAGCAGCAGCCTCCTCCACTTCCAACCCTAGCAGCAGCAGCAGCCTCCTCCACTTCCAACCCTAGCAGCAGCAGCAGGCTCCTCCACTTCCAACCCTAGCAGCAGCAGCAGCCTCCTCCACTTCCAACCCTAGCAGCAGCAGCAGGCTCCTCCACTTCCAACCCTAGCAGCAGCAGCAGCCTCCTCCACTTCCAGCCCTAGTGGCAGCAGCAGCCTCCTCCACTTCCAACCCTAGTGGCAGCAGCAGGCTCCTCCACTTCCAGCCCTCGCGGCCTCAAGAAAGGAGTCCCATCAGCCGTGGGGGATGACGTTGCTCCTGTCTTGCTCCAAGCCTCACTGCTCTTCTTCGGGTCGCACCTCTCTTCTTTGGGCCGATGCTGCCCGCACTATTATGGTCACTTCTTTCCGTGCGCGCCACTGCTGCATGCCACTTCCTCTTTCAGGCTGCGGGGGTGGGGTGGGGGGGCGGGAAGAAGAGACCATGCTGGTGCCGCTGACTCCAGCTGTCCTGCCTCATTCTGCCCAGGCTATTGGCATTTTAAGCCCAGGCAGAGGATGACTTCCTATTTCTCTGGGGCAGGGGGAGCAGCTGGACCAGTGGGGGACTGGGAAGTGTGGCGACACACCTGCATGTGCTTGGTGGCACACTGGTGTGTCACAACTCACCGGCTGAGAACCACTGATCTAGTTGAAAAGCAGCTCTATCTCCTTTATAAATAATGTACATAATTAAAAAAAAAGCATATACAAAATCGTGAAGACTTAAAATTAACTAATAAAAAAAGCTAAAATTTAAGACATTAAAAAAAATAACATTAAAATAATAAAGAAGCAATACATCATAATATAAAATAGTCAATAACAGATGAAATAATAAGCTAACATAAAAAGAAAAGTTTTGATGTTTTCTAAAACTCTTAACAGAATCACACTGTCTAAGTTCAATAGGAAACGAGTTCCAAATAGTTGGTCCAGCAACTGAAAATGCGCTTTCACGAGTGGTGTGTAATCATGCATTTTGTGGGGAGGGAATCTCCAAGAGCCCTCTTTGAAAGGAATGCAAGGTTCTGGTTGGTTGCTAAAATTTTAAAATCGCATTGACCTAGACACATGAATGGTCATTTATAAGCTTAAAAATCAACATTTCCTGTTTTATATTTGATCCTCTCCTGAATAGGTAGCCAGTGGAGCTCAATCAATGTGATCGCCCCTTCTCAGGCCTGAGATTAAACTGGCTGTTGAATTTAAGAGCAACTGGAGTGGGCGAAGAGTACCTGATGGGACCCCCAGATATAAGCTATTGCAATAGTCTATAATGTAGTCCTGGGGGAGTTTTTGCGCTACTGCGAAGCACAGAATTTGTGCAGAATTCCCCCCTGCGCAGAATTGCAGAGGAGACCCCGGCATGCCACGAATGGAGTGCACTGTTCGCGGTGAAGATGAATGCCCCTAGCATGCCAGTCACGATGAAGAAGAAGGCCCCCGGTGCGTTGTTCGCGGCAAAGATGAAAGCCCTGGTGTGCCGGAAATGGAGCACACATGCCATTTGCGGCGAACATGAAGGCCCCCGCGTGCCTCGGGATGCACTCCACTTGCAGCAAAGATGAAGGCCCCGGTGAGCATGAATGTATGTAGAGACATATGTGTGTGTGTGTGTGTGTGTGAGTGAGGAGGGGGAGGGAGTGTGAGAGGGGGAGGAGTGTGAGGGAGTGGAGGGGAGGGAGTGAATGAGAGAGAGAGAGAGAGCAGGGGGAGGGGGAGAAACAGAGAGAAGGGGGTGAGCAGGAGGGTGGGAGAGAGAGAAGAGGAGAGTGAGAGAGACCAGGCAGGGTAAGCAGGGGGTGTGAGAGAGAGAATGGGGGGGGGGGGGGGAGGGTGTTTGAGTGCGGGTGCCAGAGAGAGGGAGCCTATATGAGGATATTGTGAAGGAGTGTGTATGTGTGTGAGAGACAAAAGAAAGAAAAAGGAAAAGGTAGGGGGAAAAGGGTGGGGGGGGGGGGGGGGGGTAGGGGAAGGGAAGATAGGGTGTTAGGGAACGGGGGAAGGCAGCGCAGCTCGGCGCAGGCTCGGAGCACAATTATGCACCCCCTTGTGTGCGCCGACCCCCGATTTTATAACATGCGCGTGCATTGTTAGTCAGATAATCTCGACAAAGGACCTTTGTTTTGCCATGAAACTTTCTCATGGGCTCTTGTTACGTGTGATTTTTAAGTAATAGAGCCCATTTAAACCAAAAGCCAAAAAGAATAAATTTGAACCGGCACACACTTATCTGGTTATCACTGATACTGTCAGAGTGCTTTTTAAGATTTCAACTTTACATTAGGAAGCTTGTTGTTTAAGAACATAAGAAAATGCCATACTGGGTCAGACCAAGGGTCCATCAAGCCCAGCATCCTGTTTCCAACAGTGGCCAATCCAGGCCATAAGAACCTGGCAAGTACCCAAAAACTAAGTCTATTCCATGTTACCACTGCTAATGGCAGTGGCTATTCTCTAAGGGGCGGATTTTAAAACAATACGCGCGCCGGTACTTTTGTTCGTGCCACCAGCGCGAACAAAAGTACACCAGATTTTATAAGATACGCGCGTAGCCGCGCGTATCTTATAAAATCCGGGGTCGGCGCGCGCAAGGGGGTGCACATTTGTGCAACCTGCGCGCGCCGAGCCCAGCGCGGCCTGCCTGTTCCCTCCCCCCACCTTCCCCTCCCTTCCCCTACCTAACCCACCCCCCCCGGCCCTATCTAAACCCCCCCTTACCTTTGCGCGCGTCGCCGGCAGCCCCGCTCTGTCCTCCGGTCCCGGGGGCGTGGTCCGGAGGCCTCGACCACGTCCCCGGGCCGGCGCCACGCCCCCGAAACGCCGCGGCACGCCCCCGAAATGCCGCATCGTTTCGGGAACACCCCTGGACACGCCCCCTCCCTCCCCATTTCGAAAGCCCCGGGACTTATGTGCGTCCCGGGGCTTTATGCGCGCCGGCGGCCTATGCAAAATAGGCGCGCCGGCGCGCAGGGGTTTTAAAATCCGCCCCTAAGTGAACTTAATAGCAGGTAATGGACTTCTCCTCCAAGAACTTATCCAATCCTTTTTTAAACACAGCTATACTAACTGCACTAACCACATCCTCTGGCAACAAATTCCAGAGTTTAATTGTGCGTTGAGTAAAAAAGAACTTCCTCCTTAGTCTTTCTATTATCCGAAAGAGTAAATAGCCGATTCACATCTACCCGTTCTAGACCTCTCATGATTTTAAACATCTCTATCATATCCCCCCTCTGCCGTCTCTTCTCCAAGCTGAAAAGTCCTAACCTCTTTAGTCTTTCCTCATAGGGGAGCTGTTCCATTCCCCTTATCATTTTGGTCGCCCTTCTCTGTACCTTCTCTATCGCAATTGTATCTTTTTTGAGATGCGACGACCAGAATTGTACACAGTATTCAAGGTGCGGTCTCACCATGGAGCGATACAGAGGCATTATGATATTTTCCGTTTTATTCACCATTCCCTTTCTAATAATTCTTTCAGTGAAAAAGACATCATGCTTTGACACAAAAACTCACTGTTACTATTTCATTGACTGTTCCACTATGCCCCAGAGCTCAAAATGCTTCAATGTACCAGTTTTAATTTTAAAGACTAGTTGGGCCTTCTTATCTAGCTAATTTGTTGGATTCCCATGATCCTTCCCATAATTTGCTTTCTCTTAGAAAACAGTTATTGTCAATTCTATCTGTGAAAAATATTCACTTGAGTGAGACAAGCCATTGTGCTTTCTCTGTAGAAGGCCCTACTTTATGGAAGGCCTTGCCTGAATCCATCCAAGCTTTAGAAGATCTTGTAATTTTCTGAAAGCAGCTAAAGGTTCTGTTGTTCCAAGAGGCATTTGTTTCCACACAGGTTTAAGGTCATTGGGTGCTCCCTGTTTGTAGTTTCTGGGCACAAATGTATTGTACTATATGATTATGTTAACTTTTCTAAATGCCAGCTGGTGTTTCATGTTTTTATTGTGTAATCTGCTTAGCACAGCTGGTTCATTATAAATGGAAAATAAATATATTTTAAATAAATAAAACAAGTGCATTTGACTGTTAATTCTAAGGGATATGGTGTGAATAAGAGATAAGGTTTTATGCATGATTTACTTTTTGAATGTGATGTTATGTACAAATGATATGATTTCATTTCTGGCTCACTTTTTTTGAATGATGTTTGCCAATGTAATTTTTTTTTGTTTATTATTAGGAGAACTGAAGTCTAAAATTAAATGTTTTTTGAAAGTTTGAATAATGTGTTTTAACTTTTGACCTTCATATAAATGTGCATAGGGTGGTGGGAGGTTGTATGGATGGATGCATCCTTTTCATTTTTAAGGAATTCTTTTGTTATTTTGTATATTTTTTGAAGTGAGATTATGATGTGTTTTAGGTTAATATAAGATTTTATCATCAAAAAATCTTTTTGCTTTCAGGACTCTTACCATAGTGTTCTCTAAGAGGACCTCATCTCAGTACATGCAATGAGTTAAAACTAGGACTGGCTCAGGTTGTTCCCATTAACAAGGAGTTACTGTATAGAGTCAATCTATGTCACTCTGTAATTTTATTATTATTATTATTATTATTATTCTGAGAACATGGGTGAGTCTTGCATTTTTAAAGTGGAAAATAGAATTCAGATGATGTTTAAGTGGGAGGACAGAAGCTTTGAAGGGGAGACTGTAATAAACAACTGGGAAGCTTCTGTTTGATACAATATTGGACATCTACAGATCTGCATTTGTTATGGTGATAAGCTAATAAATTATGGAAGAATCAGACATATTATTAGAAAATATACTTAGAAAGTGTTCCATTTGTATGAATGCATATTAACTTTCTTGCATTAGTTTTTGTATGTATATTTTGTTCAGTGTTTGGAAATATATTATTAATGTATGTACTTTTGCAAAACAAATTCCTCAGCATACTATCCCTGGGAGAAAATGGCAGGAAGTGGCTTTTGCTTCCAGCTGCATTCCTGCTGACAACAGCTATCTTTTTTTTTTCCAGTTTCCTCAATCTGTGCCGGAAGCAGTGAAACACACCTCTTGCTATAAACCAGAGAAGAGACAATCAAACTTCCTGTCAATACAGAAAAGCTGCCACAACACTGCCAAGTTGTTTTTTTTAACTGCTGCAAATACACAAGGGGAGAAAGTGTGTGGAACACACATCTCTACCTACAAGAGACCAGAAAGCAACTGAAAACAGAGGAAGAGGAGCAGAGCCAGATCATATGATGAGAAGCAAAAACCTTGTAAAATTTCTGATTTCATTGGTCTCTGAATCTGCAACATAGAAAACATACCCTAAGGGCTCTAAATTGTGGGTTGGGAAAGAATGTTGAACCCTATGATTTTCCTTCAAGACATCCTTATCCTCTATTGGGTTGATTTTCAAAATGATCTGGCTCCCTAAGTTCAGGAGTTACATATCTAAACCCAACATTCGGAAAATGTACCCCGCAGAGTGGCTAAACAGAGACACCTATTTTACCTTGGTGGGTATATTTATATCCTTTTAAAGAAAGAAGTCTTCTGTGTGTTTTGTACCCAGAAGTCCCTTTGAAAATTGCCCTCAATATATTAGATGAAATCTCGCTTCTATCTACGCACCCTAATAATTTTCTGAATCTCTTTGTACTTTTTTTTTTAACCATGACCCTGAGATCTCCCCCCTACTTCTATCATGATGCTACACTCTTTTGGCACTGAATCTTAGCTGGCAAACCCTTCACCATTCCTGAAGCTTTCTTAGATTGCCCCTTATCCTGTCTATTCCATAAAGAGTCTCCACTCTGTTATATCTCTAAGTACCATTTGTAAAAAAACAAACTTTTCTACTTACCCCTCTTACGGAAATAATGAGCAGAACCAACCCAAAAGTGACCTCTGAGGCACTCCACTGAAAAGCCCTCTTATCATGGACTGAACTCCATTTACAACTACCCTATGTATGCTGCTTATTTGGTCAACAAATTTCTAACCTAGTCAACCATCTTGTTCTCCACCCCTAGGCTTCTTAGTTTATTTATGAGCCTTCTGTGAGGGAGGGAGTCAAAAGCTTTACTGAAATCTATGTATATCACATCCATTTCTCACCACTGGTCTAAGTCATCAGTCACCCAGTCAAAGAATATGATTATATTTGCTTCACATGATCTCCCTTCTTTTGATCGTAAAATAAATATTATTAGAGCAGCTTTTTTCTCATCAGACATAAGTCTGGACCAGTTAAATGTGGAGTTCCCAAATTCTTATGAAGCAGACACTATACCCTTTAGTAAGCTTGTTCCTTAAAATCTCTCCCTGTGCCCTTTCCTTGTTATTTAAGCAACTTAACCCAGTGTCCTCATCCTTAGATCCCCTGCCTTTCGATGTAATTAAACACCCTGATTTAGGACTTATGCCATATCTGGCTGACATTATTAACATCAGTCTTAATACTTGCACCCTTCCAGTTTCTCTTAAGTCTGCCATAATCCGCCCTGTGTTGAAGAAAAATCAACTTGATCCTGAAGCCCCAGAGAATTACCAACCGGTTTTGAATCTCCCCATTCTTGCTAAAGTTATTGAAAAAGTTGTTGAGTCTCAATTATCTGTATTTCTTTTCAAGACCCTGGTTTTACATCCCAAGCAGTCAGGCTACAGAAAAGGACACAGCATGGATACAGCACTTACCTCTTTGCTTAATGAGACTGGATTGTACTTAGATAGGGGTGATGCCATGCTGCTCCCTTTGTATGCCTTGAACTTAGTGCGGCTTTTGATTCAGCTGACCATCAGCTTTTACTTAATCGACTTTTTGATTGTGGCATCAAAGATAATTCTCTGCTATGGTTTTGAATTCTTTCTTGAACAATGTACTTAAAGGGGCAGATTTTAGTACCTACGCGCGGGCGTAGATTTGTGCGTGCAACCCGGCGCGCACAAATCTACGCCTGATTTTATAACATGCGCGCATGTTATAAACTCCGGGGTTGGCACGTGCAAGGGGGTGCACACTTGTGCACCTTGCGCGCGCCGAGCCCTTGGGGAGCCCCGATGGCTTTCCCTGTTCCCTCCGAGGCCGCTCTGAAATCGGAGCGGCCTCGGAGGGAACTTTCCTTCCTCCCCTCCCTTCCCCAACCTAAAACCCCCCCCACCTTTGTTTTGCAAGTTGCGCCTGCCTCTGGGCAGGCGTAGATTGCGCGCGCCAGCCAAGTGCCGGCGCGCGATCCCCCAGCCTAGAGGCCCTACGGAGGCCTCTGGCCACGCCCCGCCCCAGACCGCCCCTTTTTTCAAGCCCCAAGACATCCGCGCGTCGCCGGGCCTATGCAAAATAGTCATTTTCAATAAATCCAAATTTGACCATGTAACTCCCCTTTTGATTGAGCTTCACTGGCACCCGGTATCCCTTCATATTCAATTCAAAGTAGGATGCCTTACCTTCAAAACTTTGCATTGAGGCACTCCGTCTTATCTTTCTTCTGTAATTTCCCCGCATCTACCTTCTCATCCAATGTGGTCCTCACAGCAAGAGCTTTTAGTGCTGCCCTCCATTAGAAACATTTTTTTTAAAGTTCTAGAGGAATCTGTTTTTCTTATTTATCCCCTTGTTTTTGGAACTCTTTACCACTTAACATTTGCCTTGAGAAAGAGTTCTTGAAATTCAAGAAGGCACTCAAGTCTTACCTGTTTGTACAAGCCTTCCCTCATCTGAACACTACTTGACTTTAGTTTCTTTAATAGACTTTGCTCTCTTTTATTGCACTTTACTGTTTTATCTATTAATATTTTGTATTTTATTTATATTGGTCCTGATGTTTTATTTTATTCATTTAAATCATTTTGCTGTATTATGATTTTGTTATGTTTTTAATAGTTTATATTGATATGTTTTATGCTATATATTTTGTCAGTTTTAACTCATTAGCTTGTTCAAATGTTATTTGTATATTGCTTTGTTTGACCAATATAATTAATTGTGATTAATCAAATAATAATAAACATAAACAAATGCTGATTTGGATCCTATAACCCACTGGATTCAAGATATTTAACTATCATTTCCTTTACTGGTGACTCTATTAATTTACTTACTATCGAGTTCCCAGCAAGCTTCTTCCTTATTTCCACTTTTATGAAGAGAAATTTACAGGTTTCCATTTTTCTGCAACCACTCCTATTTCCAAAGAATGATTAAACAGAACTGTCAGTGGAAATCTCAGAACTTTAAATACTGAAGATATTGGAAAAGTTCAGAAGCTACAGGAAACCTCATAGAAACATAAATGTTATGGCAATAAAGAAGATAGTAGGACCTACCTAATATGCTGTAGGGATAAGACAGTCACGCTAGAAAGGAGTGTGCAAGCAACAGAACCAAACTTTGCAAGCTTGAAGAACATAAGATGGAAGACAAGTCACGTGATGGCCCTAGTAGTTTTAATGTGAATGCTGTGGGAACTACACAGAGGAGGGGATGCAATGGAGAGTCGGATCAGAGTAGGGTAGGGATATTTGCCTCATCATCATTATCATCCTCCTTCTCCCCCCCCCCCCCCACCCTATCACAATTCACATCCTCTCACCTTTGATCTTGGATTTTATCTCCCATATCCAGGAATCTTCAATCCTTCTTACTTCTCCCTTCTTCTCAAATCTTTGCCTCTCCCTCCTTTTCTCCTATCCTAGACACAACCTCCCTTCCCCATCTCCTATCTCTAGTCCTCTCTCCATCTCTTTCTCCTCCTCCTTTCCCCATCCCAGTCCTTTACCTTCTCCTCACCCATTCCTATTCCTCCTCTCTTCGTTTCCCCATCTCTGGTCCTCTCACCCTCTCCTTCTTTCCCAATCGCTAAGATCTCCTCTCTGTACTGATATTTGATATCCCTTTTCCTCACCCAGTAATAGGAAAATAAATAATACAGACACAAACAAGGTTTATAATCCAATATAAAAGATGAAAATGTTTGTCATACTTCAGAATTTTCACATTTTTGCCACATAATGTACCTGTGACCTACCATCGGAAATGTGGGGCTGTGTCTTAGACCTACTGCCTGTTGTCTGACCTCACCAGGATTGAGTGGGGGGAGGGAAGTGTGACAGCATCATTAGTGCTTAGGGACAGCAAAATCCTAAATCCGTCACTGCCAACAAGAAGGGTGGATAGGGACATGAGAGTACGCATTTTTGAGGTTCAGGGAGTACATTCACTCTCCCTACAGGATAAAGTGAAGGATCATCTGTAGAGAGTTCATCTTGAATTTCTCCGAGTGCAAGTATTTTTTGAGGCATCACAAATCTAGTATTGACTGTAAATCCCCCGACTTCTTGGGGATAAGGAAGTAATGGGAGTAAAAGCCCTAATCCCTGCATCACAACTGGACCATTTCTATTGACTTATATTGAACCAAGGTCTGAACCTTGTTCTGGAGCTGAGGTAACTGGGAGTGGTCCAGAAGGAGGGAACCCCTCTGCAGGATGGAAGAAGTCAGGAGAAATGCAATCAGTAGCCACACTAAATGATTCTGAGGAACCAGGTATCATTAGTAATCTGAAGCCACAATGGTAGAAAAGCCTGGATCCTGACCCCCAATAAGTCAAGACTGGTCTTCGTATTCTGGATCAAAATTGGGCTCAGACTTAGGTTGGGTCTGCTAAGTGGATGTAGGCTGCCTGTATTCTCACTGTCAAGGTCTCGTGAATGGTTGATGTTCTGTGGCCTCTGTGGCGGCAGTGGCGGTAGGTGGTATTCGTGATAGGAAGAGAAGAGATGCCTCTAGTAATATGGTTTCTAATACGAGTAAAAGGGGAGAGGAAGTGACGTCACCAAACGGGATGGTTGCCCCCAGTTGAGAAATCGATAAACATCTAACGAGAAAATTGTAGTTGTGTGGCGAAAATTACCAAAATTAAATAAAGAACACGGAGATCGTTTCTGATGGCAGCCCAAAAGAAGATTTCAGAGTTAAAACAGTTTTCCTTTACTGCCGCAGCTGAGATACTAAAAGACAAAATGGCCGACCACGTGGAGCCCGAGGAAGGAGCTGACTTACCAACAAATACGGAGGGAGGAGGAACGCTCCGGGCAGCAGGGGAGTCTGAAATAACTTGAGCTGACTTCCAAAGATGGTTTGGAGAACTAAAAGAAGGAATGGGCACTTTAAAATGTGAGTTGCAACAGATTGCTGCAGAGCTCCGTCGCGATTTCGCTGGTCTGGGAGAGCGGGTGGATACGTTAGAACCCCAGACAGAGGAGCAGTGCTCATCTATTCCAGCTATGCAAAAAGAAATGGTGCACATGCAACAAGGTATACAAGACCAAGCGGGTTGGCTAGAGGACCTGGAGAATCGCTCCAGAAGGGGCAACTTGAGATTCAGGGGGATACCAGAAGGAGAAAGTTATCAGGATTGTAACAGGGTTATAAAAGACATATGTGCTCAAATGCTGCAACCCCTGCAACCTGATGAAACTGCCCCAGAAATACAATTGGATAGAGCACACAGAGCTTTAACTAAGCCCAGGGGCAATACCCCAAGGGATATTGTGGTGTGCTTCCACAACTACACCCGAATACTACTAGCCTGAAGCCACATCATGCATCGGGCTCCTATGGAAGCCATTAATTTGCAGGCAATAGTGATGAAAGACTCAATCAGTGCAAAGAAGATGTTGGATCACTTCCTCCACATCTCATAGTGGTTGCGGAGAACAAAGTGAGCCCATTTCAATGCAGACAAAGGGCTTTAGTTTTTGGACAAAATCGTATACAGAGTGGCTTGCAAAAGTATTCAACCCCCTAAAAAGTCTGTAAATTTGTATGGATTACAAATGACATTTATACAGATTGTTCATAGAAACATAGAAATGACAGCAGAAGAAGACCAAATGGCCCATCCAGTCTGCCCAGCAAGCTTTCACAGTTATTTTTCTCATACTTATCTGTTACTCTGACCGCTGAGATCAGGGCCCTTATTGGTAACTTTTTTGGTTCTAATTTCCTTCCACCCCCACCACTGATGTAGAGAGCAGTGCTGGAGCTGCATAAAAGTGAAGTATCAGGCTTAATTGGTTTGGGGTAGTAACCACCGCAACAAGCAAGCTACTCCCACGCTTATTTGTGAATGCAGATCCTTTGTCCCACATTTCCTCTTGCCGTTGAAGCATAGAGCAATGTTGGAGTCGCACTAACCGTGTGTATGTTCATTGAATAAGGGTATTAATCACCAGGTAATAGCTGTCGTTCCCGCAAGCCAGCCCAATGCCTCTTCTCTTCATTCACATCCTCAAGACTTTATGGATCCACAGTGTTTATCCCACACCCCTTTGAAATCCTTCACAGTTTTAGTCTTCACCACTTCTTCCAGAAGGGCATTCCAGGCATCCACCACCCTCTCCATGAAGAAATACTTCCTGCCATTGGTTCTGAGTCTTCCTCCCTGGGAGTTTTAAATCGTGACCCCTGGTTCTGCTGATTTTTTTGCAATGGAAAAGGTTTGTCGTTTACTTTGGATCATTAAAACCTTTCGAGTATCTGAAAGTCTGTATCATAATACCCCTGCTCCTCCTTTCCTCCAGGGTATACATATTTATATTCTTCAATCTCTCCTCATAAGGCATTCGATGAAGACCATACACCTTTTTGGTTGCCCTTCTCTGGACCGCCTCCATCCTGTCTCTGTCCTTCGGAGATACGGTCTCCAGAACTGAGCACAGTACTCCAGGTGGGGCCTCACCAAGGACCTGTACAAGGGAATAATCACTTCCCTTTTCTTAAGAACATAAGAAATTGCCATGCTGGGTCAGACCAAGGGTCCATCAAGCCCAGCATCCTGTTTCCAACAGAGGCCAAACCAGGCCACAAGAACCTGGCAATTACCCAAACACCTAGAAGATCCCATGCTACTGATGCAATTAATAGCAGTGGCTATTCCCTAAGTAAACTTGATTAATAGCAGTTAATGGACTTCTCTTCCAAGAACTTTTCCAAACCTTTTTTGAACCCAGCTACACTAACTGCACTATCCACATCCTCTGGCAACAAATTCCAGAGCTTTATTGTGCGTTGAGTGAAAAAGAATTTTCTCCGATTAGTCTTAACTGTGCTACTTGCTAACTTCATGGAATGCCCCCTAGTCCTTCTATTATTCGAAAGTGTAAATAACCGAGTCACATCTACTCATTCAAGACCTCTCATGATCTTAAAGACCTCTATTATATCCCCCCTCAGCCATCTCTTCTCCAAGCTGAAAAGCCCTTACTCGATATTCCTCTCTCTATGCAGCCCATTGTTTTGCCGACTTCAGATCGTTAGACACTATCACCCCAAGGTCTCTCTCCTGTTCCGTGCACATCAGCCCTTCACCCCCCATTAAATAAATTTCTTTCGGATTTCCACACCCCATATGCATGACCCTGCACTTCTTGGCATTGAATCTCAGCTGCCATATCTTCGACCAGTCTTCCAGCTTCCTTAAATCCCGTCTCATTCTCTCCACTCCTTCCGGCATGTCCACTCTGTTGCAGATCTTAGTATCATCCGCAAATAGACAAACCTTACCTTCTATCCCATCCGTGATGTTGCTCACGAAGATATTGAACAGGACCGGACCCAACACCAACCCTTGCGGCACTCTGCTTATCACCGCTCTCTCTTCCGAGTAAGTTCATTTACCATCACACATTGTCTTCTGTCCTTCAACCAGTTTGCTATCCAGGCCACCACCTTGGCACTCACTCCCAAGCTTCTCGTTTTATTCACTAGCCTCCTGTGTGGGACCGTATCAAAAGCTTTGCTAAAAGCCAAGTACCATGCTGCCTCTGGTCCAGCAATTCTGCTGCCTGCAGATAGTTCATTATTCTTTCCTTCAGCAGCTACTCCAATACATTTCCCACCACCGAAGTAAGGTTAACCGGCCTGTAGTTTCCAGCCTCCTCTCTGCTCCCACTCTTATGAAGCGGGACCACCGTCACTCTTCTCCAATCACTCGGTACCACTCCTGTTTCCAGGGATCTATTGAACAGGTCACTCAGCGGAGCCGCCAGCACATCTCTGAGCTCTTTCAGTATCCTGGGATGAAACTCATCAGGCCCCATGGCTTTGTCCACTTTCAGTTTTCCTAGCTCTTCCCATATATTCTCTTCCGTAAAAGGAGTTTCATCCATTCCACTCCCCTCCAGTTTCTTGTTAACTAGCGTCGGTCCTTCTCTGGTGAACACCGAACTGAAGTAGTCGTTTAATATTTCTGCCATTTCTTCATCTGTCTCCACCCATTGATCCTTTTCACCTTTTCAATTTCACTATACCACTTTGGACTTTTCTGCTGTCACTGATGTACCTGAAAAATGTTTTGTCACCTCGCTTTACCTCTTTGGCAATTCTTTCTTCCGTTTGACTTTTTACTTTCTTGATTACTTTCTTCGTCTCCCTCAGTTTTACCAGATATTCTTCCTTGTGATCCTCCCTTTGCAATCTTTTATATTTTTTAAATGCTGTTCTTTTAACTTTTATTTTATCAGCCACCTCCTTTGTGAATCAGATAGGTTTCATTCTTTTCTTGCTTTTCTTTACTTTTCTAACATATATATTAATTGCTTCAGTAATTGCTCCTTTTAGTTTGGCCCACTGTTGTTCCACATCTCTCGTTTTCTCCCATCCTTCTAGTTCTTCCTCCAGGTACTTCCCCATTTCAACAAAGTCCGTGTTTTTGAAACACAAAACCCTGGTCTTTGTGCGACTTCTCCGCATCATATTAGTGATATGAAACCATACCGTTTGATGATCACTGGTGCTGAGGTGAGCACCCACCTGGACATTAGAGACATTATCTCCATTAGTGAGCACTAAATCGAATATAACTCCCTCCCTCGTAGGCTCCATTACCATTTGTTTGCACAGAGCCACTAGCAGGGCATCCACTATCTCTCTACTACTGTTAGATTCCGCAGAAGGGATTCTCCAGTTTACATCCGGTAGATTAAAATCTCCAACAATCACCTGTCTTCAATCAGATCTCTGTCTAGTACTTCCATTTCATTTGGAGGCCTATAAACCACGCCAATAAAAACGGATGTCCCATCATCTTTTTTTTAGGACGGCCCATAAAGCTTCTTCTTTGCCCCATCTTCCCTGCAGCTCAGATGCTTGGATATTGTTTTTGACATAAAGAGCCACCCTTTTCTGTCCTCTCTTAATAAGTTATATCCCGGTATGGTAGTATCCCAATCATGTGAATCCGTGAACCACGTCTCCTTGACAGCAACAATGTCCAAGTTCGCCTCCACCATTAGGGCTTGCAGGTCTGGGATTTTATTGCCCAAACTACGAGCATTTGTGCACATAGCTTTCCAGATGTTCTGGTACAGGTTAATGCTTTTCTTGGACTCTGTGTGTGACTTATTTAGCTTTTTGTTATCCATTTTGCCTTTTTTTTTATTGCATTTGTATTTGTATTTGGGGGGGTGACATTCTAATGTCCTACTGTCACTGACTGTTTGAATAGCATTTCTGCTGGCCGATGATCCTGGGAGGCTTTTAACTGTAGTGTTTCCCTTGCTGAGAGTTCCCAGATTACTGCCTCTGATGACAGAGTCACCCAGCATAATGAGATTTTTCTTTTGGTTACTGATTGTATTATGGAATTTCTGTATGCATTGGGTTTCTTCTTTCTTTTCAGATAACACTTCAATCTCTTTCTCAAGAACTTCTTCGGTATTTAATACAGAGAAGGTGTTTTGTACTTGTGTCACTTGATACAGCGTGTGTCTCCACATCATAGGTCTAATTCTACCAGAGCCCACTGTAATCCTGTTGTTTTTTCGGTTCCTTAATGCCCTGTGTGAGTGGGAGGGCAGGGGGGTAGACTTGTGGGCTGCACAGCTGTCAAGAATGGGTGTCTGTGGGTTATAGGTCTTATCCTTCCTGAGCCCACTGTAAACCCCCTTTTCCTTGACTTTCCAGATAGTATGTTTATTGCAAGTCAGTATTTGTAAAATAATACAGTTGTAAAAGGGACAGAGAGGTAAGAGAACAGTTGTCTGTGTCTTTGATTAAATCCATTCTGCCCTGCCCCAGTGTGAAGACACTGTGAGCAGAGGATGCCTATGTGGAGTGGCCCCTGGCTCCATCTCCTCCCACACTTGTTTATATGTCACCAGCATGCAAGCCTCTAGTTTCTCAGTTTTATTTGTTTATCATGTGATATATATATAGATATATATATATATATATATATACAGTATATTGCACCATGTAGAACTGAGGGTGGGAAATTCTCGCTGTAAGCATTGACCCCTGAAACACCTTTTGCTACAGGAATCAAGGAACTTATGGTCTTTCTCAGGCAGCAAATTAGAGTGAAGACTCGTCTTCTTGGCTCTTTTTAGGGCAACTGCACTATCCCATAACTGCACTATCCCATAACCTGGGGATTTTTGCATTCTGTACTTCAGGTCCAACTTCCTTGACACTCTCATGCCATAAATATCTAAAATCTGGTGAATTGGCAGCACCACAGGCTTCCAAGAGATATCCAGGATGTGGAGAAGAGACATCACCTCTGCACAAGGCCCTCTTCTATTTTTTCAATGAACCTGGAGTGGGTGAGGTCCTCGGGTGGTGAAGTGTGGTCAGGCGGTTCTGCCAGTCAGTCAGAGGGGTTATCGGTTGACTCCTCCTCTGAGCTGCGTGGAGATCCTCATTCGGCCACAAATGTCTAGCGGACTCTGGTGATGGAGGTGGGCCCTCCAGAAAGACCAGGGGAAAGAGCAAGCATTCTGCCATGCCTGAGCAAGATGACTCCACCGCAACTGAAGAAGACTCCTGAGGGATAGAAACTGATGAGCCCATAACTAGTAACAGAGATGCAGCTGCCACAGCTTGAGAAAACTGGAGACAGAAGAGGACAGTACCGGCTAAAAAGAGCCTCCGGGCTCTCTGGAACGGGATGTGAATAACCAAACTATATCCACCACATGGTCTACATACTGTTGGGTTCTCTGTGCCGGGAGGGGGGGGGGGGGTGTGGTATACTCTTCCGAGACCAGGATAGGCTGCAGGTCCAGAGATGGTGGTTGGGTGGATGAAATCGGCAGCAGAAAGCAGACTGGGTCTAGTGTGTCCAAATGGAGGCCCTGGACTAGAAGTTGTTCCACAGGAAGCACCCTCATAATTGGGGGAGGCATGTGAAGAACATCCCCAGCTAGACCTAGCAAAGGATGGGCTGTATACCTCTGCGTTGACAGGGCTGCCTGTAGAATGGGATGCCCCATTTGTCCTAACAGAACTGAGAACATTGGAGTCAGCAAAGATGGATTGCGTGAATGACGGGAGCAATAACAAATAGCAGATGAGGAATATTTTCTGTCCTTTGAGTGGGCAGTTTTAGGTGAACTGTGATGAAAAGAAGACCTGGAATGTATGGATGAGCTCCCAGGCAGGTAGATGAGGAAAGTCTAATCTGTGTTGAATGAATCAGTGGCATGTCAAGGTGTGCCATGTGATTCAAGAGCACCGATGCCTTATGCTTCAGGTGTGTCAATGCGTTGTATGCCAGATGCTTCTAAGTCCCCTATGTCAGGCACTTCAAATGCACCAATGTGCCCTGCATTGGCTGTGCCAGGCTTCGGCATTTAAAAGCAACATCTGCCAGATGCGTCGAGACGGTGTGCTTTCAGCGCTTTGAGGCTTGCTGTGCAAATATGTCATGCACAGCGCAGCATTGACCACTTTTGTTTCTTCGATGCTGTTGCAATTCTGGCCACTGAGCGGCCTCCTCTCCACCAGAGAACCCCAGTGAGCCTGGCTCTAAACTGTTCTCCAGCATTTTCTGGCTCTTGTCCTCAGCCTGTGCTTCTGCCTCCATGCCAGCAGGGGACCTCCACAAGTTCATTCCCCTGGCTGACCAATCCCTTCTCTCCTGCCTGTTTCACACCCAGACTCCATCCCTACTTAACTATGTCTCTCCCATGCCTCAATGCTTCGGCATAGAGTCCTTCTTGGCTCCCTGCTCTAGCTCTCTTTGCCTTGCGACTTTCTCAAGCTATTCCTAACTGTTGTGTCTGTCGCTGTCCCTTTGGGGTTGATGGAAGGCTAGCTGCTGTGGCGTCTCCTGGCCGTCCTCCTCAGGCGTTCCCAAACGGGCTCGACGCTGCAAGCCGCCATGTTGACCAGATGCCTAGGGGCGCGCGTGGCCCAACTGATGTACCAGCATTGGCGTGAACCTCAGGGGCATCCCCCTGAGATGACGTCACCAGCTCCAGATATTTAAGGTCTCAGTTTTCGCTAACAAGACGAGTTAGCATTGGTTCGCTTCCTCCAGGTCGCTGCGGATGGGTTTCGCTCTCTGCAACCCTAGCTACTCTGCCTCCTCGGACTTCACTAGAGGTACCTGCTCCTCGGGGGCCTTGCTCTCTCTTTGTCTTTTCAGGTTGCAGTCCGGAACTGGTACTCGCTCCTCGAGGGCCCACGCCCCGGATCTGCCCCTGGATACTACTTCTGCTAAGAAGTCATCGCTGCTTACAACATCAGTGAGTTTTCCATCTATCTCTCAGAGCTTTCCCTGGGTTCAGGTACTCGCTCCTCGAGGGCCTAATGCTTATCAACTCCTGGCTGCCTTAAAAGACTATTGTGTGAGTGCTACCATCAAGGACTTGTTCCAGAACTCTGCATATACTGCCTACTCACTTTCTTAGTTTCTTTACAGCTCAGTCACCCTGGGATCGCTGTTCCAATACCTGAGGGACTACAGCCCAGCCTTGCGCTTCCAATTCACTACTGCCACCTTTGGTGGTTTAATGTATTGCTTCTAAGAAGTCTTATTGCTTAATATCAGTGAGTCTGTATCTATCTCTCAGAGGGTTTACTGGAACCAGGTACTCGCTCCTCGAGGGCCTAATGCATACCAACTCCTGGGCTGCCTCAAGAGACGATTATGGGAGTGTTACCATCAAGGACTTGTTCCTGAACGCTGCATGCTTTGCCTACTCACTCTCTTGGTTTCTCTACAGCTCAGCCACACTGGGATCGCTGTTCCAATACCTGAGGGATTACGGCCCAGCTGGGTGCTTCCAGCTCACTACTGTCACCTCTGGTGGTTTACTATATTGTCTAATAAAAGAACTAGTGTGTGTCTGTCTCTACACTAAGCCTGACCAGTGGTCCCTCTCGGGATTTCCCCCGAGGGCGTGGTCATCTGCCACTGGTCCAAGGAACCACCCACAACTATTCATAGCAACAGCTTTAACAACAGAGCTTTCTGACACTAGCTTTGTCTCATGATCTCCAGGCCTTCTGACTCCAGCCTTGCTTTTCCCTATCTCCTGGCCTCAGGGCCTTCTGTTCCCAGCTTGCCTTGGTCTTGCCTTCTGACCATCTGGCCTTCTGTTCTAAACCCTGTTCTGTGGCCTGCAGGCATTCTGACCCTTCCTTGCCTGGTGGCCTGCCCTTGGCCTCTCTGTTTCCTGACCCCTGGCCTAGCTCTGAGATCCCCAGGTTTCTCCCTACATCTAGGCCTCTCTCTGTCTTGCCCCTCAGGGCCTTCCTTGCCTTTGGACACTATGTTCCATGTTTTGTGTAGTCCTTGCCCTGGTTTGTTCTGTCTTGCCCTAGTCCCTGTCTCCTGAGTCCCTCTTCTATGCTTGCTTGCACTCAATCCCTGTCTGTTCCAGCGTTGCAGTTCCATGTATACCTGCATCCAGCTCCATGCTTACCTTCACTCTGTTCCTGTGTTCCGGTTCACCCTTACCAGCACTCTGCTCCAGAGTTCCAGTTCCACGCTTACCTGCATCCAGCTCCATGCTTACCTTCACTCTGTTCCTGTATTTACTTCCACTCTTACCAGCACTCAGCTCCAGTGTTCCAATTCCACGCTTACCTGCATCCAGCTCCATGCTTACCTTCACTCTGTTCCTGTATTCACTTCCACTCTTACCAGCACTCAGCTCCAGTGTTCCAATTCCACGCTTACCTGCATCCAGCTCCATGCTTACCTTCACTCTGTTCCTGTTTTCCGGTTCACCCTTACCAGCATTCTGCTCCAGTGTTCCAATTCCACGCTTACCTGCATCCAGCTCCATGCTTACCTTCACTCTGTTCCTGTATTTACTTCCACTCTTACCAGCACTCAGCTCCAGTGTTCCAGTCCCAGTTCAGATAAGTTACTCTGTTCCTGGGTTCCTGTACCACCCTTATCAGCACTCAGTTCCAGTGTTCCAGCCCAGCCTGTGCCTTGCTCCAGCACTCCAACCTCACTGGACCATCTACACCCTGTTCCAGTCCTGTGCCACTCTAGGAGGTGGTTTCTACAACACCCCCTCTCCAGTTTCCCTTCATTCACAACAGATGCATGCTGACTCTCTTTGCAGCAAAGATGCTTGGATCTTGATGCATGTGGTGTCCCTCCACTGAACCCTAGGGCAAGGATATGCACCACATGGGGAGTGTTTGACATGCTTCATTGATCCAAAGAGGAGCTCCAAGAGGATGATCTGCTATTGCTCCGGGCCTGACAGAGGCCTTTGATATTGACTGCCCTTGAGCACTGGGTATACGGGGGACATGCAACTACAGTGGGCGTAATTCAGCTGGTTATGGTTGGAGCCCAAACAACTGTAGCAGAGCCGGTTAAGGACATGATCTGACCACAGGGACTTTTTAACCTAGAGGGCAATCTCATTCTTATTTGACATAATTTGAGAAGTTTATCCTACCTGGAGCACCTTTACTTCTTTTTATTTTTTTTTGTTTTGTTTTTAGCAACGAAAAGTGCTGTTGGGGAGCTTCTGAGACAATGAAGCAACAGGTAAAAAAAGCAAACAGCCATAAAATATAGAAAAAAAAGAGGAGAGATCAAGTACATGTCCATGCTTTAGCTTGGACAAAAAATGACTGGGGAGGCTCATGAGGCAACACCCATGCGGGAAGTCCCACACATGCTCAGTAGAGCTCAAAGCTTTTACAAGCTTGGAGAGACAAGTCCGTTTGGTGCCTCTAGGTGACTTCACCCACATGTAATGGCTAATTCAGTTTGCTTATCAATGGAAAAGACACATCACTCAATCTTGCACAAGTTAACCTCTATATAGTAAAAACCTTAAAACCTAAAAGACCTAAAGGAATAGGAATGTCTTTAATAACTTCTTAAATGTTTTTGTGCACTCCACAGTCCGCTGGATAAATAAATACCCTCAGTAATATATAGATATGTTAAAAGGTTTTTTATGTGACTTTAAATACATAGGCTTTCCATTATTGTAATTCTTAATTCTTTATACCTCTCTAAGTCATTACAATTTTAGAGGTTGATGTACTAAATTTCACAAAGAAATAATTTATCTCACCTGAAACACATACATTTCATAAGTCTGCTTAATGTGCAAAAATAGCAGATAATACCTGGTATCTGAACTAGCTCACACAGCGGACTTTTAAAATTTTTTCAGATTTGCTAAGATTAAAATTTCAGGTGTAGTTTTATGCTTGTGAAACAGAATTAAAATTTAAAGTTCATGAGTTACTACAATGAAAATTATGCAAAGCAACTTATTAACTATTACCAAATGGGGTAGGCAAGTCCAATGCTGAATGCTGCAAGCTGTCGGGTTTTCAGGATATCCACACTGAATATGCATGAGATGCATTTGCATGTACTGCCTACATGGCATGGAACTACATCTGATACACATTCATGTGGATATCCTGAAAACCCGATTGGCTTATAGCACTCAAAGATCAGAGTTGCCTACCCCTGAATTAGCACATAGTAAAAGTACACATGAAATATTCTTCACGAGACCGATTTCACAAAATTATTTGATGACATCTCAATGAAGTTAAAAGTTTTTGTGAAATTTCCTGTAGAAAAACTATGCATGCTCTTTTTCTACTGGGCTTATTTGCATATAAATCCTGGTAGAAAAATAGTGCGAGCTATTTTAACAATAGTGCATGAAATTTATCTCAGCTTACTACATTGTCCTCATTGATGGAAATTATTATGTTTTCTGTTTGCAATCAAGCTAGTTTTCTCAGTCCCCATTATTCCTATGAAGTAGGGCTATTGAGTCCTTGACAGCACATTTAAATGAAGTTGAGTGGGGACAGAGGCATGGGATTTTTTTCCCCCCTATACTTTCAATCTAACTTAATAAAGAGGAAAGTTGCCTCACATCTGCATTGCCGGTATGCAAATTGAGCTCCACCCCATCCCTCCCTCTCTTTAAACTCCAGCTCCACCCCTCTTTCTCTCTGTATGGAACTTGAACCCATCTCAGAAGAGAAACATTGGTGGCAGTCGATGGTGTATTTACCCTCTCTTGCTTGCCCACCTGCCTAAGAAGAGACATACTGGTGGCAGTAGACAGCTCAATCTACACTCGCCCCTCCGGACTCCCTCACTCACTGGATCCTATCGGCCAAACAGAAGGAGGAAGAGGAGGAAGGTGACCTTGCTGTGCCTCCAGTGTGTCCTCCCTCTTTCTTGCTGGGACCTGAATGGTACACTTTGAACCACTTGGCAGGGGTAAAGGGAGGAAGTGCTGGAGACTTGGCAAGGCCGCCATTCTTCTCCTCCTCCTGTTTTCCAATAGGAGCCAGTGAGTGAGAGGGTCTGGGATTGGAGAAGGGGTGGAGGGAGGGAAAGAGTGAACTGGGGATTGCGGTGGGGGGGGGGGGGGAGGGAAACAGAATGAATCAACCATACATTGGGGGAGTGAGTGAGTGAGTGAACTGGAGATGGGGGGAGTGAATTGGGGTAAATGAGGAGTTCATAGGTGAGGATAGAGAGTGAATCAGTGTGAATGAGGAGGAATAGTGAACCAGGGTGAATAAGGGTTTGGGAAGGAAGAGTAAACTGGGGTGAGTGGGAGGTTCGTGGGGGAACAAGGGTGACTTAGGGGTTTTGTGGGAGGGAATCATGCAGGGGAGAGGGAATCAGTTTAAGTGAGGGGATCAGGTGGGAAGAGGGAGAGTGATGGGGGGCAGAAGTGAGTGAACCAGAGGAAGTGGGGGGAGTGAGTGAATGGGACATGAAGGTAAGTGAACAAGGATAAATGAGGGGTTTATGGGGTGGGAGAGGGGAGTGAACCAGGGTGAATGAAGGGGGAATAGTAAAACAGGGTGAGTGAGAGATTTGGGAGGGGGAAGTAAACCCGTATGAGTGAGGGGGTCATGGGGATACCAGAGTGAATGAGGAGATTAAGTAAGGGGAGGATGTGAAAGAGGTACAGTGAGGAGATCAGAGGGGCTTTGGAAAGGGAGATAAGGGAAAAAGGGGATGGGCGTATGATTCTACTACCACACATCTCATTTACATGATTCCTACACTTTACAGTATTTCCCCACCTTGGACAGGCTTTTACTACTAGTATTACAATATAAAGTTTGTGTACTTCCTTTGCTTTATTCTAGCAAAATGTTGGAGACTTTGAGAATATGCTGTCATCATCCATACTTAATGCTCTGCAACCAACTACAACGCTCCACTAATCTACAAAAGAGATATAGCATTAATGTGTAATGTAGACATTTATAACACAAAATGTGAAAGATATACCAAAGCAAGGAAAGTGTGTTTTTAGTCTCCTGATAGTTTACCTTATTGTCCTCTCCAACTCGGATAGTGTCTTGAGCAAAGTTATCTGTTGGTCTCACACGCACAAAAACACGGACATTGTTTCCTTTAGCAGTCATTTTAACTAAAAATTAAGAAAAATTGAGATTTAACACAATATTTACTTCCTTAAAACACATTATTCATGATTTTAATAATTAAAAAAATTATAAAGACTGCATTGCACTAATTTTTGGCATATCTCACCCTATTCAAGCTGTGCACTGAAATTCTACTTTTGATAAAAATGGTTACGGCATACAAGAAAATTGTACCTTTTGTGAACTATGCAGAAATTCAACAATGTATGTAACTACTATGTTGAATTCAAATCAATGTGCTCCTGATGTAGAAAGTGTCATCCCATCCACTGCTCCAGATCTAACTAGCATGAGAGTGAAGCATTATAGCTTTGAGTGCACAATAAAGCCATAGCTAGATGTGTTTCTTGAACTTCTCAGCATTTGCTTAACCTCTAAACTTCTAAAAGTGGCCATGTTAGCCAACAACTCACAAATTATCTCACTGGATCTGATTGGTTCATATTATTTGAGATATCAGGGATGACATCTCAAGCATGCACACAGATTGTATGAAGTAATCAGATTCCATTCCATATTTATTTATTTTATTTATTTAACATTTTTCTATACCGACATTCGCACGAGACATCACATCGGTTTCCAGATAACAGCAAATTCAGCCAACAGGGCTTTACATTGTAACTGATATTATAACTGGGGGGGAGGGGAGGGAAGGGGGCAGGGCAGTAACTTGGAACTAAATGAGTATGCTGGGAACAGAGGAGGGGAATAAGGGGGATTATTTACAAAAAGCAGGAGTTATTTACATTCTGTATACATTCTAATATGTACATTCAATATACACGGAGGGGGAGTGGGGGGGGGGGGCTAGGTTAGAGAGGGATGGGAGGTAGGGGGTGAGAAAGGGTGATAGTGAGGATGGGGTAGGGGGTGGAGGGGGAGGAAAGAGTCTGGGTGAGAGGTGGAGTGGATTAGGGGGGGTGGGTGGGGGGAATGGATCTGGGATGGCAGTTTAAGAGTAGGTGTGCGTGAAAAGCCATGTTTTAAGTTTCTGTCTGAAAGTTATTTGTGACTTGGTCCAAATTGCTAATTAGAAGGCTGGAAACAATGCAGTAGAGCAACTTGCAAAGACCAATCTTTTATTCTTCCAGGTCTCTGTTCACTCAAACATACCATAGTTTAACTTCTCCAGAGAAAGCTCAAAAGGGTTCAGCAAGCATCTGATCAGTCTGAACTTGTACATACAATGCACAGCAAACAGAGAACAGTCCTTTTGCAGAAGTTATTGGTCTGCTGGAAATCTAAAAACAGACCTTTTCATCCCTTACTCCCAGGGATCATCACCCACAGTGGTAGCCCTAGACTTACAGGCTTCCAGCCTTGCTGAGAGCTCTCTCTTGAACTCTCTTATCTTTCCCCAGGAGCCAACAACTGGGAAGAAGCATTCTCCTTAGCCTTATCTGGGTTCACCAGTCATTACAACTCTAGCTGCATTTTCCTGGTATGGTTTTTAGGGATGTGAATCGTTTTAGGACGATTAAAATTATCGTCCGATAATTTTAATATCGTCTTAAACCGTTATGGAACACAATACAATACAGATTCTAACGATTTATCGTTATAAATCGTTAGAATCGTGAGCCGGCACACTAAAACCCCCTAAAACCCACCCCCGACCCTTTAAATTAAATCCCCCACCCTCCCGAACCCCCCCCAAATAACTTAAATAACCTGCGGGTCCAGCGGCGGTCCGGAACGGCAGCGGTCCGGAACGGGCTCCTGCTCCTGCATCTTGTCGTCTTCGGCCGGCGCCATTTTCCAAAATGGCGCCGAAAAATGGCGGCGGCCATAGACGAAAAAGATTGGATGGCAGGAGGTCCTTCCGGACCCCCGCTGGACTTTTGGCAAGTCTCGTGGGGGTCAGGAGGCCCCCCACAAGCTGGCCAAAAGTTCCTGGAGGTCCAGCGGGGGTCAGGGAGCGATTTCCCGCCGCGAATCGTTTTCGTACGGAAAATGGCGCCGGCAGGAGATCGACTGCAGGAGGTCGTTCAGCGAGGGTTCCGGCGCCTCGCTGAACGACCTCCTGCAGTCGATCTCCTGCCGGCGCCATTTTCCGTACGGAAACGATTCGCGGCGGGAAATCGCTCCCTGACCCCCGCTGGACCTCCAGGAACTTTTGGCCAGCTTGTGGGGGGCCTCCTGACCCCCACGAGACTTGCCAAAAGTCCAGC
This sequence comes from Rhinatrema bivittatum, assembly GCF_901001135.1. NCBI lineage: Eukaryota > Metazoa > Chordata > Amphibia > Gymnophiona > Rhinatrematidae > Rhinatrema > Rhinatrema bivittatum. Next base: position 60,898,820 of record NC_042616.1, read on the forward strand.
GGGGGTCCGGAAGGACCTCCTGCCGTCCAATCTTTTTCGTCTATGGCCGCCGCCATTTTCGGCGCCATTTTGGAAAATGGCGCCGGCCGAAGACGACAAGATGCAGGAGCAGGAGCCCGTTCCGGACCGCTGCCGTTCCGGACCGCCGCTGGACCCGCAGGTTATTTAAGTTATTTGGGGGGGGGTTCGGGAGGGTGGGGGATTTAATTTAAAGGGTCGGGGGTGGGTTTTAGGGGGTTTTAATGTGCCGGTTTTTCGATTTTTCGATTTTTCGATTTTTTAACGATTTTTCACGATTTTTCACGATATTTTACCCCCCCAAACGGCAACAATACGATTCCCTCCCCCTCCCAGCCGAAATCGATCGTTAAGACGATCGAGGACACGATTCACATCCCTTGGTTTTTTTGGTTTTTTTTTTTTATAATTATGTTTATTGTATTCAGGCATATAGACAGAATAAACATTTTCTCATAAAACCTGGATAACAATTAACAGCAGAATAACAACAACATGAATGATTAATAAAGGGGTCAAGAAGCCCTTATTCTGACATACAAGACTGGTTAGTACAGCAGAGTAACTTCCTTCCCAAGTATTAAAACATGGAGCAAACAATCCTGCAAATAATATACATATATGGTGACATTTATGACTTATTAAATCCCTTAGCCTATTATGTCCCAATACATATAGTTTTTTTCTTATTGTCCCCAGTTTCCCGAATCTTTCACCCTTACCCTACCCTCCCCACCCTTCCCTCCCTTCTTGAGGTACAGTATAATGTAGGCGTGGTATTGTAAAGAAGCAAGAAATAAAATCTTAGGCAAACAAACTGCACTTTGTCATGTGTATAAATGGCAAGTTATGAGAGGGGCAAACGCATAAATTTCCGATGCCCTAAAGCTCCAGCCCTGAGAACAGTATACGTCCAAGGTGTCTGGGCACTCTCTATGATGTAGTAGGACTAGGTTGGAGATACTTTAGGAATGGAGCCCACACCTGTTCAACGTCCACCTTCTGTGAAGGTTGTTGGCGATATAGATAGAGTTCATGGGAGCAGAGCTGGAACATATGCTTAAACCAAAAATCCCACACCGGACCCTTGGTGTCCATCCAGCAGGCCAGAATCACCTTTCCCACTACTGCGGCTTTTGACAAGAATACACTTAGCCATTTAAACTTTGGACCCTTTGCCAAATTATCTGATTGGACCCCAAAGAGCCATAGTTGTGGTTCTAGCGGTATGGTTCCTTGCCAAATGGACACGCAAAAGTCCCGTATATCAGCCCAAAAGGCTTGTATAGCGGGGCAATCCCAAAATACATGGAAATATGTGATAGCCCGCATTTTCTACATAAAGGGGAGTCACAAAGATTAGCCTGGAAAGCCCTTATCGGAGTTATAAACCCTTGCCACAGGAATTTATATTGAGACTCCCTCAGGTCCTCCGTGATCGTGATAGAAGCAATCTGGGAAAAGCATTTGAGAAAAACTGCATAAGGTAAAGAAAAGGTAGGCCATTTTTCCCATCTACTATATAATCTTTTCATACTGATGTCTGAGAGCCCCTCACCCAACTCTTTGTAAAACCTTGAGATTCTAGGCCTTTTGGTAGTCCTGCCTGTAAAAACATTTCGCAATGCCTCAGTAGTGGAGGTTGTCTTCCAGTTATTGCTATGAGACTGCATAAAATGTCTGACTTGCCTGGTATGGTTTTAATCCTATCCTGTCCATTCCATCTGAGGGGCCTGATCACTCTATAAAAGTGCCACACATTTACACAAAGGTTCAAGGGAATTGTAGAGGAACAACTTAAGCAACTCCAAAAATAATGATTTAGCAGTTAATTTAAATACAATGCTGCTTTTCCTTTTGAAATACTGCATAGTGAAATAGGATAAAGCTAAGCTTTTTTAAAATAGCTTCAAATGTATTGGGGGTGGAGGGGGTGTTGGTAAAAGAAGATGACTTTTTGTGTTAATGCTGGAACGATTTTAAAGAAAGTCGGTTAGGAGCTCCAGCTATACATACCCAATAATAAAATTTCTCTTATCTCAAAATAATTAGAATTAACATTGATGGTTTCTCAGCGGGCAAAAACTTAGGACTGCAGTGCTTGGGAGTTTTTTGAGAAGACCATTTCTGAAATGAAATCTGGATGTGTTTTAATTCCCCATTGACGGGGGTCACATGATGTCATGAAGGCGCATGAATGTGTAGCGAGTGCTCTCTGGGGGCCCTCCCGCTAACTCCTGTATATAATCAGGATTTCAATTTTGTTTTATCTACTGCCAGCTGCCACAAGGAGTCCTGCATACCTGAGCGCTTCTTCCTACAATATTTGCTGACCTTGCCCATGAATATGATGACTCAAACTGCCATTAAGGAGAAGTCTCTTAAGATGGCACCCGGGGGAGAGGACAACTCATCAAATTTAAGAACGGAGCTGTTGGGCTCACCTTCGGCAGCAGCGACTGCTATAATAGCGGCATTGGATGGCCGTTTTACTGCTCTCTCCCAGCAAATAGAAGGACTGGATAACAAACTCACTACTTATGGAGGCAGAACAATGGGTCTCCGACTTGGAAGATAAAAGGACGCATTTAAAAACTGAATGCAGGGCCTTCATAAAAGCCATAATCTTTTCTTTGCAAAAAATGATGACCTGGAGAATCGCTCCTGGAAGAATAATCTTCGCTTGGTGGGTATCCCTGAAGACGTCCCTGATATCAACTTGGGGGCATTTTTGGAAAAATGACTTGTATCCTCTCTGGGCCCTACTGGGGCTAATGGGCCCCTGCGCACAGAAAGAGCCCACTGGTTAGGCTCATTGACTCAGAACCTGAATTTTGCTTATAAAGTGGATATCTTGCAAGCTAACCATAAGTTGCAACCTCTTTTTTTATGAAGGCCATAAAGTCTTAATATTCCAGGACTATTCTCAATCAGTGGCAGAAAGGCGTAAATCTTTCTCCTCTGTATGGGCTCAATTGATACAGAAAAAGCTGCAGACCACATTGCTATTTCCTGCTAAACTTAAGGTGATAGACCAGGACAAAGCTTTATATTTTGAGACAGCAGCAGCAGCAGTGCAATTTTTGCAATCTTTGGACAATCCTTGATGGAAGATGGGCATTCATTTTTTATTTTTCTCTCTTTTTAGAATTCTCAACTACTCTTTTGCCTAAGGGTAGGCCCCAAGGTTATACACATGATGACCCGTATCCCAGATGGGCTTTGTTATGCCTGTTGGTCGCAGACGGCTGTGACCACGAGTACTCACAGCTTGTTCTGCTTTCCTACCCTCCCCGGGTCTCCTCGCTGCACAGGCCTCTCTGCATTGCCACGTTCCGCGGGCCTCCTTGTGGAGGCATGGACGCCATTACTTCTGGCTCCGATGTCGGGTCCTCCTAGGTGCATGCGTCACAAGTCCCGCCTTTGAAGCCACTTCGGCGGGAACCTCAGGAGTGTCCCCTGTTGATGATGTCATCGGATTCCGGTATTTAAGCTCCTGCTTCGCCCCCAGCAAGGGGATTTGGCAACAAGCTCCATACGAGTCCTACGCCTGCCTTGTTCCTGAGACGCCGCTCCTGCTTGTATCGTGGACCCTGTCTGGAACCCGCTCCTTGGGGGTCAGTGTGCGCTCTATGGGGACCTGTTCCCTGGCCTACCCCACTCCTCGGGCTGGCCCCGCGCCTCTTGGGTTCCATCTGGCTTCCTGCTCTACCTCGGCTCTCCTTGGGAACTACTGCAGCGACTTCTGAGTTCTCAGCTGGCCTTCCCCACTCCTCGGGGTTGCGCCGTATCCTTCAAAGACTTTAAGAAAGTTTTCTACCTTACCTTGTCTCGGCGCTTCCCGGTCTCGTGCCGGGCGGTCTCCAGCTGCAGGGAGAGAGGGAAAATACCTTCACTGCTACGCTCAATATTGCACCCGCTGCCTCTCAGCCACTCTGGGGGCTAAGTTCATGCCGGGAACCGGCTACCGGACCGAGGCTTACCTCTGAGGGATCTCGGAAATCACCTCAGGAATTCTTGACTGGGGAAGGGACCCTTAGATATCACCGCAGGAGAGCGGAGCTCGTCTTGTAGAGGTAAAATTTTCTTTCTTCTTTGGCTTGGATTTTCTAATGCTGTGTAAGCGTGTGTGGTGTCCCAATCTGCTTAGGAGACAGAAAATACTGAAGAGCTGCACTTCCTGCACGGGTATATGTAGGGTTGACATCAGATTGAAATCTGACTCCGTCTCCCAACTGCTATCAGGAGCACACTATAACCACTGGTCCTGAGTCCATCAGCTACACGCTAGGAAAGGAAGTTTTTTTTCATGCAGCATTCAATCAAGTTATGGATTCTATTATTGGAGGATGTGATTAAGGCAACCAACATAGTGAGGTTCAAAAGAAGGCTAGACAAGTTCCTGAAGGAAAAGTCAATAAACAGTCACTAGTCAGGTAGACTTGGGGAAGCCAGCACTCATCTCTGGGAGTGAAATACAAGAAATAGATCAACTATGAGGGATCTGCCAGGTACTTGTGACCCGGGACTGGCCAGACAAAATGCAGGGCCTGATGGACTTTGGTCTGACCCAGCATGGCACTTCTTATTTTCTTAAATATGGGGGAAGGCCCCAAATGTCGTTAAGGCTCATGGCAGCCTAAATCATAGCTGGCTTTAGGATTAAATACAAAGTTGGGAAAAGGATAGGAAAAAGAGAAAACATCTTTTGGTTGATAGTTTTGGAAGACACAGATTCCCAGCTCTCTGATTCCCTGTGCCCTTCTATGTGACCACTGTTCTGGTTCCCAGAATGGACATTTTGGCCATCATAGTCTTAACTCCCAATATCAACAGACACTTTTGGCTAAGCTGAGAAAGGGTATTACAGTGTGTATTTTGAGAGGTAGGAGCTATCTTATTCTGTTATATGGGACTAGTTTATGCATTAAGAGCAGTGTTATGGGTCCTCAGTCTGTTGCATTTACCCAGTTCAGACTACATATCCCACAGAGAAGAATGAGGAGTGAATAGTTCTTCTGTAGTATTTATAACTGATTAGTGTTAATTTATTACCTAGAATTACGGGTTCAGTCCAAGGCTTAGTTTCTATATTTGTTCCTCACATATAGTTAAATTACATCATAGGGTCCTAGGTTTGGTTTTGCACAGGATTTGCATTAAGAACATACAAAGTGCCATGCTGGGTCAGACCAAAGTCCATTGAGCCCAGCATTCTGTCTCCAACAGTGGCCAGACCAGGTCACAAGTACCCCTCAGATCCCAAACAGTCGATCTATTTCTTATATTTCACTCCCAGAGATAAGCACTGTTTTACCATGTCTGCTTGGCTAATAACTGGTTATGGACTTTTCATTCAGGAACTTGGCTAATTCTCTTTTGAACTTCACTGTGTTAGTTGCATTGATTACATCCTCAGGCAATAGATTCCATAGCTTGACTAGGTGCTGAGTGAAAAAATACTTCTTACAATTTGTTTTAAATTTGCAGGTTGCTAGTTTCATGGAGTTTCATGTCCTAGTATTGTTTGAAAGAATAAATAACCGTTCCCTATTTACCCATTCCACCCTACTCATGATTTTATAAATTTCAATTATATTCCCTCTCGGTCATCTCTTTTCCAAGCTAAAAAGCCCTAATCAGTTCAACCTTTCTCCATTAGGGAGCTTTTCCATCCCCTTTATCATTTTTGTACTCTTTGCATGTCTGCTATGTCTTTTTTTGAGATGGGGTGACCAGAACTGCACACAATGCTCAAGATATGGATTCACCATGAATCTATACAAAGGCATTATGATATTCTCAGTTTTGTTCTCTATTTCTTTCCAAATAATTCCTAACATTCTATTTGCCTTTTTGACCAGTGCTGCACACTGAGCAGAAGATTTTAAAGCACTATCCATAAGGAATCTGAGGACCTTTCCCTAGGTTTAGACTCCTAAGAGAACCCAGCATCATATACCTACAGTTGAGATAAGTTTTCCCTACATGCATTACTTTGCACTTGTCCACATTAAATTGCATCTGTCATTTAGAAGCCCAGTCTCCTAATCTCACAAAGTCCTTCTGCAGTTCTTTACAATCTGCTGCTGTTTTAACGACTCAAAACAATTTTGTGTTATCTACAAATTTGGTTGCCTCACTTGTTGTTCCTTTCACCAGTTCATTTATGAATATGTTAAATAGCACAAGTCCCAATACAGACCCCTTGGGCACTCTACTAACAATCATTCTCCATTTGGAAAACTATTTAGTCCTAACCTCTGTTTTCTGTCTTTTATCCAGTTATCACTCTACAGCAGGACACTGCTTCCAATCCCATAACTTTCCAATTTCCTGAGGAATCTCTCATGAGGAACTTTGTCAAATACCTTCTGAAAATCCAAATACACTATATCAACTGGCTCACCTTTGCCTGCATGTTTATTTACACCTTAAAAAAATCCTGTAAATTGGTAAGGGAAAACTTCCTTTTGCAAAAGATATGTTGACTCTCCCCCATTAAACCTTGTCTATTTATGTGGTCAGAAATTTTATTTTTAAGAATAATTTCAATCATTTTGCTCAGCACTGAAATCAGGCTTATGGGTCTATTATTTCCCAGAAAATCCCTGGTACCCTTTTAAAAAACTGTTGTCACATTGGCCACTCTCCAGTCTTCAGGTACCATGGCTGTTTTAAATGATAGACTGCAAATCACAAGAAACAGGTCTGCAATATCATTTTTTAGTTCCTTCAGAACTCTGGGGTGAATATCATCTGGTCCCGGTAATTTGTTAATCTTTAATCAATCAACCAGAGTTATTATGTCCTCCAGTTTCATAATAATTCCATCTAGTCTCTCAAAGTCCTCATCATCAAAAAATGTTTACAGTGTGGGTATGTATGAATGATCCCAACATCCTCCTCAGTAAAGACAAAGAATTAATTTAGTTTTTCAGCTATTTCCTTGCCCTCCCTAACCACTCCATTCAGTCATTAAGAATCAGATGTACTAAAGGTTTTCCCATTTTGTGTCTATGGGGAAAAAAGCAAGTTTGCTTATCGTAAACTGTGTTTCTGTAGATAGCAGGATGAATTAGCCATGCTGTCTGGGACAGCATCGCGATCCCGAGTAGGCGGAGTTTCCTCAGCTAACCACAGAGTTTTGACTCTGTGCGTCTGCTCGGTAGTGTCCCGAGCAGTTCCCTCAGCTCTTCAGTTTCTTTGTAGCCAATCGAGAAGTAAGTTAGCAATTTATCGGTGTCCCTTGAGTGACTGTCTAGGGAGGAGGGAGGGAACGCATGGCTAATTCATCCTGCTATGTACGGAAACACCGTTTACGGTAAGCAAATTTGCTTTTTCCCGTCGATAGTAGGACTGAATTAGCCATGCTGTCTGGGAGTTCCAAGCTCCCGGGTTGTGTCCATGTATATATGTCTTTGGAGGTATGGACAGCAACCCCTGAAGTGGTAGACAATCTCATATCTTTTTCAGTGTTGATAAGACAGCTGTGCCCAATGCTGCATCAGAGGCCGTATGTTGTTGCAGGCAATAGTGTGATGTGAAGGTATGAATGGATGACCATGTTGCCGCTTTGCAGATATCAATTAAGGGAATTTTGTTCAAGTGGGCAACTGATGCTGCAGTAGCACGTATTTGGTGCGCCTGAGGCTTTGTGAGAAGTTTAATGGAACGTTTGTTGTAGCAAAAAAGGATGCATTGTGATAACCAACTGGCTATGGTCCTTTTTGAGACTGGTTGTCCAGGGTCATTTGGGTTAAAGAAAAGGAACAATTGAGAAGGTCTCGAAGTTGATTGGGTCCTTTGTTTATAGTAAGCCAACGCTCTTTTGCAGTCCAGTGTGTGCAAAAGCTTTTCACGGTCGTTCGTATGAGGTTTTGGCATGAAAATAGATAGAGTTATAGTCTGATTAAGATGAAAAAAAGTTACCATCTTAGGGAGAAAGGAAGGGTGAGGATGGAGGGTCACTTTGTCATGGTAGAATTCTAGATAAGAAGAATAGTGAACCAAGGCTTGTAGTTCGCTGACCCTCCTTGCGGATGTTATGGCGATCAGAAAGATTGTCTTCCATGTCATATATTTAATGTGGCTAGAGTCTAACGGTTCAAATGGAGGAAGCATTAGTTGTTCCAATACTACATTTAAGTCCCATGGGATTGGTGGTTTACTCACCGGTGGGTGAAGCCGTATCATGCCTTTCATGAATCTGGAAATTAACGGATGATTAGAGATTGGAAGATCGTTACGAGGTTTGTGAAAAGCTGCTATTGCACTGATATGAACTCGTACCGAAGTGGTGGCTAATCCTGCTTCGTAAAGTGTGTGCAGGTACTGCAGTAGTTGAGTGGCAGTGGATGAAAAGGGGTTTATGTTTTTTGGACTACACCAGTTCAAGTACCGCTGCCACTTTCCCGTGTAATTGTGTCTGGTTGAAGTTTTTCTGGAAGCAATAAGAATATCCTCTAGTTGTGAAGATAAACCTAGGGGGTTTAGTATTTGCCTTTCAATCTCCACGCTGTGAGATGAAGTGATTGATTCATGGGGTGAAGTAAAGAGCCTCCTTCTTGTGTCAGAAGATGTGGGAGATTTTGCAGCGTTATCGGCGGACGAATGAAAAGTCGCATGAGGTACGTATACCATGGCTGTCTCGGCCATGCTGGGGCAATTAGAATCATGTCTGACACATCCGGGATGCATTTCTGAATTGCTCGAGAGATGAGTGGAATAGGAGGGTAGGCATACATCAAGCCTGGTGTCCATGGAATGAGAAAGGCGTCGGGAGCGAACCTTTGGTTGCTGGGATAAATTGAGCAAAATGTCTGGACTTGTCTGTTGGCTTCTGTAGCAAAGAGATCTATTGTGGGAAAACCCCACTGTTGGAAGATGTTTTCCGCCACCCTTGGATTTAAAGTCCATTCGTGTGGATGAAATATCCGACTTAGATGGTCTGCTGTTACATTGACAGACCTGGAAGATAAGTCGCTTGAATGGATACTTGGGTCTTGACCGTCCAATGGAGAATTCGAGTTGCTTCTTGACACAGTGTCCAGGAACCAGACCCTCCTTCTTTGTTTATGTAAAACATGGCTACCTGGTTGTCGGTATATAGCATGAGGCTTGATCCCCATATTTGTGCAGAGAACGTCTGAAGTGCCATCCAAATGGCACGCAACTCTAATAGATTGATTTGGTATGAAGATTCTTGAGAAGTCCACAGACCCTGAGTATTCAGGTTGCCCAGATGAGCTCCCCCATCTGGGGGAGGCATCTGTGGTCAGAGTGAACCGATGAGGAGGTAAGCGGAATGGGGCCCCCGAGGAAAGGAATGTCCTTCTTCATTGCGTTTGTAATTTGAATCCTGCAGTTGAGTGGTTGTAGGAATTGAAACCACTGAGTTTTCAAGCCCCATTGTAAGCGGCGCATGTGAAGTCTGGTGTGGGGAACCACGTAGATTGCTGCCGCCATATGTCCCAAAAGTTGGAGAACCTGGCGTGCTGATGCCTGGTTTTTGTGGAGAAGGCTGAGAGCCAATGATGTCAGAGTCTGCATTCTGTCCGGGGGAAGGTACGCTCTCTGTTCCACCATATTTATGAGTGCACCTATGAATTGAAGTAGTTGAGTAGGTTGCAGGTGAGACTTCTCGTAGTTGATAAGAAATCCCAACCTCTGAAGGCGCTCATTTTAGGCGTGAGCCTCCTGTAGAGCCTCCCCCCCCTCTCTTTCCCTGCGGCGATGCAGTCCGTGAGACCTGTGCCTTCTCTTAAGACTTCTCATCTGGATGCTCCCAGCTGCGAACCCATGCAGCTGGGACGGGCCCCGATCTCTGCTGAAGAGAGGCAACGTCGCCGTTCGTTGAAGTTGTGTTTATATTATGGTCAGAAGGGCTACTTCTTGGCACGCTGCCAGGAGCGTGCAGAAAACGCCAAAGCCTAGGAGGTCGGGAGGAGCTCCTCCTAGGCTGTGCTACAGCTCCTCAATGTACCATGCCTGTTAACCTGGAATACCCTGGAGGGTCCATTGAGACGATTGCGTTCCTGGATTTTGGAGCCAGGGGTAATTTCATCCTGCAGGACTTAGTCTCCCAGTTGCAAATCCCTACGCATAGACGGGATGTCCCATTACTAATTACCTCTGTCCAGGGGACGCTCCTTCCAGGACCTGTCCTGATGTCCATGGCACCCATTACTGTCCGCACCGGGGCGATCCATTCAGAGGAGAAAGCCTTCCTAGTGTTGGATAAGGCTGTCCACCCCGTGGTGCTAGGGTTGCTGTGGTTACAGAAGCACTCATCCACGATTCAGTGGGATACTCTACAGATTGTCAAGTGGAGCCCTTTCTGCCTAGCTAACTATATGAAAGTGCCTAGGACTCCTGCACTTCCATTGATGCACTCTGCCCTAGGTCCTCCTGCACCTTATGAGGTCTTTACGGATGTATTTTCCAAGACCAAGACCAAGGCGGAGATCCTTCCGCAGCATCGTCCGTATGACTGCGCTATAGACCTGTTACCTGGTACTATGCCCCCCCGAGGAAGGGTGTATCCCTTATCATTACCCGAGACCCGGGCCCTGTCCGAGTATATTTCTAAGAATTTGGCCAAGGGGTTCATTCGCCCGTCCAAGTCGCCTGCAGGGGCAGGCTTCTTCTTTGTCAGCAAGAAGGACGGCTCGCTGAGACCGTGTATAGACTATCGAGGCCTAAATTCCATTACTAAGCGAGACCGTTACCCGCTCCTGTTAATCCCGGAGTTCCTCGATAGGCTCCAGAGAGCGAAGATTTTCACAAAGTTGGACTTACGAGGTGCTTACAACTTAGTCAGAACTCGTCCTGGAGACGAGTGGAAAACCGCTTTTAATACCAGAGACGGGCATTACGAGTATCTTGTGATGCCTTTCGGCTTATGTAATGCTCCGGCGGTGTTCCAGCACCTTATGAACGAGGTGTTCTGAACACTTGCGTAATCGTTTACTTCGACGATGTGCTGGTCTATTCCCTGGACCTGCCTTCACACCGTCAGTATGTCCGTCAAGTGCTCCAAATACTTAGGGAGCACAGTCTGTACGCGAAACTGGAAAAATGTTGTTTCGAGAAGACGTCCCTGCCGTTCCTGGGCTACATAATCTCTGCAACAGGCTTTCAAATGGATCCTGAAAAAGTGGCGGCAATTAAGAATTGGCCCCGGCCGAAGGGCCTTAAAGCGTTGCAACGTTTTCTCGGCTTTTCCAATTTCTACCATCACTTTATTCCTGACTACTCCTGTATTGTGGCCCCGTTGACTGCCCTCACTCGAAAGGTGGCCTACGTGGTGGATTAGCCTGTTCCCACCTGCCAAGCCTTCGATGCCCTTAAGGAAGCGTTCTTATTTCTCGAAGAAATTCTCCCCGGCAGAGAGCAACTATTGTGTTGGTCATAAAGAGTTCCTAGCCCTGAAACTTGCCCTGGAGGAATGGAGACAGTGATTGGAGGGAGCCAACCATCTGGTTACGATTTACAACGACCACAAAAACTTAGCGTTCCTGAAGCAAGCCCAACGCCTCAACCCAAGGCAAGCCCGGTGGTCGCTGTTTTTTGATCGGTTCGACTTTACCTTACGCTATTGACCCAGCTCTAAGAATGTTCGAGCTGACGTGCTCTCGCACTCCTCTGAGGTCGAAGAGACTCCTGACACCCCTCAGTATATTTTGGATCCTGCGAAAGTGAGCCTAGCAGCAACCTTGGTGTCCTCCTAAGGGAAGAACGTCGTTCCACGTCGCTCCCGGAGAGCAGTTCTCACTTGGGCCCATGACTCCTTCACTGGGGGCCATGCTGGCTGTAAAGGGACCTTATACTTGTTGAACCGATTCTACTGGTGGCCGATGGTGAGACAGGACATCCAAGCTTTTGTGGGCTCTTGCCCTACCTGCGCCGTTCAAAAGCCGCTCATCGGAAGGCCCAGGGGCCTCTTGCAACCTTTGCCCATCCTGATGGAGCCTTGGATCCACATCTCCACCGACTTCATCGTGGATCTTCCCATCTCAGGAGGTAATTCGATCATTTGGGTGACTGTAGACCGATTCTCCAAGATGGTGCACTTTGTCCCCCTGCCAAAGTTGCCTTCTGCACCTGACCTAGCTAACCTCTTCGCTCAGCATATCTTTAGACTTCACGGTCTCCCGCAGGATATAGTCTCCGATCGAGGACCACAGTTTACTGCTCGAGATTGGAAAGCACTTTGCAAACGCTTCAATGTGCAACTTAGTCTTTCATCTGCGTTCCATCCCCAGAGTAATGGGCAAACGGAACGGACTAACCGAACCTTGAAGACTTTTCTCCATTCGTTCGAGAATGAACGACAAGATAATTGGGCCAAGCTACTCCCATGGGCGGAGTTCTCATATAATAATGACATGCATGCTGCTACTGGAAGTTCGCCTTTCCTTGTCGTCTATGGAAAGCAACTTCACCCGCCCTTGCCTTTGCCTGAACCTAGTGCACTCCCGGCAGTGCAACTTTCAGCCCACCAGCTTCTTTCCTTATGGACGTCTATCCAGGGAAAGATCCGTAAAGCCACCCAGTCTGCCAAGAAATGGGCGGATAGGCATCGTCAGCCAGCACCCATCTTCCTCCTAGGAGACCACGTCTGGCTTAGTACAAAAAATCTACAGCTACGTATTTCATCTCGAAAACTAGCTCCGAGATTCTGTGGGCCTTTTCGAGTCGCCGAACGAGTGGGAGCAATCTCATACCGATTACGCCTACCCTCCTCCATGCGTATACATGACGTGTTCCATGTGTCATTGCTGAAGTCTCTTGTTTTATCCAGATACCACTCCCGGGCTCCTGAACCATTGGACCCTTCAGTACCGGATGAGGTTACGTATCAAGTACGTGAGGTCTTCGATGTCTGGTTCCATCAACGCTGCTGGGAGTACTTGCTTGCCTGGGAGGGTTGCGGACCCGAGAATAATTCTTGGGAACCGGCCCGTAACATTCTCGACAAGGACTTATTACGGCAGTTCCATCTGAACCACCCAAGTGAACCCGGACCAGCTAAGAAGGGGCGTAAGAGGGGAGGTACTGTTGCGGTTCTGGCTGCGAGTGCCGCGACCAGACCCTTACCTCCGTGCTTCAGGACCTACTCCCGCTTCTGGAGGCCTGGTTTGCGCCCTGTTTGGCGGCGCTCCTGCGGGGCCTGCGCCGCCGGAAAGCTTCCCATGGACGCCCTGCTTCTAGGCGCACGTGCACGCCACTTAGACACTGTTCTAGGCCGTTTCCCGCCAGTGGTGACTCTGCCCAGTTCCTGACGTCAGACGCCTCGGCCTTGATAAGCCGGCCACGGACACTCAGTCTTTCCCTTGCAACGGGCTTACCTCCTGATTCCCTGTTGCGTCGTGCCCCGGAGTGAGTTGCCTTGCTACTCCCTCCATTCCTGCTAGCCAGCTACAGTACCTGCTTGGTTCCTGCCTGGTTCCAGTACCCGAGTCTTGCTACAGTTCCTGCCTGGTTCCAGTATCCGAGCCCTCTTAGAGTACTTATCTACTGTCCTAGACTGGTTCCAGTTCTCAGTCCTGATCAACAACCCGCATAAGTCCCAGCGGCCGGGCCCCTACGGGCTCCTCCCGGGGGGGGGGGCTTCGGCTTCCAAGGGTGAAGCCGCCTAAGTCCCAGCGGTTGGGCTCCTACAGGCTCCTCCCAGGGGAGTACCAGCTTCCAGGTTGAAGAGCACCTCTACGTCCTGCCTGAACATCTGCCTCCCGGCCTGCCACATACTAGAGATATTGACCACCTTTCCCAGTCTCCTGCAGGTTGGCTCACTGGCCCTGGGTTGATTTCATATTTCTTTAGCTATTGCTGCTGCTACTGCAGAAAGATCTCAGCATTGCAGCCTAAGGAATACAGGATTGAGGACAGACAGAAAGAGGGAGAAGGGGGAGGGCTGTTGCTTGGCAGGGGTAAAGAAAAAAGCCAAAGAATGGATGGCTGCAGTGCAGTACATTGGTGCGGGGAAGAGAGAGGAGGCTGCTGCTGCTGCTAAGTAGAGTGGTAGAGGAGAGGGGATTCCTGCTTCTGGGTAGAGGGTGAGTGAGAGTGAAAGTGGGTGACAAGATAAGCAGTGGTGAGGGAGAAAAAGTGATACCTAGGGCAAGTAGTAGGGGGGATGCAGGGCCAGGAGAAATAGAAAGATTCAGGACACAGAGTGTAGGAGGAGAGGAGGATATGGTGGGAGGATGGGAGGGAAAAAGAAGGTTATTGCTGGGCACGGGGTGAGGGAAGAGAAAGCATGGGATGCTAGGTTGGAGAGGAAAGAGTTTTGCTGAAGCTGTCATCACTATAAGGACAACTGTGCCTTGGCTGCAAAAGGAGAAAGTGCTGAATCAGAGTAGACACAGGTAAGAGAGAGAGAGAGGGGTGGGGGGGGGGGAGGGGTTGTAATTCTGTATATCTGCCCTGGGAGCAGAAAAGCTGTTCCCGGCTCTGAGGGAAATGATTTATTTTACTCAAATATTTATCACCATTTTACGTTCGGTACTGCCCTAAAAATCAATACTATTTTTAGTGCCAAATGGGGCTCCCCTCCTAAAATTATTTTCTGAAAACAAAAAGTGAGAGCCCCTAAGAGGACGCTGATTCCCTCCCCACCAGAGATGCCGCAGCGCCATTTCTTACTCACTCCCGGGAAAAGTCATCTACGGGCAATCTGGAGCCTTAGGTGCCGATCACAACCACTCAGCGCTTCGCCTCCGGACCTTCCCAAGGGGTGAGGGTCATCGATCCTTACCGACCCCGCTCCTGCAGCCCTCGCTCCTCCAGGGGGACTGTGGAGAGCCCGGGGATTACCCGGACGATTTACTGAGAAGGGGTCGGGGGGGAAGGGCAGGGAGCCCGTGTGGCGACCGTTCTCACAGCCCACTTTACAGCCCGTCCCTCGCCAGCATCCTCCCTGTGTATACGGTTGCCACGGCGATAGCCGCTTCCGCCTAGAACTGGAAGTCATCTTATTCTCCCCTCCCCCCCCCCCTCCCTAGGCTCTACCAGGAAGCGATGGGCTGTACAGAATTTCATACAAACCTAGGTCAGCAGCATGGCTTTCTTTCGAAGAAAAAGAAAAGGAAACACGCACATAAGAACATCCACCTTTTAATGATCAGCAACTGTTACTTTGCTACCAGACATTAAAATCCTTAAAAGTGCTGGAAACTGTTCCCTGGGGTGGGGAACGGGAAAGAGACGAGATCCCGAGTGCCCCACCTGCAGGAGGAGCTACAGGGGCTGGCGTGGGCCGCCTCTTTTGAGAAGGCGTCGCTTCTACCCGTGTTGCCGCGGCGCCGGCTTTTCCCCCCCCTTTCTCCGCTCTTCCTTTCCTACCCCCCGACTTTTCCCCCCCTCTCGCTGCTGCCGGTGCCACCGAAGATGGTGGACGAACTGGAAGAGCTGGAGGATCTGGTGCATTTTACGGTGGGGGACCTGCCCAGCCGTGGCTACGGAGTGATGGAGGAGATCCGGCGGCAGGGAAAGCTCTGCGATGTCACCCTGAAGGTAAGAGGCAGCGAAGCCGGGCTGGGAGGCTCCTGATTCCAGGGCAGAGGGGCGGATCAGTGCTAGGCAGAGCTGACCTGCGACAGACGGCTACACCCTAGCAAGAGGTTGGCTGATGGTGGGAGAGAGGGGAAAGATGAGAGGAGCAGGAAATGATAGAGGGAGAGGTGAGAGGGAACAATGCAGAAGCAGATGGAGGGGGTAGGTTAGGGTCAGGTGTGGGAGGAAAATGCAAGTAGAGATGAGGGAAGTGAAAATAGAGCAGGATGCAATGGAGAGATGGGAGGTGCAAGCTAGTTGGAAGATTATAAAGAGATGGCAGCGCACAAAGATACAGGCGAGAAGAGGGCTGCACAGCGATGGCAGAGAGTGAGAAGTAACTGAATCCAGGGATGAAGATTGCAAAGTGGTGGAGGAGGAAATATTAAGGGTGGCAGCTGCTGCAGGGGTGAGGTAAGATGGGATGAGAGGACAGAGAGTGATGGTTAGAAAGGTAGCCTCTCAAGCACATGGGACCAACTTGTTTTAACCCGATAGTGATTACTGTAGCACGAATCCCCCTTCACACTTTCCTGGAATGCATTTTATGTTTCACTTGTATTTTCTTTCAAGGTCATCTTTTGCTCATTCTATATGGATCTGAGGAAGTGAGTGTCAGTTTTCAAAAGCTAGTTAATAAATGCATAGTTGGTCCAATAAAAAGGTTGTTAACCTTTTATTTCTGTGTATGATAACCTAAAATTGATTCAGGGAGTGTGAAAGAATATGGGTGATGACTTCCTGGACATAGTGCTCTCTGGCTTCTTGTGCAATGAACAGGGCATTGGGTGTGTAACAGGACTGACAGGTTAGGATAAAGTCTGCATGAATAATCATCAAATTCCTCTGGCTTCTGTTTCCCTTGATTCTTTAGCTTCACATACTAATTTTTTATCATCACTTGTACCCAGGAGATCGTCATGTTGTCTTTCCTGATCATGTGTGTTCAGGCTTCCTCTATACTGTCCAAATGGTCAAGTCACTAAATCCGATAACAGAAATAAGGATATGTTAAATAGATATTCAGGTAGGCTGAGTACATAAGCACCAGCTCTGTGGATACTGTAAGTGCTTCAACACCGCCACTGTTGTCTTCTGCACTCATGTAGATTGGAATTTGGGAGCTCTATGCTCTAGGGCTGTCTGGGAGGGGGCAGTAAGGAAGTGCTTCTGTCTCCTTGCTTCTGCAAACCTCTGCAGGACAGGCAGGAAATGCCTGTGTGTCCTCTGATGCTGCTCCTGCCTCCTCCCCCTCCCCCCACCTATTGACTGGATATATAATGTCTGAACAATGGACAGAAGGGGAACCAGAAAGCAGCAGCAGTATAAGACAGTCTTCCTAAGGTGCAATTCTAATGGAAAGGTAAAGAGGGACAGAGGAGCTATAAGGAAGGTGAGAGAGGTTGAGAGAACTGTGGGAAGATGGTTTAAAAAGGTATTTTGACTGAGAGAGAGAATACTGCTGTGAGAGTCAGGGAGAGGAACTGAAAAAAGTAAAAGGAGACAAAACTGTAAGGGGGAGAAGAGGAGACCTGGAGGGGACATGGGTTTTGAGAAGGGTAAATAGGATACAAGCTGGGAAAGAGGACATGGATGTGATAAAAAGAGGAGCAGGGGTGAGTGGTTAAGTGAAGGGAACTTAAGAGGAAGAGAGAAATGAAGATGAGTGGGAAAGGAGCTGTGTGGGTAGAGAGGAGGGAGCTGATAGGCAAGGTAAACCAAGAGAAGAGTTATGGGAAGGGAGCTGGAAGTAGCAGGAGGGGAAGACTAAGATGAGGTGAGAGAAGATAATGAGCTGAGGCGAGAGAACTGGTGGATAGAAAGAGATACACACATGCAGGAAAAATAATAAGTAATGAAGAAGCAGAAAAGAAACTAAGCAAAGTGCAAGCAGAAACAAGATTTGATTCAAACTACAGACACTTTGTTTATTCAAAGTTAAGTGAAGATTTTCTGTGCTAGCTGGGCGGGCGGGGGAGCAGGTGATATTTGCCCTTTTCTTCCAGCCCTGTAATCACCATAGAAAAGAATGTATTTTACTGACAGGATGGGGAAGGGGAGAGGAGGTTGTGGTACATGCAATATCATAGGCTCAAAATGTCTCTTAAAAATGGTGAGCTCCAGTATTGTGAGGAGCTTCGGTCAGGGCTTGGAACTGAGGGAGAATTTAGGTGAACATTGTTTCCCCTTGTTCACAAAAATACATCCCAGTTATATCTGGGGTTTCCAAACAGCACAGGCAGTACCACATGCTGGGGGCATACTGACTGCCGATCTGCTAGGGTTCAGGAATGTCTTATGTGGACTCCGCAGGCAAGGGACAGATTCCTGGCCAGAGAAATGCTGCGGGGGATGGGGGAGCGGGAGAAGCTCCAGAAAAAGTATCTGGGCTCAGGAAGGGCAGAGCAGGGAAGTGATCTAAGCCGGAGGAGGAGGGGAATTGCAAATTGAAAGGTGAGCTGAGTCTGTCAATGAAGTGAAGCCCAGTATGCTGATGAGCATTGGGAATCAGTGACGCCATGGATAATCAATCCTGAAGAGGAGGGTAACTGGCTAAGGTGAGATGAGGGGAACAGAGGACATGTCAATGGGAAATGGGGAGCAGAGCAGGCTAAGGGGATGCAGGGAGTGGAGTTGGAAGAAAGGTATTAAAGTATGTGTAGGGGAGCCCCCTCCACGTAAAGTTTCTATCCCACAAAAAATATTCTGGGTGGGGGAAATCCTGGGATTCTCATGGTTCAGAGTTTTATCTGAAATGTTGTAAATGTTTGATTCTGTGATACATCTGAATGTCCACTGGATGCCATTTAATATGGGGCAGATCAATGTGATATTTTAAGGTTTGAGAGTGGTGGCTGATGTGATTGGTGGGAGATGTGTCCTGGGAAGCTTTAAATCCCGGGCTATTTGGTGGGAGTTTGCCCTTTCTAGGTTGGAGTTGGTAATGACGGAGACCTTCAGCATGTAGAAAGCCTCGGGTCTCCAGCCTATGGGCTGGTGAGGCCCACGGACCCAAACCGTATGGGGAGAACGCTGCAGGGGCTTTCTCCTCAAGGGAAAAGGCCTGGGGCTGTGGCATGGAGGGAAGAATTTCCTCCCTCTGAGGAAATGTGTGAGGAGCCAAGGAGGGAAAGGCTGAAACGAGACGGGGTGATCCAAGATAAAGAGGGCCCCAGTGAGTTCCAGAGAGTGAAGGAGACTGGAGAGTCCTTCGTGCCGCTGGAAGGATGGAATCGGGAAGACAGTTGAGGGGTGTGAAAGATCCCACCGAGGTGGGAGCAGCAGGATGCAGTATAGCGAGGGAGAGAGGCCACAAGAGTAAGGGATACAAACCTAATGCCCCCCCATGGTGAGTTGGTGTTTAACAGGAAGAGGAATTTGAGAGTGACAATGTCCAGTCCCTTTGTGATGGGAGGATTGCGTGAGGAA
The DNA here is from genome assembly GCF_901001135.1 of Rhinatrema bivittatum. Taxonomy (NCBI): domain Eukaryota; kingdom Metazoa; phylum Chordata; class Amphibia; order Gymnophiona; family Rhinatrematidae; genus Rhinatrema; species Rhinatrema bivittatum. The sequence goes on from NC_042616.1 coordinate 60,917,825, forward strand.
AGTGGGGTACCTGAAGAATGGGGAAACTTTAGGGGTCAAAAGTATAGAGAGATGTAATCTCTCTCCAGTCCTAGAAAAAGTGATCTGCAAGGTTGTTGGAGGAGAGAGCCAGTTCAAGTGAATACTGGGCGACTGGCATTCTAATCTTTGGGGAACTCGATATATTGTTGTTGTTTGTTTTTAATCTGACTGTGTATCCCATGAACCCTGATTATTCAGCACTGGAATCTTACTCTCTTCTGAACTGTATATAATTTTGCTGACTGGAAGAACCCAGAAAAAATGTAGTTTGAAAGTAGTTGACCACTCGGTGAGTAGAGTGACTTTGTCCCGTTAAGAGATTGTGTGAACCAGCACTAGTAGAGGACATGGAAGAGGGCAAGGGTCATGGAGGGGAAGGCTCGGTGAACTCCTCTCTTCCCAGCCAGAGAATGGACATGCAACCGGCACTGCTTGTAATAGGATCAACCTCACCATCTGCATGACCCAAACTTTTGAACCCACCAGATAAATTAGAGACCCTGTCTTGACATTGAGACAGACCCTCTCAATACTTTATGTGCTCTGGAGATGGGGCTCCAGTGTGCCTGGGCAAGAAGGGGAGAATTAAGAGGGCAGATGGAGTTGGGGGGGGGGGGGGGGTGGGAATTGGGGCGAGGAGGAAATACAGTTGAAGAAGAATGGTGGGGGAAGAGACTGTGGTGTGGATGGGCTGTTGGGGCGGGGGAGTGGAGCAGGAGGGAGGAGACTGGTGGAGATAAGCTGTGGTTGGGGAGAAGAATGACTGGGACTTCATCTTCCCTCTTTTTTTTTTTTTTTACTTGGCTACATGAGTCTTCCCCATGTCCTTATTACCTGCTCCTCTCTCTGAACATTTAAATACTGGCTGATCAGTCTCAAATCGCAACCCACTGTGTTCTATTTTTTTTTTTTTATTTAATGGTTTTTATATACCGACGTTCATCCAAGATATCACGTGGGTGTTCAATGAACAGAGCGTTTGACAAGGAACGAGAAGGTATATATATATGCTTTAAATTTGAGTGAGTAGCATAGTATAGGAGAATTGCAAAATATATATGATATTTAACAGAAAATATATATGATATTTAACAGAAAAACAATGCTATATAGTATATACAAGATAAAAAATGCTAGATAATATATACGGGAGAAGGAATAATGAGAAGAGATGGGAGTGAAGTGGGGGGTGGGGCCGAAAGCTGGGACTATGGGGGGGGGGGGGGGGGGGAAGGGAAGAAGTGTAGGAGGAAGGGATGTGGGGATAGGGAGTTGGCTAGGGGGTATGAAGGGGGAGAGGCAATGACAAGGTAAGAAGAGGGTAGTTAAGAGGTCGAAATGAGGATATTAGGAGTAAGCCTGTGAGAAAAGCCACGTTTTGAGTTCTATTGTTTTTCTTTTTTTGCTGGGGGCACTGTAATTTGAGTTCAGCATTTCCAGTCATTTTTAAAAAGTTGGCTCTTGTGGCTGAGTGAATTTAAAAAAAAGTGGCACTGTTCATCATTTTGAGGAGAGGCTGTGCAGGAGATTGACTTTTTTTTTTAATCTTTATTGGTTTTAATTGTTGTGTTGTGGTTCTGGCCGCGAGCGCCGCGACCAGACCCTTACCTCCGTGTTTCTGGACCTACTCCCGCTTCTGGAGGCCTGGTTTGCGCCCTGTTCGGTGGCGCCCTCCGCGGGGGCCTAGCCGCCGGAAAGCTTCCCATGGACGCCCTGCTTCTAGGCGCGCGCCACTTGGACGCTTTTCTAGGCGCCAGTGGTGATTCCGCCCAGTTCCTGACGTCAGACGCCGCAGCCTTGATAAGCCGGCCGCGGACACTCAGTATTTGCCTTGCAACGGGCTTACCTCCTGGTTCCCTGTTGCGTCGTGCCCCGGAGTGAGCTGCCTTGCTACTCCCTCCGTTCCTACTTGCCAGCTACAATACCTGCTTAGTTCCTGCTTGCCTGCTACAGTACCTGCTTGGTTCCTGCTTGCCTGCTACAGTTCCTGCCTGGTTCCAGTTCCCAAGTCTTTCTACAGTTCCTGCCTGGTTCCAGCACCCGAGCCCTCTTACAGTACTTATCTACTGTCCTAGTCTGGTTCCAGTTCTCAGTCCTGATCAACCACCCGCCTAAGTCCCAGTGGCCGGGCCCCTACGGGCTCCTCCTGGGGGGGGGCTTCGGCTTCCAGGGTGAAGAGCACCTTTATGTCCTGCCTGTACATCTGCCTCCCGGCCTGCCACATACTAGAGACATTGACCACCTTTCCCAGTCTCCTGCAGGTCGGCCTAAGGGTGCACGAAACTGAGACTCCATAACAGATTGCAAGGCCATGGGCTCGGTGGATGCGCCTGTCCCCTTGGATCTGCCAGGGTTGGCCCAGCAGATACAGTATCTACAACAGTACCTCGAGGTCCTTAGTAGTTTGGTAGGGGAGTTATCGGCCCGATTGGATGCCAGGGCCTCGTCTGCTCCAGAACCAGTACCCGAGGGTCAAGACTCTTCAGTGACTCAGCTGCCGGCACCCTCTCGTTACACTGGTGATTTAAGGACCTGCCGTGGCTTTCTGAACCAATGTTTTATACAGTTCTCTCTGTTGCCCCAGCAGTTCCCCTCGGATGCGGTGAAAGTGGCGTATATCCTGACCCTGCTTGATGGGAAAGCCTTAATCTGGGCTTCTCCCCTTTTGGAAAATAATGATTCCTCGCTAACAAACTTACAGCAGTTCACCTCGAACTTTCGACAGGTCTTTGATGAGCCCACCCAAGTAGCCTCAGCTACCTCTGATCTGCTGCAACTCCGTCAAGGGACTCGCTCCTTGGCAGATTATGCTATGGAGTTCCGGACTTTAGCGCAAGAAGTAGGTTGGCAGGATGGTAGTCTTAAGGCCATCTTCTTGGAGGGTCTCTCTGGACGCATAAAGGATGAGATTGCTGCTCGAGATCTGCTGGAGGACCTCAACGCCTTGATAGAGATGGCCGCCCGCATTGACAGCCGCCTACAACAACGGGCCAAGGAGCAGCGCTCCTCTCGCCACAGTTCGACTGTTGGTCCGGTGAGACCTGTGCCTTCTCTTAAGACTTCTCGTCCGGTTGCTCCCAGCTGCGAACCCATGCAGCTGGGACGGGCCCCGCTCTCTGCTGAAGAGAGGCAACGTCGCCGTTCATTGAAGTTGTGTTTATATTATGGTCAGAAGGGCCACTTCTTGGCACGCTGTCAGGAGAGTGCGGAAAATGCCAAAGCCTAGGAGGTCGGGAGGAGCTCCTCCTAAGCTGTGCCTGTTAACCTGGAATACCCTGGAGGGTCCATTGAGACGATTGCATTTCTGGATTTTGGAGCCGGGGGTAATTTCATCCTGCTGGACTTAGTCTCCCAGTTGCAAATCCCTATGCATAGACGGGAGGTCCCGTTACTAATTACCTCTATCCAGGGGACGCTCCTTCCAGGACCTGTCCTGATGTCCATGGCACCCATTACTGTCCGCACCGGGGCGATCCATTCGGAGGAGAAAGCCTTCCTAGTGTTGGATAAGGCTGTCCACCCCGTGGTGCTAGGGTTGCTGTGGTTACAGAAGCACTCGCCCACGATTCAGCGGGATATTCTACAGATTGTCAAGTGGAGCCCTTTCTGCCTAGCTAACTGTATGAAAGTGCCTAGGACTCCCGCACTTCCATTGATGCACTCTGCCCTAGGTCCTCCTGCACCTGATGAGGACTTTACGGACGTATTTTCCAAGACCAAGACCAAGGCGGAGATCCTTCCGCAGCATCGTCCGTATGACTGCGCTATAGACCTGTTACCTGGTACTATGCCCCCCCCCCCCCCCCCCGAGGAAGGGTGTATCCCTTATCATTACCCGAGACCCGGGCCATGTCCGAGTATATTTCTGAGAATTTGGCCAAGGCGTTCATTCGCCCGTCCAAGTCGCCTGCAGGGGCAGGCTTCTTCTTTGTCAGCAAGAAGGACGGCTTGCTGAGACCGTGTATAGACTATCGAGGCCTAAATTCCATTACTAAGCGAGACCGTTACCCGCTCCTGTTAATCCCGGAGTTCCTCGATAGGCTCCAGGGAGCGAAGATTTTCACAAAGTTGGACTTACAACTTAGTCAGAATTTGTCCCTGAGACGAGTGGAAAACCACTTTTAATACCAGAGACGGGCATTACGTGTTACGCTTGGGCTCCGGTCAGGAGTCGTGAACACCACCCAGCAGGGTGGCTCCAGGTGGAGAGAGACAGGAATGGCTAGAAACAGTGTCTGGTTCCAGGCTGGGTCAGGGCAGGCAGCAAGTAGCAGTGTCTGGGTTCAGGCTGGGTCAGGGCAGGCGGCAAGTAGCAGTGTCTGGGTTCAGGCTGGGTCAGGGCAGGCGGCAAGTAGCAGTGTCTGGGTCTAGGCTGGGTCAGGGCAGGCGGCAAGTAGCAGTGTCTGGGTTCAGGCTGGGTCAGGGCAAGGCAGGTCAGAAGGCCCGTAGGCCACACACACACAGAAGGCCCGTAGGCCACACACAGTAAGCAAGGCAAGGCAGAGAAGGCCCGTAGGCCACACACACACAGAAGACCCGTAGGCCACACACCGTAAGCAGGGCAAGGCAGGTCAGAAGGCCCGTAGGCCACACACACACACACACAGAAGGCCCGTAGGCCACACACCGAAAGCAGAGAAGCAGGTCAGAAGGCCCGTAGGCCACACATACACACGGAAGGCCCGTAGGCCACACACCGTAGTCAGGGCAAGGCAGGTCAGAAGGCCCGTAGGCCACACACACACACACAGAAGGCCCGTAGGCCACACACCGTAAGCAGAGCAGGCAGGTCAGAAGGCCCGTAGGCCACACATACACAGAAGGCCCGTAGGCCACACACCGTAAGCAGAGCAGGCAGGTCAGAAGGCCCGTAGGCCAGGTAAGAAAAGCGAGGAAGAAGGCCCGAAGGCCGCGCAGGGCAAGGAAAGGCCCGAAGGTCGCGCAGGGCTAGAGCAGGGAGCCCAGGTGAGCTCGATGCCGAAGCACCGAGGGAACTGTCAGGCAGGGTTATAAGGGCCAACCCAGAACATAGAGTGGACAGGGGAGATGGCCTGGGCCTGTCAGGAGAGCCAGCACTAGAGGGACCCCTGGTGGTGAGGCGGTTGCACTGCAGCCAAAACTGTAACAGTACCCCCTCCGCAAGGCCTCCCCCTCCTCCTGGGTCCCATCTTAGCAGGGGGTACTCAAAAATGAAATCAGACCCCTCCGAGGGCAGCAACAGCTGGAGCAATTCAACAGGCTCAGATGGCTGAGTCAGAAAGTCTGTTAGTGGTACCGGTTTGAGCCCCTCCGGGGGTGGCAGCAGGACCGGTTTAGCAGGCTCGTCTAGGGGTAGTGCAGCAGGCTCGGGCCCCTCTCGGGATGAAACAGCAGGCTGGAACACCTCTCCGGGCGTTGTAGCAGGTTCGGACCCCTCTTGGGGCGATGAAGCAGGCTCGGATCCTTCTCGGGGCGATGCAGCAGGCTCGGCCCCCTCTCGGGGCGATGAAGCAGGCTCGGACACCTCTCCGGGCGTTGTAGCAGGTTCGGACCCCTCTCGGGGCGATGAAGCAGGCTCGAACACCTCTCCGGGCGTTGTAGCAGGTTCGGACCCCTCTCGGGGCAATGAAGCAGGCTCGGACCCCTCTCCGGGCGTTGTAGCAGGTTCGGACCCCTCTCGGGGCGATGAAGCAGGCTCGAACACCTCTCCGGGCGTTGTAGCAGGTTCGGACCCCTCTCGGGGCGATGAAGCAGGCTTGGTCCCCTCTTGGGGTGATGCAGCAGGCTTGGATCCCTCTTGGGGCGATGCAGCAGGCTTGGCCCCCTCTTGGGGCGATGCAGCAGGCTTGGATCCCTCTTGGGGCGATGCAGCAGGCTCGGCCCCCTCTTGGGGCGACGCAGCAGGCTCGGCCCCCTCTTGGGGCGATGCAGCAGGCTTGGATCCTCCTCGGGGCGATGCAGCAGGCTTGGCCCCCTCTTGGGGTGATGCAGCAGGCTCGGCCCCCTCTTGGGGTGATGTAGCAGGCTCGGTCCCCTCTTGGGCGATGCAGCAGGCTTGGATCCCTCTTGGGGCGATGCAGCAGGCTTGGCCCCCTCTTGGGGCGATGCAGCAGGCTCGGCCCCCTCTTGGGGTGACGCAGCAGGCTCGGCCCCCTCTTGGGGCGACGCAGCAGGCTCGGCCCCCTCTTGGGGTGATGAAACAGGCTCAGATGGCAGAGCAGCAAGGTTAGAAGCAGTGCACATAGAAGACAGGTTGCACTGCTGTGGGCTTGATACCTCGAGCCAAACTCTGAGGCTCCTTATTTTGTTTCTGGAGGAGCAGTTTAGAGAAGGCACAGACAGTTCTAGGACGTCTAGGGAATGTGCTCGTTAGTGTCTCAACAGCAGCTGTGGGAAGCAGAGCCCTGCTAGAGTTAATCAACTCTCTCCGTTTGAGAGAAACCTGTTCCTGAGGCTCTTGCACTGGTGTCACAGAAGCCTTCTTGGCCAGGTAAGTCCTGGGTTTTTCTATCCACAAACTGCCAGCTAAAATGTCTGTTTTAGTGGAGCCAGAAGCAGAATACCGGTTAGGAGAGCTGATTGTTTTTTCTAATGGAACAGCTGATCCTAAAGCAGAACAACGGGGGCAGGGTTTGCCTGGTGGTAACAGACACGGAAGACAGGAGCATTTCCACCACCCTGGTTTAGGATTTAAACATTCCTGATAGACTGAGACGTTCCTCTTATGACAACCACTGCATACCCAGTGTTCTTGGTCTGAGAGTTGACAGGCAAGACAGTTCTTGTAACTGGGATAATTCAAAGTCTGGCAACAAGCACAGACATAAAAACTTGGAGGCTGAGGCATAATGTGAGTAGAAGGAAAAAGAAAGAATTGGCTCACCCGTAGTACCAAGACCTATCTCTTCACCTGGAAATTTGGTGGCTTCGGCATACTGTTACGCTTGGGCTCCGGTCAGGAGTCGTGAACACCACCCAGCAGGGTGGCTCCAGGTGGAGAGAGACAGGAATGGCTAGAAACAGTGTCTGGTTCCAGGCTGGGTCAGGGCAGGCAGCAAGTAGCAGTGTCTCGGTTCAGGCTGGGTCAGGGCAGGCGGCAAGTAGCAGTGTCTGGGTTCAGGCTGGGTCAGGGCAGGCGGCAAGTAGCAGTGTCTGGGTCTAGGCTGGGTCAGGGCAGGCGGCAAGTAGCAGTGTCTGGGTTCAGGCTGGGTCAGGGCAAGGCAGGTCAGAAGGCCCGTAGGCCACACACACACAGAAGGCCCGTAGGCCACACACAGTAAGCAAGGCAAGGCAGAGAAGGCCCATAGGCCACACACACACAGAAGATCCGTAGGCCACACACCGTAAGCAGGGCAAGGCAGGTCAGAAGGCCCGTAGGCCACACACACACACACCGAAAGCAGAGCAGGCAGGTCAGAAGGCCCGTAGGCCACACATACACACGGAAGGCCCGTAGGCCACACACCGTAGTCAGGGCAAGGCAGGTCAGAAGGCCCGTAGGCCACACACACACACACACACAGAAGGCCCGTAGGCCACACACCGTAAGCAGAGCAGGCAGGTCAGAAGGCCCGTAGGCCACACACACACAGAAGGCCCGTAGGCCACACACAGTAAGCAAGGCAAGGCAGAGAAGGCCCGTAGGCCACACACACACAGAAGACCCGTAGGCCACACACCGTAAGCAGGGCAAGGCAGGTCAGAAGGCCCGTAGGCCACACACACACACACAGAAGGCCCGTAGGCCACACACCGAAAGCAGAGCAGGCAGGTCAGAAGGCCCGTAGGCCACACATACACACGGAAGGCCCGTAGGCCACACACCGTAGTCAGGGCAAGGCAGGTCAGAAGGCCCGTAGGCCACACACCGTAAGCAGAGCAAGCAGGTCAGAAGGCCCGTAGGCCACACATACACAGAAGGCCCGTAGGCCACACACACACACACAGAAGGCCCGTAGGCCACACACCGTAAGCAGAGCAGGCAGGTCAGAAGGCCCGTAGGCCACACATACACAGAAGGCCCGTAGGCCACACACCGTAAGCAGAGCAGGCAGGTCAGAAGGCCTGTAGGCCAGGTAAGAAAAGCGAGGAAGAAGGCCCGAAGGCCGCGCAGGGCAAGGAAAGGCCCGAAGGCCGCGCAGGGCAAGGAAAGGCCCGAAGGCCGCGCAGGGCAAGGAAAGGCCTGAAGGCCGCGCAGGGCAAGGAAAGGAAAGGCCCGAAGGCCGCGCAAGGCAAGGAAAGGCCCGTAGGCCACGCAAGGCTAGAGCAGGGAGCCCAGGTGAGCTCGATGCCGAAGCACCGAGGGAACTGTCAGGCAGGGTTATAAGGGCCAACCCAGAACATAGAGTGGACAGGGGAGATGGCCTGGGCCTGTCAGGAGAGCCAGCACTAGAGGGACCCCTGGTGGTGAGGCGGTTGCACTGCAGCCAAAACTGTAACATTACGAGTATCTTGTGATGCCTTTCGGCTTATGTAATGCTCCGGCGGTGTTCCAGCACCTTATGAACGAGGTGTTCTGAACACTTGCGTAATCGTTTACTTCGACGATGTGCTGGTCTACTCCCAGGACCTGCCTTCACACCGTCAGTATGTCCGTCAAGTGCTCCAAATACTTAGGGAGCACAGTCTGTACGCGAAACTGGAAAAATGTTGTTTCGAGAAGACGTCCCTGCCGTTCCTGGGCTACATAATCTCTGCAACAGGCTTTCAAATGGATCCTGAAAAAGTGGCGGCAATTAAGAATTGGCCCCGGCCGAAGGGCCTTAAAGCGTTGCAACGTTTTCTCGGCTTTTCCAATTTCTACCATCACTTTATTCCTGACTACTCCTGTATTGTGGCCCCGTTGACTGCCCTCACTCGAAAGGTGGCCTACGTGGTGGATTAGCCTGTGCCTGCCTGCCAAGCCTTCGACGCTCTTAAGGAAGGGTTCTTGTTAGAAACCTGCCTTCGTTACTCGGATCCCAGCAGGCCCTTTGTAGTGGAGGTCGATGCCTGCTTGGTTCCTGCTTGGTTCCTGCTTGCCTGCTACAGTTCCTGCCTGGTTCCAGTACCCGAGTCTTGCTACAGTTCCTGTCTGGTTCCAGAACCCGAGCCCTCTTACAGTACTTATCTACTGTCCTAGACTGGTTCCAGTTCTCAGTCCTGATCAACAACCCGCATAAGTCCCAGCGTCCGGGCCCCTACGGGCTCCTCCCGGGGAGGCTTCGGCTTCCAAGGGTGAAGCCGCCTAAGTCCCAGCGGTTGGGCTCCTACGGGCTCCTCCCGGGGGAGTACCAGCTTCCAGGTTGAAGAGCACCTCTACATCCTGCCTGAACATCTGCCTCCCGGCCTGCCACATACTAGAGACATTGACCACCTGCAGGTTGGCTCACTGGCCCTGGGTTGATTTCATATTTCTTTAGCTATTGCTGCTGCTGCTGCAGAAAGATGTCAGCATTGCAGCCTGAGGAATATAGGATGGAGGACAGACAGAAAGAGGGAGAAGGGGGAGGGCTGTTGCTTGGCAGGGGTAAAGAAAAAAGCCAAAGAATGGAGGGCTGCAGTGCAGGACATTGGTGCGGGAAAGAGAGAGGAGGCTGCTGCTGCTCAGTAGAGTGGTAGAGGAGAGGGGATTCCTGCTTCTGGGTAGAGGGTGAGTGAGAGTGAAAGTGGGTGACAAGATAAGCAGTGGGGAGGGAGAAAAAGTGATACCTAGGGCAAGTAGTAGGGGGGATGCAGGGCCAGGAGAAATAGAAAGATTCAGGACAGAGTGTAGGAGGAGAGGAGGATATGGTGAGAGGATGGGAGGGAAAAAGAAGGTTATTGCTGGGCACGGGGTGAGGGAAGAGAAAGCATGGGATGCTAGGTAGGAGGGGAGAGAGTTTTGCTGAAGCTGTCATCACTATAAGGACAACTGTGCCTTGGCTGCAAAAGGAGAAAGCGCTGAATCAGAGTAGACACAGGCACGAGAGAGAGAGAGAGAGAGAGAGAGAGGGGGGGGGGGGGGAGGGGTTGTAATTCTGTTTATCTGCCCCAGGAGCAGAAAAGCTGTTCCCGGCTCTGAGGGAAATGATTTATTTTACCCGAATATTTATCACCATTTTACGTTCGGTACTGCCCTAAAAATCAATACTATTTTTAGTGCCAAATGGGGCTCCCCTCCTAAAATTATTTTCTGAAAACAAAAAGTGAGAGCCCCTAAGAGGACGCTGATTCCCTCCCCACCAGAGATGCCGCAGCGCCATTTCTTACTCACTGCCGGGAAAAGTCATCTACGGGCAATCTGGAGCCTTAGGTGCCGATCACAACCACTCAGCGCTTCGCCTCCGGACCTTCCCAAGGGGTGAGGGTCATCGATCCTTACCGACCCCGCTCCTGCAGCCCTCGCTCCTCCAGGGGGACTGTGGAGAGCCCGGGGATTACCCGGACGATTTACTGAGAAGGGGTCGGGGGGGAAGGGCAGGGAGCCCGTGTGGCGACCGTTCTCGCAACCCACTTTACAGCCCGTCCCTCGCCGGCATCCTCCCTGTGTATACGGTTGCCACGGCGATAGCCGCTTCCGCCTAGAACTGGAAGTCATCTTATTCTCCCCTCCCCCCCCCCCCTCCCTAGGCTCTACCAGGAAGCGATGGGCTGTACAGAATTTCATACAAACCTAGGTCAGCAGCATGGCTTTCTTTCGAAGAAAAAGAAAAGGAAACACGCTCATAAGAACATCCACCTTTTAATGATCAGCAACTGTTACTTTGCTACCAGACATTAAAATCCTTAAAAGTGCTGGAAACTGTTCCCTGGGCTGGAGAACGGGAAAGAGACGAGATCCCGAGTGCCCCACCTGCAGGAGGAGCTACAGGGGCTGGCGTGGGCCGCCTCTTTTGAGAAGGCGTCGCTTCTACCCGTGTTGCCGCGGCGCCGGCTTTTCCCCCCCCCCTTTTTCCGCTCTTCCTTTCCTACCCCCCGACTTTTCCCCCCCTCTCGCTGCTGCCGGTGCCACCGAAGATGGTGGACGAACTGGAAGAGCTGGAGGATCTGGTGCATTTTACGGTGGGGGACCTGCCCAGCCGTGGCTACGGAGTGATGGAGGAGATCCGGCGGCAGGGAAAGCTCTGCGATGTCACCCTGAAGGTAAGAGGCAGCGAAGCCGGGCTGGGAGGGTCCTGATTCCGGGGCAGAGGGGAGGGTCAGTGCTAGGCAGAGCTGACCTGCGACAGACGGCTACACCCTAGCAAGAGGTTGGCTGATGGTGGGAGAGAGGGGAAAGATGAGAGGAGCGGGAAATGATAGAGGGAGAGGTGAGAGGGAACAATGCAGAAGCAGACGGAGGGGGTAGGTTAGGGTCAGGTGTGGGAGGAAAATGCAAGTAGAGATGAGGGAAGTGAAAATAGAGCAGGATGCAATGGAGAGATGGGAGGTGCAAGCTAGTTGGAAGATTATAAAGAGATGGCAGCGCACAAAGATACAGGCGAGAAGAGGGCTGCACAAGGTCATCTTTTGCTCATTCTATATGGATCTGAGGAAGTGAGTGTCAGTTTTCAAAAGCTAGTTAATAAATGTATAGTTAGTCTAATAAAAAGGTTGTTAACCTTTTATTTCTGTGTATGATAACCGAAAATTGATTCAGGGAGTGTGAAAGAATCTGGGTGATGACTTCCTGGACATAGTGCTCTCTGGCTTCTTGTGCAATGAACAGGGCATTGGGTGTGTAACAGGACTGACAGGTTAGGATAAAGTCTGCATGAATACTCATCAAATTCCTCTGGCTTCTGTTTCCCTTGATTCCTTAGCTTCACATACTAATTTTTTATCATCACTTGTACCCAGGAGATCGTCATGTTGTCTTTCCTGATCATGTGTGTTCAGGCTTCCTCTATACTGTCCAAATGGTCAAGTCACCAAATCTGAGACCAGAAATAAGGATATGTTAAATAGATATTCAGGAAGGCTGAGTACATAAGCACCAGCTCTGTGGATACTGTAAGTGCTTCAACACCGCCACTATTGTCTTCTGCACTCATGTAGATTGGAATCTGGGAGCTCCATGCTGCAGGGCTGTCTGGGAGGGGGCAGTAAGGAAGTGCTTCTGTCTCCTTGCTTCTGCAAACCTCTGCAGGACAGGCAGGAAATGCCTGTGTGTCCTCTGATGCTGCTCCTGCCTCCTCTCCCCCACCTATTGACTGGATATATAATGTCTGAACAATGGACAGAAGGGGAATCAGAAAGTAGCAGCAGTATGAGACAGTGCAATTCTAATGGAAAGGTAAATAGGGACAGAGGAGCTATAAGGAAGGTGAGAGAGGTTGAGAGAACTGTGGGAAGATGGTTTAAAAAGGTATTTTGACTGAGAGAGAGAATACTGCTGTGAGAGTCAGGGAGAGGAACTGAAAAAAGTAAAAGGAGACAAAACTGTAAGGGGGAGAAGAGTAGACCTGGAGGGGACATGGGTTTTGAGAAGGGTAAATAGGATACAAGCTGGGAAAGAGGACATGGATGTGATAAAAAGAGGAGCAGAGGTGAGTGGTTAAGTGAAGGGAACTTAAGAGGAAGAGAGAAATGAAGATGACTGGGAAAGGAGCTGTGTGGGTAGAGAGGAGGGAGCTGATAGGCAAGGTAAACCAAGAGAAGAGTTATGTGAAGGGAGATGGAAGTAGCAGGAGGGGAAGACTAAGATGAGGTGAGAGAAGATAATGAGCTGAGGCGAGAGAACTGGTGGATAGAAAGAGATACACACATGCAGGAAAAATAATAAGTAATGAGGAAGCAGAAAAGAAACTAAGCAAAGCGCAAGCAGAAACAAGATTTGATTCAAACTACAGACACTTTGTTTATTCAAAGTTAAGTGAAGATTTTCTGTGCTAGCTGGGCAGGGTCGGGGGGTGGGGGGGGGAGAGGTGATATTTGCCCTTTTCTTCCAGCCCTGTAGTCACCACAGAAAAGAATGTATTTTACTGACAGGATGGGGAAGGGGAGAGGAGGTTGTGGTACATGCAATATCATAGCCTCAAAATGTCTCTTAAAAATGGTGAGCTCCAGTATTGTGAGGAGCTTCGGTCAGGGCTTGGAACTGAGGGAGAATTTAGGTGAACATTGTTTCCCCTTGTTCACAAAAATACATCCCAGTCATATCTGGGGTTTCCAAACAGCACAGGCAGTACCACATGCTGGGGGCATACTGACTGCCGATCTGCTAGGGTTCAGGAATGTCTTATGTGGACTCCGCAGGCAAGGGACTGGCTCTGGCTAGGAATCTGTGTGCGTGCTGAGAAATGCTGCGGGGACGGGGAAGTGGGAGAAGCTCCAGAAAAAGTGTCTGGGAGTGCAGAGCAGGGAAGTGATGGAAGCCGGAGGAGGAGGGGAATTGCAAATTGAAAGGTGAGCTGAGTCTGCCAATGAAGGGAAGCCCAGTATGCTGATGAGCACTGGGAATCAGTGACGCCATGGATAATCAATGCTGAAGAGGAGGGTAACTGGCTAAGGAGAGATGAGGAGAAACCTGTTGGGGATGGAGGGAGGGGAACAGAGGACATGTCAATGGGGAGCAGGCTAAGGGGATGTAGGGAGTGGAGATGGAAGAAGGGTATTAAAGTATGTGTAGGGGAGCCCCCTCCACGTAAAGTTTCTATCCCATGAAAAATATTCTGGGTGGGGGAAATCCTGGGATTCTCATGGTTCAGAGTTTTATCTGAAATGTTGTAAATGTTTGATTCTGTGATACATCTGAATGTCCACTGGATGCCATTTAGTATGGGGCAGATCAATGTGATATTTTAAGGTTTGAGAGTGGTGGCTGATGTGATTGGAGGGAGATGTGTCCTGGGAAGCTATAAATCCTGGGCCATTTGGTGGGAGTTTGCCCTTTCTAGGTTGGAGTTGGTAATGACGGAGACCTTCAGCATGTAGAAAGCCTCGGGTCTCCAGCCTATGGGCTGGTGAGGCCCACGGACCCAAACCGTATGGGGAGAACGCTGCAGGGGCTTTCTCCTCAAGGGAAAAGGCCTGGGGCTGTGGCATGGAAGGAAGAATTGAGGAAATGTGTGAGGAGCCAAGGAGGGAAAATCTGAAACGAGACGGGGTGATCCAAGATAAAGAGGGCCCCAGTGAGTTCCAGAGAGTGAAGCAGATTGGAGAGTCCTTCGTGCCGCTGGAAGGATGGAATCGGGAAGACAGTTGAGGGGTGTGAAAGATCCCACCGAGGTGGGAGCAGCAGGATGCAGTATAGCGAGAGAGAGGCCCCAAAAATAAGGGATACAAATCTAATGCCCCCATGGTGAGTTAAAAGGAAGAGGAATTTGAGAGTGACATTTTCCAGTCTCTTTGGGAGGATTGCGTGAGGAAAGTGGGGTACCTGAAGAATGGGGAAACTTTAGGGGTACAAAAGTAGAGAGAGATGTAATCTCTCTCCATTCCAGGAAAAAGTGATTCCCAAGGTTATGGGAGGCTGTTGGAGGAGAGAGCCAGTTCAAGTGAATACTGGGAGACTGGCATTCTAATCTTTGGGGTACTCGATATATTGTTGTTGTTTATTTTTAATCTGACTGTGTATCCCATGAGCCCTGATTATTCAGCACTGGAATCTTACTCTCTTCTGAACTGATTATAATTTGGCTGTCTGGAAGAATCCAGAAAAAATGTAGTTTGAAAGTAGTTGACTACTCGGTGAGTAGAGTGACTTTGTCCCGTTAAGAGATTGTGTGAACCAGCACTAGTAGGAGACATGGAAGAGGGAAGGGTCATGGAGGGGAAGGCTCAGTGAACTCTCTTCCCAGCCAGAGAATGGACATGCAACCGGCACTGCTTGTAATAGGATCAACCTCACCATCTGCATGACCCAAACTTTTGTACCCACCAGATAAATTAGAGACCCTGTCTTGACATTGAGACAGACCCTCTCAATACTTTATGTGCTCTGGAGATGGGGCTCCAGTGTGCCTGTGCAAGAAGGGGAGAATTAAGAGGGCAGATGGAGGGGGGGAGGGGGGCAGGGAATCAGGGCGAGGAGGAAATACAGTTGAGGAAGAATGGTGGGGGATGGGTGGAGGAAGAGACTGTGGTGTTGATGGGCTGTTGGGGGGGGGGGTAGTGGAGCAGGAGGGAGGAGACTGGTGGAGATAAGCTGAGGTTGGGGAGAAGAATGACTGGGACTTCGTCGTTCCTCATTTTTTTTTTTTTTACTTGGCTACATGAGTCTTCCCCATGTCCTTATTACCTGCTCCTCTCTCTCTCTGGACATTTAAATACAGGCTGATCAGTCTCAAATCGCAACCCACTGTGTTCTATTGTTTTCTTTTTATTATTGGGGGCACTGTAATTTTGTGTTGAGTTCAGCATTTCCAGTCATTTTTAAAAAGTTGGCTCTTATGGCTGAGTGAATTAAAAAAAAAAAAAAAAAGGCACTGTTCATCATTTTGAGGAGAGGCTGTGCAGGAGATTGAATAGCAGCAAATTGGTTGGCAATGAAGCCTTTGGAGCTAGTTTGGCTCTGAGCCATAGAAGTGTGTGTTGGCGTTTCCCCCATTGATTCCTAGGTATCTATGTGAATCGTTTTAGGACGATTAAAATTATCGTCCGATAATTTTAATATCGTCTTAAACCGTTATGGAACACAATACAATAGAGATTCTAACGATTTATCGTTATAAATCTTTAGAATCGTGAGCCGGCACACTAAAACCCGCTAAAACCCACCCCCGACCCTTTAAATTAAATCCCCCACCCTCCCGAACCCCCCCCAAATAACTTAAACATTTCCTTGCCAAATCCTACCTCCTTCAACCCCCCCCCCAAATGACTTAAATTACCTGGGGGTCCGGAACGGCAGCGGTCCGGAACGGGCTCCTGCTACTGAATCTTGTTGTCTTCGGCCGGCGCCATTTTCCAAAATGGCGCCGAAAAATGGCGGCGGCCATAGACCAACAGGATTCGACGGCAGGAGGTCCTTCCGGACCCCCGCTGGACTTTTGGCAAGTCTTGTGGGGGTCAGGAGGCCCCCCCCAAGCTGGCCAAAAGTTCCTGGAGGTCCAGCGGGGGTCAGGGAGCGATTTCCCGCCGCGAATCGTTTTCCGTACGGAACCCTCGCTGAACGACCTCCTGCAGTCGATCTCCTGCCGGCGCCATTTTCCGTACGGAAAACGATTCGCGGCGGGAAATCGCTCCCTGACCCCCGCTGGACCTCCAGGAACTTTTGGCCAGCTTGGGGGGGGCCTCCTGACCCCCACAAGACTTGCCAAAAGTCCAGCGGGGGTCCGGAAGGACCTCCTGCCGTCGAATCCTGTTGGTCTATGGCCGCCGCCATTTTTCGGCGCCATTTTGGAAAATGGCGCCGGCCGAAGACAACAAGATTCAGTAGCAGGAGCCCGTTCCGGACCGCTGCCGTTCCGGACCGCCGCTGGACCACCAGGTAATTTAAGTCATTTGGGGGGGGTTCGGGGGGGTGGGGGATTTAATTTAAAGGGTCGGGGGGTGGGTTTTAGCGGGTTTTAACGATTTTAACGATATATCACGATATTTTACCCCCCCAAACGGCAACAATACGATTCCCTCCCCCTCCCAGCCGAAATCGATCGTTAAGACGATCGAGGACACGATTCACATCTCTATAGGTATCTGGGGTAAACAAATTTTGGAGAGAGTATGCAAATGAGGCAGCTTGGGATGGAAGCATTGTTGCCTTGCTTGTCTATTCGTGCTGATATCATGGCCCCAAGCTTGCTCAGCGTTGTTTTTTTCCTGCCTTTCTCTATCAAGGACTGACATCACCCAGGTGTACTTTGCACATCAAAAAAGGGATGAGGTCAGTCATACCGAACGAGGCCAATAGAATATATACCATGCAGTGAGAAAGAGAATATTGTTTAGGTTGCTGCACTGCATGAGGTTTGCAAGGCCACCATATGCAAGTGTCTTAAAAAAAACAAAACAAAAAACCCCCAAACATTCTTATCTACGTGTTCTCTAATTTTCATGTCTCATGCATAGCTCTCCTGTCCATGAAGAGGGCACAGCATTTTCAGAAGCATAGCCACACACCCTCACTGCACCTCAGCCCTGGCAGGGCTGTCATTTCAGGTCCCTTCTGGACACCAACACAGGGCAGCAAGCCTAGAGGGTTGGTGGGTGCTGGAGCCTTATCTGCCATTCATAAGGACTCCATCACTGCCTCCGCCCCATGCTGTGTCTCATACCATAGCAAAGGAAGTTCTGCTTTCCATTCCCACCAGAACCCCTGCCAACTTCTCTACCACGTCCATCATGCATAATGGAATAGTGCTCTGCAGAATAGGATGCCCTGCACACCATCTGCTGTCGCTAGGGGTGTGCATTCGTTTTGAACGCATATGTAAAACGCAACTTATTTTTTTTTTAACTTAAAAAAAGTGATGATGCGCAACGCATCACATTTTCAACTTATTCAACATAGCTACGTTGAATACGTTGAACCTAAATAAACACTTAAACCCCCACCCTCCTGACCCCCCCCAAGACTTTTGGCCAGCTTGGCTGGCCAAAAGTTCCGGTTGGGTCCAACGGGGGTCCCGGAGCGGAGGCGCGGAGAAACACGTGACGTCCGCGTCACTCCGACGTGACGCCGACGTCACGTGCTCCTCGCAAAGGAAAACAGCGATGGCTTCCTGACTCCCCGCTGGACCACCAGGGAGTTTTGGTAAGTCTTGGGGGGAGATTAAGGAGGGTGAGGGGTTTAAATTTTTATTTAGGGAACCGGTGAACGTATGGACAGACCCTCAACTTATGGGATTCTCCATATGTCCATATTGAACGAAATCGACCCTCTACTTCAACTTATCAACTTATGAACGCAAACTTTTTGTCTGCACATCCCTAGCTGTCGCTGCTCAGGGCATGGTTGTGTGCCAGTACTCACGGAGGTAACTGTGCCGTGTACACACAAATAGACATATCAGGAGTCGGAGGAGTGGAGGAGTAGCCTAGTGGTTAAAGTAGCAGGCTGAGAACCAGGGAAGCCAGGGTTCATTTCGCCCTCAATTGCCTCAGGTACAGACTTGGTGTCCTCTGGGGACTGGAAAAATAATTACCATGCCTTGATGTAACTTTCCTTGAGCTACCAACGAAAGGGTGTGAGCTAAATGCCATAATATTTTATTTATTTATTTATTTATTTGTTTATTTAAACTCTTTTCTATACCGTCGTTAAGCTAGGAGCCGTCACAACGGTTAACAAGGAGGCACATAAATTTATGCTGCTAAATGTGTTTATTATAATAACTAGACAGGTGCCTGTAAGATACGGTACATATTTTCATAATAACTATAAGATGATAAGTGAGATAGATATGCTTAGATTTAGTAGAACAGTTTTTAAAAATAGATATAATCTACGTGTTATCTGTTGCTGCTTAAAAGTAAAACATACTCATATTGAGTAGGTGTGTTTTGTTAATGCACAAACTCCTTGCTCACTACAATTCCCTGGATTCTATTCTCCAGTCTCTTTGTGGTACGCTTGTTTAAATAGCCAAGTTTTTAGGCTTTTTCTGAATAGTTTGATGTCTTTTTGCAATCTGATTTCTGAAGGCATGGTGTTCCATAATGTAGGCCCTGCCACTCGGTCTTCTGTCCCCATCTCTAAAAACTGCTGTTTATGGTTGCCAAAAAGTTCAGGATGCCTGCCTGTTTGGCCATTTTAAATGCTAATAATGCACTGCCTGAGACTGAAGAGCGGAGGGAGAAATGAGAGTGGTGGTGGGGGCCTGCAGCTTCTGCCCCCTTGGCACTCTAGCACTCTTCTCCCGCTGACCTGTGTAGTGGCAGTATGGGAAGTGATGTCAGACGTCGAGTAGCAAGGTCCTGGCACCTATCGAAAAAAAAAGTATAATACACAGGATGTGCTATCATGGTAGCATGGGGCCCGATTTGCATACCCTCCCTAGTAATGGCCCTGTCCCCCCAACAAAAGGGATGCTGGGTCCCTGGTCCCCCTTCTCCCCAGGAAAGAGAAAAATGTTCCTAAAAATTGGGGGAAAAAAATATAATTTTTTTGTGTGAAAAATAATCTTTATTGTTGACTACAATTTGGTTTCCTCTCTAGTTTTTCCTAGGCTTACTAGTAGGGCGTGTGTGATTAATGGATCGAGCGCAAGAGTATGAGTGCACTTGTACTGTATAGGTTCCAGTAACGTATGCTTCTGAGAGCGATTGCTATGACTGAAGGGCGAATGTGTGATTGGTGTGGTGAGATGCTTGTACAGTAGGAAGGGTCTGGCAAAGCTGCTTTTACATAGACAAGTGTCATGGGTGTCTGGCTCTGTTACTGACTCTGTGTGACCCTGAGCAAGGTCCTTTCTCTTCCTGGGACCCAGTTGAAACAAGCTGAAGTCATGTACGCTTCTAGCATAACTCAAGAAAAGTGCATTTCCTAGTTGAGTTTTATGCTCTTTAAAAGTGTGGGGAAAAGACTCCAAATTAGAACTGTTTAAAAACTCTTTCCTGGCACTTTGTTTTTTTATTCCGTTCCAGTGGAATCTGATAGAATAAGGAAAAAGAAGGTAGTGTACAGCCTGGCTCCCATGAGTCAGGCAGGAAAATGAAAATAAAAATTATCCTTTTCCTCCTGTAGGAGATGAAGCGAGCTGCACAGTCAACAGGGAGGATGCCTGGAGTTACTATTGCTGTGAGCTAGAGCAAATGTATTCAGGGTGAAGAGCTTGGAGAGGCAAATAAAAGCTGAATAATCCTTTTGAGAGTGGGGCTGGAGGCAGAGCCCAATATTGGAGAGTACAGGCTGGCTCCTCCTCTGGGCCCATCTGAATAAAATTTTGAAATTTTCAAAAACTGCAGAAATAGTGGCCAAATAGCCAACTCTTCTGGCTGTAGATATTTTGGAAAATCCGATAAACTGACCCCCACTTGCTGAAATCTCCAGCATGTTCACCACCTGAAGCTCCAGCTAATACACTTTCAGGCTCTTGTCAAATTCCTGAAAATCTCCAGAGCACCTTTGGAAAATGGAAATCCGTGTGAGGAAGTGTGTTGGTTTTCCCCGTCTCTGTGCACTGTGTTAAACGCTGTGGAGAGAACAAGGCTGAAAAAATGGAGATTTTATGTGGCCAGATCAGGCGTTCCTTCCTGATCAGAAAATGGTGGTGGCTAGTTGTGAAGTTTCTGAGTTTCTCTTGAACATCATTCTAGGAACATAGCTGAACCCTCCGGCACTGCAGGTTTGCTGGCACCTTCAGTGTAGTCAGTCAGAGCCCTTATCTAGTGTAGCCAAGTCTCCTGCCAAATGGGCCAATCTTCTAAAACTCTCCAGCTCAATTCCAACAGCCTTTTACAGAATCCTATCTAGAATTTTCCACAGATTGCTCCAGTAATATTTGGTAGAGACTTTCACCCTCATTAGTATGGCAGGAAAAATCTGAATCTGTCCAACTTTATGGATGGTATGCTTGCTCATTGTGTTCAAAGGGACTTATATTCGTACAGAAAACTGGCACATGAGTTCAGGACCCATCTCTGTCACCAACCATCTGTGTGACCCTCTGCAAGTCTCTTAATTCCATAGGCCTTGGTTCCAGTCCTGGCTCTGTTGCAGATTCTGTGTGACCCTGAGCCAAGGTCATTTCTTTTTCTGAGCCTCTGGGACCCAGTTGAAACAAGTTGAGTTGTGTATACTTCTAGCCTAACTCAAGAAAGGTATTTTTCCTGTTGTGTTTTATGCTCAAGTTCCTGCCCATTCTTGCTCTCACCTGGCCAGATTTGACTGAAATTTTGCAGGCATGTTGGCAGCTCAGTAAGAGACCGTCCTTCCAAACATCAGTCAAATTCATGCAAGGAGATGGGCTTCCCAGGCACAAGTATGGATAGACAGATGGGCAAATAGTTACACCAATAGATTCTTTGCACTGATGACACACTTCTAAAAAGAAAAAAAGGCATTTATTTTAATCTTCAAGTCTTGTGTAGGTGTGGAAACGTTTTCTAAGAATTTGAGCGCTACTTAAAACGTTTTAGGAGATGGGGGAAATCACCTCTCCTATCACACACAACTTTTTTTTTTTGTGTTTTTACTCTGTTTTCACTAATTGTTCTTATTTTACCCTTTATGTATTCTTTCTTTTTTTACTTATTTCACTTTTTATCACTTTTTCCTTATTCTCCCCTCACCTCATTCTCTCTCTTTCTCTCTCTACCTCATAGCTTCTTTTCCCTCAGGCCGACAGCAGTTGCGGCCTCTCTTCCATGATCCAGACTGGCAAGAGCTCCTCCCAGCCCGTGACCTGACTACAGCGATGGTGTCTTTCTCTTCCGTCGCAGTGAAAGCAGTTCTTCCTGCCGGGGCCCAGAAGAAGGAGCTTTCCTTCCTGGGCAAATGCAGTGGCAGTGTCTTTTCTTCCAGCCCTCAGCTCCTCCTGGGGTAGCAGCAGGGACCAGGTGCCAATTTTTAGGTGCCTGGATGAGCCGACACCCAGGGAGTTTTCACTCCCATGTCTATGAAAGTCAGAGGGTTGCTGTACCGTGCAGGACACATGGGCTCTAACCATTTGTAGTGTGGTTCTTGTCCAAAGTCTGAATTTGTGAAATCCGTGCGCCCTCACGTCTTCTTTGAAGTCAGGGAAGCTGTCCCATTTTTCGTGGGAGAGATGGATTGGGTTAAGGCATGTTCGTATTTGCCACCTGAAAGAGCTCTGGAATTTAATGAATCTCCTTGATCTTCCAGCTACAGACATTTTCTTTATTTATGAGACTGTGCGTTGAGGCACGGAGAAGAGATCTTTGTGTGTTTAAACAATCCTCTAGTGTATTTTTTCAGTCCCCCTGCCCCCCTCCGTTAGATCTTCCCAGCCACTGGGTGGCTGACATGCCTGGGCTTTTCCCACACTCGGCCTCACCTGCCATCAAAACAGCATTGCACTAGTAACGTAGTGTACGGAATGAGGATGCCTGGTGCTTGTTCCTTAAATGGTTGCTCTTTAGTTTTTGAAAACAACGACATGGGAACTGACTGACATAGGTGATGAAAGCAAAACTGCCAGCCTATGAAAACCCTCCAGAGCTCCTGTTTATGCATCATTGCCACCTGATTAGGAGGGGTGGCTGGCTGAAGCGTTTCTCCACTGCAGGGCCAGGCATGCAGGACTCACAGTCACACAGCCCATGTGATCAGGAGGTCTCTGTTTTTGGCTTTCACTGATATGGCTCAACAGTAGGAATCCTGGTCTCCTTCTGCACTTTCTTTTGAGGTCTTCTCCATAATGCTTCAATATAATCTGACACTCTAACAGCACATCTGACGATAAATGGTCAATTAATATCCTCTTGGACAGGTCTGGATTTGTCAATAGGCCTAGGGCATCAGAAACTGGGAGGGGGTAGGGGGGGGGGGGTGCAGCAGGCTGGTTGAAGATTTGCTGCCTTTCAGTTGTGCTCAGTCTTCCTCAGCAGAGAACAGCCCTCTTCTTCCTGATCCAGCACCTCCCTTCCAGGCAGCATGCAGGGAACAGGAGAGCCTGCAGTAGACATATCAAAGGGGAATCATTTTGGGGAGACTAGGAGTGGCTGAATGTAGATCATTGGAGGGTGGGAAAGAGGTTGGGGGATGAGGATGTGTGTGGGTGTGGGTGTGTCAAATTGGGTGAGATGTTAGAGAAGGGGATGCAAGGAGGAACAGGACTGGAGCATGATAGGGACAACTCCCTTCTCTCCTCGTTCTGACTTTTTACAATTTTCCCATAATAGAATCTATCCCTGAGCAGCCACAGGAAACTAGGGGACTGTGACTTAGACCTTCTGCTCCCTGTTGTCCATCCTCAAGAGGGGGGGGGGGGATGATAGGGGGTTATACCATCAATGGTACCTAGGGCGCCAAAACCCTAAATCCATCACTGCTCCTGGAATAGCGCGCCATTATAGCTCAGGGTGGAGACCAATTACTGTCTTTTCTGGAAGAAGGTCAAGATACAGGTCTTTACAGATCCAGGAAAGCCTTGATCAAGGATGTCATGGGGTTGAGTGGGAGGAGGAGTAGTCTCTATGATAGAACTCAGGTTATTGTAGGGCTGGAGGCCTCACAAATAGTTACATAAGAACATAAGATATGCTATGCAGGGTCAGGCCAAGGTCATTCAAGCTTAGCATCCTGTCTGACAGTGGCCAGTTTGAGTCTCAAGTACCCAGTAGATCCAAAAAAGTAGGTTTACTTTTTATTGACCTAGATAGTTTAATTGGTATTGTATTACTGGATTCCCCTTCTGACTGACTATTCGCTTTGTGAATTCCATTTTTTTCCATTTTTTAGCCATGCTGTCTGGGTGACATCATCCGGGTGACACGGGGTGGAGGTTTTTCTCTCTTAGCTCAAAGAGCTTTGCAATTGCAGCTGTGTGGTTTTTCCCTTGCTCCTCGAGCTGATCTCCTTAATTTTGTGTATTCTGAGATCGGCGTTGAGCTCTCTCCTTTCTCCTCAAAAAAAAAAAAAAAGCACTTTTCAGTGCTAACATACCTGAAGCCCCATATTTCAAATATTGCCAATGTGGAAAGATCATGTCTATGACTGGACACAATTACTGTTTCCTAGCGTATGGGTAATGTGCTCTTCTGCTAGCAGATGGGAGATGGAGTCAGACTTCAAAGCTGACGCCACTCTAGATATACCCCTGCAGTAACCTCAGCTCTTCAGTATCTCTCCATCTCCTAGCAGATGTGGATACTATCCCACACAATAGAATAGTGATAAGAATAACAGCAAAGAAGACAAATTTACCTTAAGGAAGATCGAGCCCCGCTCTCCTGCGGTGATACCTAAAGGTCCCTTCCCCAGTCGAGAATTCCTGAGGTGATCTCCGATATCCCTCAGAGGTGTGCCTTGGTCCGGCAGCTGGTTCCCAGCATGGACTTAGCCCCCAGTGTGGCTGAAAGGCAGTGGGTGCAGAAACGAGCGCGGCAGTGAAGATATTTCCCTCTCCCCTCGTAGCTAGAGACCGTCCGGCACACGATTGGTAAGCGCCGAGACCATGTAAGGAAAAAATCTTTAAATTCAGGACTCCTGTCTCCAGAGCTCAGATTGCCATGCCGAATCCGTCCCCGGCAAGGTTGGAAGGGAGCACCGATTGCGTTGAGCAGCCTTGCCTGGGCTAGGCCCCGATCTGGTGCAGGGGTCCACACATGTGGTGATCCTCGGGGGGTGCCATCTTACATGTGGGGGTCTTCGGCACCATCTTCCCTTCTCGGCCGGCCCTACGTGCGGGGCAGGCCGGGCAGCCGAGGCGCCTAACTTGTGCCCGTCCAATATAGCTGTGCGCACAACTGAGACTCGCATGCAATTACATAGCGACAATGGCACAGACACCCAAGAAGGCCAGAAGGCACTCTCTTTGCACAGCCTGCCACATAAGAGCCGCACAGCCTGAATTGGAGTCCTGTCTGTGTCAACGTTGCAAAGAAGCCCAGGGGGAACCAAAGCCTGGTCCCTTACTGTCAGGAGATGGTTCCAGAACTACTGACGATAGTTCCCCGGTCCTTTGCATCTCCAAGATGGCTTCCCCACAGGAGGGCACCTCTGGGGCCCCTACTTCGACTCCCCCTGGGATTAACATGGACCTAAGGACCTTCTCCTGGTTGGAATTTTTCCAAGGGCTGCAAGCCTTCATCCAGGAGCAATCCGCCCCAGCTATGCCCCAGGCTCAACCAGTGCCGGAAGGACAAGATCCTCTTGGCCTGGCTCGGTTGCCTCGAGACATGCCTTGCCTAACCAAGAACTTCCCTAACAGGGACCCAGACACCTCAGATGATGAGAGTGACTCCCTGGAAGAAGGAGAAATCCCTCCAGGAATGAAACCATACCGAACCATGCTTCGCTTCTTCCACAAGGACGAATTACCAGCCCTTGTTTCCCAGACTCTGAAGACGCTGGGTATTCCTGGCACGGACCCTATGGCGGAACCAAAGAAGAACCCCATCTTGGTGTCCCTTCGTAAGGCCTCATGCTACTATCCAATGATGGAAGCCATGCAGGAACTGATTGACCTGGAATGGGATGCCCCGAAGGTCAGATTCAAAGGGGATCGGGCCTTGGAAGCCCTATACCCTCTAGAACCAGCGACCAAGGAACGTTTCCCAAAAGTGGACACTATGGCCTGTGCTGTCTGAAAGCGAACAACGATTCCGGTTGAGAGAGGGGCTGCATTGAAGGACACTCAGTACAGACGATTGGAATCCATCCTTAAGCAGGCCTTCGATGCAACAGCAATGACAGTACAGATTGCTTCCTGCTGCGCGCTGGTGGCACATTCCTGCCTGCTCCTCTTGAGAGAGAGAGGCAAATAATTCCGGAACTTATACCGGTGAGATGATGGAACCTGAAGCAGCCTTCCTCACGGATGCAAGCTCAGACCTGGTGCGCCGCTCAGACAGGGGCATTGCCTCGGTAGTGGCAGCCAGAAGACAACTATGGCTATGGAATTGGTCTGCGAACGCGACATCTAAAGCGAATCTCACCAGAATGCCTTTTAAAGGATTTCTCTTGTTCAGAAGTGAATTGTAAAAGGGGGTGACTCCCCAGTGTCTCGGCTACCGGAAGATAGGAATAAAAGATCTCAGCGTCCCTCCCCCAGAAGAACCAAGGGAAGAGGATTGCAGCGCTTTAGACCCTACAGAAACTCGCAGTTCCAGGCACCTCGTCCCTCCGGAAGGTCCCAGCCCTTTTGGAACAGACAGACCAAGAGGGGAGCAGGCCCAGGGGCAGGCTCCAGCCATGCTCCACAATGAGAATGGGCCAACCCATCCACAGAAAGAGGATATAGGGGGTCAACTTACCCTCTTCTACCAAAGATGGGTCGAGATAACGTCAGACAAATGGGTTCTAAACATTATTCGAGAAGGTTACTCTTTGGAGTTCCGCAGCATCCCCCGAGACAAATTTATGATGTCTCCCTGCCACTCCCACTCCAAGAGACTGGCAGTAGAAACCACTCTAACAAGACTACTCAGTCTGAAGGCAGTAACTCCGGTTCCCACGCCCCAACAAAATACTGGGCGCTATTCCATTAATTTTATCGTTCCCAAAAAGGAAGGATCATTCCGACCCATCTTGGACCTCAAGAACGTCAACTGTCATCTGTGGGTTCTACACTTCTGCATGGAAACTCTTCACTCCGTAATAATGGCAGTACAACCGGGAGAGTTTCTAACCTCCCTGGACCTTTCCGAAGCCTACCTTCACATCCCAGTCCACCAGAATCACCAGCGCTTCCTGCGCTTTGCGATGCTGGGTCACCATTACCAGTTCTGAGCACTACCCTTCGGCCTAGCAACCGCCCTCAGAACTTCCACCAAAATCATGGTGGTCGTGGTGACAACACCCAGGAAGGAAGGAATTCTGGTACACTCTTACCTGGACGATTGGCTAATCAGGGCAAAGTCTTCGGAAGAGAGCTGGCAGCTGACCAGCAGAGTCAAAGCCTACTGCAGGAACTCGGTTGGGTCGTGAACCACAGGCAAGAACAGTCTACAGCCCTCTCAATTGATAGAGTACCTGGGGGCCCGTTTCGACACCAAATAGAACAAAGTCTTCCTCCCTCCTCTGAGGAGAAGGAAATTGATGGAACAGTTACGACGGTTGATGACCAATGCACGACCCAAAGTATGGGACTATCTTCAAGTCCTCGGCCTCATGGCATCAAACCTGGAGGTCGTCCCGTGGGCAAGGGCTCATATGTGACCGCTCCAACGCGCATTACTGTCACGATGGAACCCACTGTCCTAGCACTACTCAATTTGCCTCCAACTATCAGCAGAGGTACGTTCTTAGCTCCAATAGTGGCTGTTGCGTCCGTTGGTCGCAGACAGCTGCGACCGCTCTGCCTTACCTCTTTTTCTCCTCTTTCTCTCTCTTTGGGCAAGATGGCTGTCTCCGGTGCCGAGGGCCTCAGCGTTTCCAGACCAGCATGGGCGTCTTCATCTGCCATGCTCACTCCTGTGGCCTCCTAGGGCGTGAGCGCTCACATCTCCGACGCTTAAATACACTTCATGGCAGGAACCTCAGGGGCGGCCCCACCACATGACGTTAGTACCTCTGGGTATATCTAGCCTCTGCTTCCGCTACCAATTTGAGTTAGCAAAGACTTTGCTTCGCTACGCTGCCTGCTCTAAGCTGTATGCTTAGACGCCACTTTCACGCTAAGGGCCTCGCTCCAGCAGAAGCTCTAGACACCCGTTCCTCAGGGGTCTCTCGCTTCCAACTTCCCTTCGGGGTCCTCACTAACCAAGGCAACCACTCCTCGGGGGTCTTTTTCTCTCTATTCATTTCCAGGATATTGAACCATTGGGTACTTGATCCTCGAAGGCCTATCTACTTCATATCCTGCACCACGGACCATCGGTTCCACCATTCTACCATCAGGAAGACGCTTTCACTCTGAGTACCTCTACAATCCGGCGATCCAACTCCATCCACCGGCCGCGGCATTACCCACACTGCAGGCTCCTGCCTATCGTGAACATCTGGGTGAGACTATACTTCTGAGCCTGTTGAGCGTATTGGCACTTCGTGGATCAGTGCCTTACCTTCCTGCTTCACCATCTATTTACAACAGTACAGAAAAGACTCTGTCCATTCTGTGTCTGCTATCTGTGTCAGCCTATTGCAGTGGTTCCCCATGGGGCTCCTCCCAATGGGTGGAGTCATCCCCACTGCGACCAAGGGTCCACAATGCCTCAAACACAACAGTGGCTACAGGAAGACCACCTAAGCAGAGGAGTAAGCCTATCCCCACCGAACTGTATCTTGCTCACCACAGATGTGAGCCTGCGAGGGTGGGGAGCCCACTATCAGGAATTGATGGCCCAGGGACAATGGAACAAGGAAGAGGCGGAATGGAACATAAACTGCCTGGAGGCTCGAGTAGTCAGACTAGCATGCCTGCGATTCAGCCACAGACTCCGAGGCAAAGCAATTCGAGTAATGTCAGACAATGCGACAGCGGTTGCTTACATCAACCGCCAGGGAGGAACCAAGAGCCAGCAGGTGTCTCTGGAGACAGACCCTCTCATGGTATGGGCGGAGATAAACCTACAAGGGATCTCGGCCTTCCACATCGCAGGAAAAGACAATGTTTCAGCAGACTTCCTCAGCAGAGAGAGCCTGGACTCAGGAGAATGGACGCTGTCGACCACAACCTTCCAACTGATAGTAAATCATTGGGGCCTCATAGCTATGGAACTACTGGCCACCCGTCGCATTGCCCAAGTCCTCAGGTTCTTCAGCCACAGACGAGAGCCACAATCCCAAGGAATCAATGCTGTCGTCCAGACTTGGCCAGAAGAAGACTTACTGTATGCCTTCCCCCCATGGCCACTACTGAGCAGCGTTATCCGCAAGATAGAACATCACAGGGGACTAGTTCTGCTAGTGGCCCCAGATTGGTCAAGGTGACCATGGTATGCAGATATGCAAAGACTCCTTGCGGGGAACCCTCTGTGCCTACCTCTGCACAGGGACCTTCTCTGGCAGGGCCCGATTCTCCACGAAGATCTGTCTCGATTCTCTCTTACGGTCTGGCCCTTGAGAGGACTCGCCTGAAGAAGCGCGGCTACTCTAAGGCCGTGATTGACACCCTGCTCCAAGCGCGCAAGTTCTCCACATCCCTGTCATACATATGGATCTGGAGAGCATTCGAAGCCTGGTGTGAGGACCATGGGATTCTCTTGCAGACAGCCAAGATTCCCATGATTCTGGAGTTCCTAAAGGATGGTATGAAGAAAGGGTTGTCTCTCAACTCCCTCAAGGCCTGCTTCAGAGCAGAATTGGACGGTATCCGGCTATCAACTCATCCGACTTGTCCCGCTTCCTGAAAGGTGTTAAACAAATCAGACTACCCCTAAAGTGGCCGGTGCCTCTGTGGAATCTCAATCTAGAATTAGACTTCATAGCTGGGACTTCCTTCAGACCAACATGCGATCTGTCACTACGCCTCTTAACATTGAAGATGACATTCCTGGTGGCAATATGTTCAGCTCGTCGCATCTCCAAACTACAGGCACTATCCTGTCAGGAGCCATTCCTTAGGTTCATGCCTGGAACCATACAACTATGCACTGTCCCCTCCTTCCTACCAAAAGTGGTTTCCCAGTTTCACTTGAACCAAACCATCTTGCTACCATCTCCGGGTGAACATAAGGACTCTGAAGGCTCACGCCTTTTTCGCCATCTAAATGTCGGTAGACTCCTGGTGCAATACCTGGAAAGATCGGAACCGATGCGCAAAACAGATCGCTTGTTCGTTCTTCACAGCAGGAAGAAACAAGGAGAAGTGGCCTTGCGGGCAACTATAGCCTGCTGGATCAAAGAAGTAATCAAGGCAGCCTACATAGAGGCAGGAAAGCCCTTACCTCTACAGGTTAAGGCTCATTGTACAAGGGTCCAGGCAGTCCCTTGGGCAGAAACCAAGGTGCTGTTGCCCACCGAGATCTGTCGGGCGGTGATGTGGTCCTCCATACATATCTTCTCCAGGTTCTACCACCTGGATGTTCAGGCCCAAGAAGATGCAGCCTTCTCAAGGGCAGTATTAAGTGGGCCACGGGCAGCCTCCCGCCCTGTCCGGGAGTAGCTTTTGTACATCCCATTGGTCCTGAGTCCATCTGGCTACACACTAGGAAATGGAGAAATTACTTACCTGATAATTTTGTTTTCCTTAGGTTAGACAGATGGATTCAGCATCCCACCCTCAGCTGCCCCGGAAAAGGAGAACCTCTGATGATAAACCTCGAGACTAAGCAAATACGGGTAAGCTGCGGCCTACCCCTAGTTCAAGACACCCATAGTTTGTCCGGTGCCAGCGTTAATTGGTTGAGTGCACTGGCGGTCTCCAGTTTGGAAATTAGTTGAACCGGTTCAAGTTTTACTCAGGTTTAATCAAGTTATTTAAGCAAAGGTATATCCACAATGGCTTTTCAAAGAGAATACTGAAGAGCTGAGGTTACTGCAGGGGTATATCTAGAGTGACGTCAGCTTTGAAATCTGACTCAGTCTCCCATCTGCTAGCAGAAGAGCACAATACCCATTGGTCCTGAGTCCATCTATCAACACTAAGGAAAACGAAATTATCAGGTAAGTAATTTCTCCATTATGTGTCTCATGATCAAGCAGCCTGTAGGAACTGCGGGAGAATGTCTCCCCGGACCCAACACCAGAGGGCTGCTAAGATTTCAAAACTGAAAGAGACATCTGGGCCCTATGCCCCCTCACCAAGGGATGAAAGATCTACATATTCTTTGCCTGGACCAAAGATTCCACACCTCAACCCGGTAAGATGGGCCCACTCTGTGGGATTGGACGGCTGTTCAAAAAAAAGCTTCAACGTCGAAAAACGAAACTGCGTCATTAACGGCACATGATGTCAATGAATGCAAAACAGACACCAGCATTGGAAAGACCCATTCCGAAGCCAAAGAAAGAGAAGAAATTGATGCATTCTATAGCGTCATTAAAAGCTTCGGCTTCAGTGCAATCGGAGGCATCCACAGGATCGACACAGACTCAAGAATACTGAAGCACGATGCAGCTTCGCATAAATTGACGCATATTCATGCATCGCACGGTTCGATACAAACTCTTCAAAAGATCTCGGGACACCAGAAAGCCTCTAAGTCAACATAATTAAGAGTATCCTCTCCTGGGAACAGTATAGTGGATCCCAAAGTTTCATTGATTGTCGATGCACTCGAGAAATACATAGTTGGACCAGAACATTTCCCATCACTCTCTCATCAGGGAACTATAAGGTTGTAAAGATCTTTATTACAATTCTTGATGGACCCTTGGTCTGACCCAGCATGGCAATTTCTTATGTTCTCATGTTCAAGAAGGGTTACAACACCTGTTAAGAACAGTATACAAGGCTTTTGACACTTCCGCTCAATCTTTGGCGGCCTTCGTGGGTTGGCTTCATTCCAGCAGTATATGTGAAGACATCCACGATAAGCTGGCTAACTTGCACCGTAGAGCTGACAACCTCTTTTGAGAAAAAATTAGGGAAACTGTTTCCCAAATTAAAAGAGCAAAATGTAGCAGTACAATCGCTGACTTCCACCGGAGACTCCATCACCACCAGGCAATGGAAGGGTTATACCTTCAAGTCTGTCAGGAATTTCTCCAGAGGACATTGGAAGTCACGAGAGTATACAAGATGGGATAAAAGGAATATCAAATACCGAATTAGATCCCAGGTGGTTCTACAACCCCAAATTAGTGAAATTGGAGATCTTCAAGTAAAAGTTAGAGAGAGTAGTACACCGAAGCCCAAGACATCAGATTTAATTAAATCTGTGACTTTAAAACCAAGTAATATAACGCTGGAATCATTGTGGTATTATATGGTAAAGCTGGATGGTTTAATTGTCAACTTAA
The DNA here is from genome assembly GCF_901001135.1 of Rhinatrema bivittatum. Taxonomy (NCBI): domain Eukaryota; kingdom Metazoa; phylum Chordata; class Amphibia; order Gymnophiona; family Rhinatrematidae; genus Rhinatrema; species Rhinatrema bivittatum. The sequence continues at coordinate 60,949,176 of NC_042616.1, forward strand.
CTGATGAAGTGAAACTGGTTAACATTTCATTAAAGGAGAATATAGGGAAGACAGAGGATCAACAAAAAAAGATCAATGAGTTAGATAATCGTTTAGTAAATATAGAAAAAGTTCAAGGTTATCAGATAAAGAGTGAAATGGAAATCCAGAAAAGGATGGAAAATGTAGAGAATTCAATTAGAGCTCTCAATTTGAGAGTAACTAATTTTCCTATAATAAAACATATTGGTCCTGTTTAATTCTTCAAATCTTATTTAACACAGATTTAAAAAATTCCAGACCAGTCTTACCCAGTGATAATTAGGGCTTTTTATGTTGGGATGAGGAAAAAAGAACGAGAAAATGGTGATCAAAGACAGAATAAATATCTGGAAAAAGAAGGGGAAAAAATAGCTGATCAAGAACAAGGTATTCAAGAATCTTTAGATATTTCAGATTTGTTAAATCACAGGAGGAAATAGAAGTTAGAAATGTATTTATTTATTTATTTTAGCATTTTTATATACAGACATCCGTTTGCACATCGTATCGGTTTACAAATAACTTGAAACTCTGGCAGGGACTCTGTCAGTTAGGCATAGCCTTTACAAGGAACCAAGATAAATACGTAATACATAGCCTTTCTAAGGAACAAGATAAATATGTGATACATGATCGGAATTTTGCCTTTATAACAGACAAAGAGAATATTATGACATTTTTTTTCCGTAACAGAATTAAAACATTCTATGGGCAAAGAATATGGGTCTTTCCCGACTTAATAAGAAATACACAATTACGAAGGAAAACATTTCTAGCCTTAAAAAAGGAGGTTGTAGACAAGGGGGGCATTTTTCTGTTAAAATACCCATGCAGATGTATAGTTAAATTGGAAGGGAAGAATTATTCCTTTATAGAGCCTGAGCAATTGAAAGGTCTTCTGGGGAATTAGGTAAGCCGGTATAAAAAGTAAATTGGGGTATTATTGTACCTTCTTTATTGTTTAATTACCTATATAGAAATTATTGCTCAATCGTTCCATCACTACCTCCAGACCTCCGCCTCGAGCCATGCCATACCACTTTTAAGGTGAAACTCAAGACTTGGCTCTTCCTTCAAGCATTCCCAGAGAGCTAAGAACAAGATATAATCAACCCACTGTCCTATAGCATTAATGCAATGTTTATTTTACACTATTTATTATTGGCCTTATTTATATGTTTCATAGGTGAACTTAGTTTTTTTTTTTTTTTTTTTTTTTTTCTACTTATTATATAGCAATCGTTTGATATGTTCTATGTAAATCGTTTGATATGTTCCATGTAAACCGCCACACGGCGGTAGTTATTTCAGTTACCTGTGAACCGGAGTGATATGTATTTTATACAGGAACTTCCGGTATATAAAAACCAAAAATAAATAAATAAATAAATCCTTTACTGATAAAGATGGATTCTCTTAAAATTTCCTTTATTTAGTTAGGATAATCAGTATATATGATTTTTTTTGTTTTTATTGAATTGTCATTATGGTTATTCTGTAATACTGATACCACAATTACCAAATAACAAGTAAATGCTTGTAATTTATATTGTGCAAAATGCATAAAGAAAAAAAAATCGCTGACTTCCCCTACTGAGACCACCAGCTTACCAGCAACCACGGCCACAAAGTCAGCAGCCACCACAAAGAATCCATCAAAGGGGTCAGAAACCACAAAAATCTCAGCAGACTCAACCACAAAAACAGGGTTTTTAAAAACATGTGCCTCAACAATATGACATGTCGGGGGCAGAATTTCCTTTCTATCAAAATTGGTCCAAGATTACAACCAATCAATGGGTGCTCAACAGTAGCTTGAGGGTACAGGCTACAATTTCACCCATCCTCCTGTATTACTACACCCGGTAAAAGCCAAAATATCACATTCTCAAAATACCTTGCTACAGCGGGAGATAACGACTCTACTACAACAGAAGGTGATCTGATCTCTTCCTCCTTCTCAAATCAGCAAAGGCTTTTATTACCAATACTTTCTCATCCCCAAGAAAACAGGAGGGCTTTGTCCCATCTTGGACTTATGGACTCTCAACAAATCTCTCAAGAGGCAGGAATTCAAAATTTACCTCTTTGAAGTTAATCCTCCCATTTCTGCATCCTAACGATTGGATGTGTTCTCTGGATCTGAAAGAGGCGTATATGCACATTCCCATCCACCAGAATTTCTGGCGATATCTATCTGTGTTTCTAGGTTGGGAATCAACATTACCAATACAATTTATCTGCCCCAAGAGTCTTTACAAAATGTCTTGAGGTTGTTGTGGTGCGCTTACAGAAACGTGGTATAAAGATTTTTCTCTATCTCGACAACTGGCTCATTGTCTTCCCGAATGGACAAGCACTACAGAACCATTTGATAGACACAATCCAGTGCTTGGAGAGTTCTGGGATGGATCATAAACTATGAAAAGTCTCACCTCCATTCCACCCAAACTCTGCAGTTCATTGGAGCAAGGATTCATACTTCCATCTCCAGATTCTGCGTTCTCAATGTCTATCTCTTCAAAGGCCTAAGCTTATACAACTGTACGTTTAATATAGTTCTTTTGGGCTACATGGCGGCAGCAGCAATACATGTAGTTCCTAACATCCGTCTTCACATGAGGCATTTGCAATGGGGATTAAAGTCTCAATGGAATTGATGCAGACAGCCAATGTCAAAGACGATTCACATTTCAGCCTCAATGAAAAGAGACATCTCCTGGTGGCTAAAGCCTTCAGTGTTGACAAGGGGGCACCATTCAGAAATCCTCCTCATCAACTGATTATAACTATGAATGCTTCAACAAAAGGTTGGGGGGGGGGGCATCTCCACCACCTAAAAACAGTGGTTGTGGTCCCCAGAAGAACACAGATTTCAGATAAACCTATTAGAATTGAGGGCAATAAAGAATGCATTACTCACTTTCCAGTCATCGGTTTGTAACAAGTCCATAATGATTCACATGGACAACCAAGTAGCCATGTTCTACATAAATGAGCAAGGAGGGTCAGGTTCCAGGATTCTCTGCAAGGAAGCTGTTCAGATTGGCAAATGGACAGAAGAACTCAAAATATTCCTTCAAGCATCTTATCTACCAGGGATTGCGAACACAAGAGCAGACAGACTCAGCAGGATCTTCCAACCCCATGAATTGTCACTAAACCAAATCATAGTGGAAAATCTTTTCATACGCTGGGGAACTCCACACTTGGACCTTTTCACATCAGAAGTCAACAAAAAGTTGAACAGTTTTTGCTCAATTCTTCCCAGCACATGGATACTATCCCAGGATGCCTTTTTGATTACATGGTCATAAGGACTACTGTATGCCTATCCTCCAATTTTGTTGATATCACACAGTTCAGAAATGCATAGCGGACAAGAGCGGACATGATTCTCATCACTCCAGCATGGCCGAGACAACCGTGGTATGCTTATCTAATTCACCTTTTGATTCAACCATCAATTTCTCTAGGAAATAGCCTGCATCTTCTAATGCAAGAAGATGGAAATATCATCCACCCGATGTACTCATCCCTCTAGCTGACAGCATGGAGATTAAGCAGGAAGTGTTAAATCAATTTCATCTTCCGTCCCACATCACAGATATATTAATAGCGGCCAGAAAACCTTCCACAAGAAGAAATCACACCTCCAAATGGAAAAGATATTCTACTTGGTGAGACCAGCAAAAGGTTAACCCTTTCACTTGCTCTCCAGAGAATTTACTGTCATATTTATATTCTCTGTTTACGTCAGGTTTAGCGGTCACATCCATTTGGGTACACCTAAGTGCTGTAGCAGCTTATCATTTGACAGATGAAAGATCCTCAATCTCTTCCCATCCTCTCATTTCAAAATTTGAGAGGTTTAACTCTAATTCATCCACCGTTTAAGAAACCTCCTATTCCATGGGATGTAAATATACTCTTCGAAACCTTGATGGAAGCTCCATTTGAACCCATGGACTCTGCATCCTTAAAACATCTCACTTGGAAAGTACTCTTCCTCATCGCAATCACAACAGTGAGGCGAGCTTTCAAGCCCTTGTAATCAATTATCCGTACCTTCAATTCCACTGTGACAAGGTCTTGTTACGGACCCATCCATCCTTTTTACCAAAGGTAGTTTCAGCTTTTCACCTAAACCAGTCAATTTTGTTACCCATCTTCTTTCCCAAACCATACACCGATGGAAGACAAAAGGCTCTTCACACATTAGACTGTAAAAGAGCATTAGCGTACTATAAAAAGAGAACTCGGATAACTAGACACTCTTTGTCATTTAATCCGAATGACCCAGGAAGACCGGTCTCTAAAAGGGCACTCTCAAATTGGATAGCTATTTGTATTCAATTCTGCTACTCAAATTCAAAAACTTTACTTAATCTAATCAAGGCGCATCAGGTCAGAGCGAAAGCAACCTCACTTTGCAGAGCAGCGACGTGGTCATACATATCTTTGCATCCCATTTCTGCCTGAACCAACAATCAGCGGCGACAGTGCAGTGGGATCAGCAGTATTAAATCACGTCCAGAAGAACTGATGACTGTCCATGGATGATAGATTGCATTTTTATTTCTTGTAGCACTACAACACAAGCAACCTATCTGCTTGGGACTCCCAGATAGCATGGCTAGATAAGCCTGCTTATCAACGGAAAAAAGCAAGTTTGCTTACTGTAAACAGTGTTTTCCATAGATAGAAGGATGATTAAGCCATGCGTCCCCTTCCACCTTCCTGGACAGCCATCTACTACACTTAAAAGACATTTGCTTTAAAACTAACCTAGGAGCTCTAGGAATGCAGGAACAGCTGCAATTGCAAAGCTCTTCAAGCTAAGAGAGAAAAAGTTCCGCCCCGTGACACCTGGATGACGTCCCCCAGACAGCATGGCTAAATCATCCTGCTATCTACGGAAAACACCATTTACAATAAGCAAACCTGCTTTTATTTATGTAGTTTACTTACTATGACTCTTCCATATTTTATGTATGTAGATCTTGATGCAATTGTTCAGTGTAAGATTGTTCACTGCTTTGGATAGCTATGCCCCAGGAAAGTGATATACAAACGTTTTTAAATAAATATCACTTGTCCAGAAGTGCAATTAAATATTCTCATCCTATAAAAACTTTTTTTTTTCCAAAAATTTGGTCCTTATTAAAAAATGATTTTTCCCTTTCTCGGCCTATGGTAAAAAAAATCTTTTATTAAATATGATCCACTTGTTTCTGTTCCTGCAAGAGGTCCTGAGAAGGCATCAGCTCTTTGTAGTTAAGAAAAGTCCTAATGATTTAATTTTCTGTTTTAATTCAGATTTTCTTCTTGAGGAGATACTTAAATTTTGCATTGGTGGGAGAGAGTAACGTAATAATGTAACAAATGTCTGCGGGGCATTATCTGCTGTCATCACCTTGCTACAATTTGTTTCTGACTTGTATTTATTATGACTCTTTTTAAATTTGTAGGTGTGTATGGGCTAAAAAGGCAGGGTTTGAATATAAAGATATGAAGAAGTAAATGCTGCACAAAGAAGACTGGAAAGAGATTTCGAAAACCTGGGCACCAGGCAATGTTTTGAAGAGCCAGGAATTGATGGGGTTTTTTTTTTTTTCTTTTTAATTTGCATTCTTTTTTGCTGCTTGCTTTTTTCTTTTCTTTGTCTAATTTTTTTGTGTTTTGGTCTTGTTACTGTTTGTTAGTTTTGCTTCTCTTTTCTTTCCCCTCCTTCCAGTCTCCTCACACCCCTTGTTCTCCATGCCTCTCTCTTCCTCCAGCCTCTTCCCTTGCTATTCTGTCCTCCCTGATACAACCTGGTGACAGGCTGCTCTGCGGGGCCATGGCAGTGGCTCCTTATTGGTGTGGCCCAGTGAGGGGGCCTGACCCGGGCTGTGGAGGTGGCTCCTCCGTGCAGCCTGGCAGCAGGGGGCGGCCCCAGATGTGGTAGCAGGCACTGAATTTTAGGAATCCAGGAGTTTTCCAAGCCTGAGCATGAGCGTCTGAAAAATGATTGAGGGTGTAGCCTAAATAAAAGGTACATACCATTCATTCCTAATAAATATAAAAACATATTTGGCCGGAAAGGAGACTGAAGCAGTGGAGCCAAGAAACTGAACTTTTTCCTCAGTTCGGCTGTTCTGCTCCTTTAGTCATTACATCATTGCATATTTATGAAGCAGCAAGTAGCTGTGATTGGGGAAATATGGTATTTTATGGGTGGTTTTATTTGCTTAGCTGAGCTCTGTTAACAATTCTTTTTTTTTTCTCTCCTCCAAAGAATAAAAAGTAGACTTCCACATATTGTAGAACACTGAACTCTTCCTGAATGGAACAGCGTGAAAAATATAAACTACGATGATACTTAATAGTGTATTGGAGATCTGAAGCAAATTGATAGCTGTTGGGGGGAAAAATGAGCTAATGCTTGCCCCTGTTTGGCTGGGCATGAGTACAGAATATGAATTGGAGGTAGGGGGAGGAGGTTGTTAAGATTAGTTAATAGGAAATGATCTTTTTTTTTTTTTCTGTCTCTTGCCTTTTTTTTTTTTCCCCCTCCTTTTGATGGTCACTGCTGCTGCCTCTCTGCAGACAGAATTCCAGGACAGCATGATGGATTCCCCCCCTTGCTGGTTTCCTCCAAGATGCAACTTCAGCACTACTGGTTGGAAATTAGGGGCTGCCGCTGTAGCAGCAGTCATCAGCCCACCCTCCCAGGGCCTGGCACCTCGGCGCTACAGCCCAAGCCATGAGGCCCGCCCCAGCAGCATCTCCCTTAAGGACTCCCATTGCGTAGTAGTTTGAGCCGGTTCGTCTTTTATTTTGTTCAACGATGTGCAGTGGGAGCCATAAAATATTCTACTAGTCTGTCCGTCTTCCCTTTTAACTCTCTCCACCTAAAGTTTAAACTAAGCTGCTTGTCTGGCATGGTACCGTTTGGCTTGTGTCTTGCTGGTAAGGCTCCGTTTTCTAATGTTTCCTTCTCTTTCCCCCCCCCATTGATAGTTTATAAAATTGGTATGCCTCCATATGTTCCTTCTCCCATTTGCCACTTCCTGAACACATGCCTCTTGGTCTACTTTCTTTTTTATCCATTGATACCAAACTGTAAGTCTTTTAACAAATAGATTCCATTCTTAGCTGTACAGTTTTTGAAACTGAAACATTAAGTCAAATAAACCAGTGGTTGATGGTTCCAGGTGTCTCCTGGATTTGGATTTTTATGGTTTGGGGAATTGTTCCAGGTTCCTTTAATTTGCTCATGAGGGAAATATTGACATGGGAGTCTCTGATTCAGCAGTGCCTGGTCCCAAGCTTGATGCCTGCTTTACAAAAGCTAACTGTTCAGAAGCTTTTCCTTTTTAAAGGTTTTCCAGGAGATTTAGCCCTCCTGTTTTAGAAATGGTCATGATGTAATCGTGTCTCTGAATGCGTTTGGATGGCAAGGTATTGACACCGCCCTCCCCACCCCCATATTATAGAGGTTCTCAATCTCGGCCAAAAGTCCAAGAAGTGATTATCCTCTGCTTGGAGCCAAGATCCCTGCACTTGTCTTGTAGCAAGAAATCGCGATCACCTTTCAACCTCTTTTTGGCTAATATCAAATTTAAGGGGTGAGCTGAGGACAGTGCCATCTTGGTCTCTTAGCTGAGATTGAGAACCTGTACAATATGGGCATTGGGGGAGGGGGGGGTAACTCCCTGCAGTCTGACCCTGTTGGGACACAAAATCATTAGAATCCCATCCATGATAGAAGCAATAAACTTGGCATAACAAAAAAAAAAAAAAGTAAATAAATAAAACATAAATCTGTACTTGGTAACTGTAAATCATGCAAATGAGACTTTTCTTCTGTTGCTCTGTACTTCATACCCAGAAGTACAATAGAGAGTGGTCTGGGGTTAAACATGATCCCTCCCCGATCATGCAAGCCATACCTGCCCATTCCATTGCAAACTGAGCTATTTCTGTGCTTTATTCTCAGGCTTGGGAAGGTGAGGCCCTGTCCTCTCTCTCTCTTCTCATTAGTGCTGTACAAGCACAGCTCTCTGTGCTGAGCATTCGAAGCGACGCCTTCTTAAGATTCAGTATCTGGAATGTGAATAGATTTCATTGTCGGCGGATGGCAAGTGTTAGTTGCCAGATGTTTTTCAGCCCTGTAACCAGAGCTTGTCATATTGTGGGAAGGGGGGAGGGGAGCAAGAGTAGAGTGGATTTCAGTTGAGACGGTTTCGTCATGTCTGCCTTTTAACAAGTGTTTTATTGATAGGCTGATTTTTGCCTCCTGATGGGGGTGGCGGAGGCAAAAGCAGGAACAGAATAAGCACTGGATAAATGCAGGGGTTCCTTGGTAGCGGGGAATCAAGGGCAAAGTCAGGGATCAGATAGGGTCCGCAGTATTGCAGTGGGGTGAAAAAATAGCCTGATTAGGTGGGCTGGAGGTCTTTACCGTCATTTTCTGTGTTCTGTATGTTTGTGTATTTGGGGACGTAGAGGGTTGCATGTTGTGTCCTTCTTCTTTTTTGTTGTATTTCCCAGTCCTTCTTAGACTCTGAGGTTTTGTCCTTCTCTTTTTGGCTGATCAGTGGACTTACTTTGCTGCAGCAGGTTGCAGTGACACAGGGGGCAGGGAGGTGTGTTTAGCAGCCAGAGCCCAATGAGGTGATGAAATAAGAGAAATTGGTTTGAAATATACAGGTCAGAGTACATATACCAATCACCATTGCTCTTTGTCTACCAGGATCCTCGTGAAAATGTTGCTCCGTATCGGATTTGAAGGTGATCGGTGGATAATAAAAACCAAGTACATGTATAAACTGTGCAAATTAACATAGTGTTTTGAAAGTTAGTCAAGAAATATATTAAAAGTAAATTCAATAAAGGTATTACCTTATATATTTTTTTTATTATTATTTGTTAACCTTCATTTGTGTGAAATACTTGTATTATCAGCCCCATAATAGAAAAAAACTTTTTCCATCATGGATTACACAGCCACTTCTGCTCCCTTCTCCAGCCCCTCCCCTGCTGTTCCCTGCAGGCTTCTTGAAGGGAACGAGCTACAGCAATAAGCAGAGAGGCCAGGCCTGTTCTAATGTTTCCACAGATTCTGCAATTGATAGAAATTCCTGGAGTCATCACGTAAAATCCAGCTGTGCCAATGACACCAGTGTGGTCTCTGTGCTACATCATAGGAACATAAGAAATTGCCATGCTGGGTCAGGTCAAGGGTCCATCAAGCCCAACATCCTGTTTCCAACACAGGCCAAACCAGGCCACAAGAACCTGGCAAGAACCCAAACACCAAGAAGATCCCGTGCTATTGATGCAATTAATAGCAGTGGTTATTTTCTAAGTCAACTTGATTAATAGCAGTTAATGGACTTCTCCTCAAAGAACTTATCCAAAACTTTTTTGAACCCAGCTACATTAACTGCACTAACCACATCCTCTGGCAACAAATTCCAGAGCTAATTGTGCATTGAGTGAAAAAGAATTTTCTCTGATTAGTCTTAAATGTGCCACTTGCTAACTTCATGGAATGCCCCCTAGTCCTTCTATTATCCGAAAGTGTAAATAACCGATTCACATCTACTCGTTCAAGACCTCTCATGATTTTAAACACCTCTATCATATCTCCCCTCAGCCATCTCTTCTCCAAACTGAACAGCCCTAACCTCTTCAGCCTTTCCTCATAGGGGAGCTGTTCCATCCCCTTTATCATTTTGGTTGCCCTTCTCTGTACCTTCTCCATCATAACTATATCTTTTTTGAGATGCGGCGACCAGAATTGTACACAGTATTCAAGGTGCGGTCTCACCATGGAGCGATACAGAGGCATTATGACATTTTCTGTTTTATTAACCATTCCCTTCCTAATAATTCCTAACATTCTGTTTGCTTTTTTGACTGCTACAGCACACTGAGCTGACGATTTTAAAGTATTATCCACTATGATGCCTAGATCTTTTTCCTGGGTGGTAGCTCCTAATATGGAACCTAACATCGTGTAACTACAGCAAGGGTTATTTTTCCCTATATGCAACACCTTGCACTTGTCCACATTAAATTTCATCTGCCATTTGGATGCCCAATCTTCCAGTCTTGCAAGGTCGTCCTGTAATGTATCACAATCCGCTTGTGATTTAACTACTCTGAATAATTTTGTATCGTCCGCAAATTTGATAACCTCTTTTTCAAAACTTTGACTGGAATGGGTCGAGTCCATTAGAGCTTTGTAAAAATAGGATAAATTGTGACCAAAAGAAAATCTAACTGTGCACATGTAGAAGGCACTCAAAGAGTCAACATAGGGGCGTTAGCTATCATACTCTTGTCCCAGCCTCGCCCCCAGTTTCTCAGGAAGCCTGTAGGGAACAAAATGGGAGGAGATGAACCTGAAGCATACACTGCAGACAGTATGTGGGGAGAAGCTGGAAGAGAGGGGAAGAAACTGCTTGCAGCTGTGATTCCAGGACTTGGGACTCAACTGAGGGTGTACAAGTCAAGGCACTGTGACACTTAGGGGCTAGGCAGGTGGGAAGAAGAAGAGTGCTGCGATCATGGAGGGAGATAGAGGAAGATTAGTGGGGTCAACCCTGGAGAGGGGAAAGAGGGATAGGGAGGGGGAGGTGGTGGATACACGTTTTTTTTTCCTAGCAATATCAGGGTAACCACAACTGAAAAGTTTCAGAATGGTCATTGTTTGACAAGCTGCTGTTCCATTTGGACAGAGGAGAACCTGTCATCTTGGTTCTCCAGGATCTCTCCTTCCCTTTTGATCTGATAGATCATTATTGATTGAGATATGTGAAGCCTAGTTCCTCTCCCAGGATCCTCCAGACAGGGTTTCCCTCAGGGTTCATCCTTGTCACCCCTGTTTAACTTATATCTGGGTTGGATAATGAGGAATCCAAGAGACAGGGATATAGATAAGCTGATGAGATTCAACTTATAGTATCTCTGAGTAAAAATGCTACACCGTAAGAAGATTTCTTCTTGGCTTGTTGACAATAGTATAAAGCTTAATGTTAACAAGACTGAGATTTTGCATCAATGTAACGTGAAACCAGGATTGTTCTTCTCAGAAATATATATAGAGAGGGGACGTTATCTACTCCATCAGTTAAAGTCAGGAGCTTAGACATAATGTTAGATTCAAGGCTGGATCTGGAATCCCAGGTCTCGAATTCTGCAAAAAATAAATAAATAAAATAATTAATTTATTTTGAAGCTGTGACTGGTCAGGGCACTGGGAACATATTGGATCATAAAACACTTAAAACAGTGGTTTGTTCCCTGCTGCTTAGCCAATTAGATTACTGTATTGCCATTTTCATGAGCTTACTAGTAAAACTCATTTTAAAAAAAACTTCAATTAATTAGATCATGACGACAAGAGAGGTGGTGCAAAGATTGCATTGAGAGAAAGCTGTCCTGAAGACATTACATTGGCTGCCAGTTTATAATTCTGATTTTAATATTCCGGGTGCTGAGATGTAGACACCCAGAATATTTGTCTATAAAAATCAATTGGTACAGACCCGGTAAGGACTTGAGATCGAGTCAAGAGGCCTTATTGGAGGAATCTTCACTACGGGAATGGTGGAAATATTATTGCTAATCCTATATTACAGAGCAGCACTCCATTGGAATTGTGATCTGAATTAAGCTATTTCCATAAGAATATCAGAACATGGCTGCAGATGTAGGATAAAGACACTGTATGGGGGGGCACTATCTATATTCACAGATGTTATTTCGTAAATACAAGGTCAGGGTTGGAAAGGGTGCAGAGGCATAAGCTAGCAAAGAGAGGTTGCATTAGTTTTAATTGTATCCAGTTTTTTATTATTTGTTTGCATGTTTTTTATATTTTGGCCGTTATGTGCTGAATTTTTAAAGCCATTTCCATGCATAAAACTGTTTGTAAATGGCTGTTTGGGGAAAATATAGGCCCAGGCCCTGTGCGCGTAAAAGTCCAGGTGTGCTGTTATGCAAACTGGGAAGAGGCGCTCCTGAGTTGGAACTTAGTTGCATACATTTTTTATTGTAAAAGGGGCGCTTTACCTGCAGGAGTGAACGCCCCCTGAGTAGCAGGTGTCACGTTCTGCCAGTGAATTTGTGGCTGTGGGGGTTTGATGTGTACAGCAGGCCACTTTCCTGAAAAGTTTCAAAGCAAACTTGTACTCCTTTCCGAGGAAACCTCAAAAGTGCAGTTTGCTTCTGCTTTGGGCACAAGTTCCCTCTGTGAACTGAAGGTTTGTGTGCTGCTGCTGCTGCTGCTGCTGCTGCTGCCGTTCGAGGCCTTTTGCTTGATTCTGATAGGGATCCATGCTTCCAGCAAATCCTTACTGGGCTCCGTGGGGTTCAGAAGACATTGAAAAGCAGAGGAAAATAACCTTTGGTTTAAAGTTGTTTGCTTTTTTCTTCTTGAGCAAGTTTAGTGCTATATCTATTTTCTCCAGGAGCATTTCAAGTCAGTCTGTCTGAATATGGTAGGGGGCCTGCTGTTGCAAATACCAGGAGTTGTAATTGTACCTCCGGGGAAAAGAAGTCTACAGCTAATTTCCTTCACTGTGGACCTTTCTGAAGTAGTTATTGAAAAAAAACACACACAAAAAAAAACCAAAAACAAGAAAGACAGGTTGGTTGAAATGAATTGGAGTAGTAGAGCAGCTTGTGGTAGACTCGACTGTGCTGAAAGCGGTGAAACTGAAATGCTGATGACCCTCTCCCCCCCCCCCCCCCATCGGACTCGATGCATCCATGGATGACTTCGGAAGCTGGCACAGCGAGGCAGCCCTCCACACGGAGCTGGCAGGCGGAGCTTAGCCCAAGCTAGTGGTAACCAGCGTCCCGGCTGGTGGCATTCCTTGGCTTAGCTTGAACTGTGAAAGTCTCTCAGCCCTTCTTCCCACCTGACCAAAACTAACCTTGTCATGACTGCTGCTGACACCTTGGCTGGCGGTGTGACAAGTCCAAAAAAAAAAAAAAGACATGCAGGAGGTATGAAAACTAAACCAGCCTTCCACCCCCCCTAGAGGTGGCTTCTCTGATTGTAAACTGCAGTTGTGCTCGCTTTCTTGTTGGCACGGCGGGATATAAGTTTGATAAATAAATTGCTGAGGTACACCAGCCCCACTCCTCTCACTGCCGTTAAGCGTATGGGGGTTGGTGCGCGTTTGTAGGACCCCCTGGCATGCTCTTTGTTTTAGTGTTTCCCCCCCCCCCCCCCCACTGATGTGGCTGGGACCCCGGTTCCCATTTATTTTAGAGGAAGTTGGGCTTTCCCCCTGAACACAGTGAAATTTAAACCATTAGCTTGGTCTTGCCTCTGACTTTCCGTGGATGGGCTCCTGCATCGGGCATCTAGGAGTGACACGCCAGTCTCTCAGGTATATAAACCTCATGCTTTCCCCTGCAGCCTGGAAAGATGCTTGCTTGCTTGCTTCTGTGTGAATACATGGAAGGCTCTGGTTTGCAACCCCTGTAAACCTGCCATCTTTCATAAAACATTACATTCAGGGACAGGCTCATTCTCACTCCTCATGCAACCAAACGCTGCCAGAGAAGTTCAAATCCGTCAATCGTATGGAGCGATGAGACCTTTTCTGCTTAAATAGAGCCCAGGCATGCAGCGGCGTATCAGCCAAGGAAATCGCTTCAGCTGACCACCTAAAACAAAATAACTTGTAAAGAGTTGGGTTTTATATCTTTCGTCAGGTTTTTTTTTTTTTTTTTCTGTCTGTCTCTATATCCGTGCTCCATAGTCATTGTATGGCATTGCTACGGGTCCCTAATTCACACTTAATATGTAAACGGATATTTACCTGAAAAAGCCAACATTTTTTTAGGAGAATATGGGCTGACTGCAGAGTACATTGGTTTGGTGGCAGAGCCCTGGAGCCCGCTGATTAATTTCCCTATCCGCCACTTGCCAATCAATGTTTGGGGGTCTTTTTGGCCCAGAGATCTTGGCTTAGAATAAGATGGGAAAAGACTTAGTTGAAATCAGGAGCGTACTGTCTGTAGAGCCGCCGTCAACTTAGACAAGAGGGGCGCCGTGCACCACCAACCATGAACCACTTCTGGCATTGGGGAAAATGGGAAGTGGGTCACATGTGAGGGAGGATGAACATCCACTGTTAACCTGAACCCGACATGAGGCTGCCCCCCAAAACCTTGCCGGGGCCTGAGGAAGATCTCTGGCCCTTCTGACCCCTCCCCCCCCCCCACACACACAAAAAAAAGTTGCTGGGCCTGGCCCGCCATCCCCATTTACCCTGAAAAACACTGCCTGGGCACTAGGTTAGTTCCTGATCCCCCGTATCACTTACATGGGAGCCCCTGGTTAGTAAAAGGAGTAGGAGGATGCTTACTTGTCTCCTGCCAGTTCCAATATCTTTTCCAATGGCACCAGTTGGCCCTGAGACCAGCGCCATAGTGAAGTCAAAATGGTGCCGGTGTCAAGGCTGTCTGGCACCATTTTGTTGTACGGCCCTACGATTGTACAATCCTACAAGAAAATGGTGCCAGCCGGCCCTGAGACGGCCACCATTTTGACTTTGCTACGGCGCTGGTTTCACAGCCTGCCTGCGCCGTTTAAAAAAGATGTCGGAGGGGTTAGGAGGAGAGTGGGTGCCTCTCTTGCCCCTTTTACCAATCAGAACCCCTTGGAAGGCGTGGGGGGGGGGGGGGGAAGCCAGAGGCACCTGGGGGAGGCCCTATTTCACGGTTTGCTTTTGTGGAAGGGGTTGTGGGGGTGGGTGGGGGGGAGGGATCACCTCTGGTTGAAATATGTGAGAGCCGTACCTGAGGTGCGGTTGTGATCTGCGCGTTAGTGCATGCGGTAGGTAAAGGCTTCCCCTGCGCGTCCCTGGGGTCGGCGATCTATTCAAGGTGCGCAGTGAGCGTGTCGCCTCTCTGCCACCATGACGTTTGTGCCTGTTCCAGGACAAGCAGAGCCTGGCCCCCTCCCTTCAGTGAGGGATTCTCTGGCTGAGCTCCAGCGCTGCTGCTGCTTCTGCAGATGGCGGAAGCTCAGTTTAGATGCTATTAGAGAGAGAGAGAGAGAGAAGTGCTGAGTTCACGGGATCTGTCAAATCTCTGATTATTCTCAGGGGAGACTCGGCAATAAGACCAGGCGCGGAAGCAATAGAATCAAGAAGCTGGCAAGCTGGTATTTATACAATCCTAATGCAGTCCTGTTGCTGTAAAAATATTAGAACGTAGCTTTGTCCAGGAAGGGAAAATGTGATCATCTCTTTCGAGAAAAATCTTGTGACTAAAATGAGACTCTCCACGGACAAGGTTTTAATATCACAGCCCTTAGAAAATGATGAGTACGTACAAACTAGGAAATCATAATTATATCGGGGGCACAACATTTCACGTGCTCATCTACCTGAAGGGGAAGACCTGCAGCTGGGCAGACTGGATGGGGCATGTTGGTCTTTTTCTGCTACTATGACATTTCAGGTTTAATTGAATTAGCCTGAGAGAGCTTACACCTGCCAGGCTTGCTTACCCTGAGGTTAGTAGGGGAAGGTGGGTGCTACTTAAAGGTAAGCTGAAGGAAGCTGGCAGAGAGCCGCCTAGTTTTGTGTAAGACACACCGGTGAAAGTTAAGGTTTATTATTATTTATATACCGTTATCTCAGCGATAGCCTTCACAACGGTTTACATTTCAATAAGTATGCACTAAAGAAATTACAATCAATTATAAAAGATAAAACAGCTAAAAATTAAAAGAGGGAAATTACTAAAACATATTAGCTGATAAAATAAGACCATAAATATTAAACCAATAAAATACTACAAATATAAGTATACATTTCCAGCATTAGTAAAAAGTTAAAATGAGATAACCTATGGGTGTTAAAAGACTTAAACACATGTCTGTTTCTCATTTTCCTTATATGCCGCGTTAAACAACCATGTTTTTGAGTTCTGATTTGAATTTACTTTTTTCTTGCTGCATCCTTAATTGAACTGGGAGTGAATTCCAAAGTTTTGATCCTGCAGTTGACAGCACTCTCTCTAACTTGACTGAGGTGAGCTGATTTGATTGTGGGAATCGATAAAAGTCCTTTATTAGCCGATCTTAAATTTTTTTGCGGGGCGTGCAGTCGTAATGCTGCATTCAACCATTCTGTTCTTTCCCCATAGATTATATTATGTGTTACACAGGCGGCTTTGTAAAGTATTCTAAAATGTATTGGTAGCCAATGCAATGCTATCAATGTTGGGGTAATGTAGTCAAACCTCTTTTTTTCCTGACAAGATTCGAACTGCTGTATTCTGAAATACCTGTAAAGGTCTGATTGTAGATTGGGATTTGGTGATTACTTGCACCCTTATGTGCCCCTGAAAGTGGTACATTAGGTCCTGCTCACCTTTCTTGCCCAGATTTTTCCTTTCCTCTTCCTACTCTCATTCCTCACACATGGTCTCTTTTCCTTGTCTTCTCCGCCTTCCCCTCTGCAACTTTTCTCATCTCCCTCAGACCGGCTTATGCGTTTTCCTCTGTGCAGCTAAGTGCAACCTTTCCCTTCCCCTTAGTGGTAGATCATCCTAGATCCTTTTCCCCCCTTTCTACTTGTCTTCCTTTTACTCCTTAGATCTTAGTCTCTCTCTTCTATGTGCTTTCTCTCTCTCCCTTCTATTCTTTGTTCTCTCCCCCCCCCCCCCTCCTTTGCTCTGTCAGGTGCTCTCTCTTCCTGCCCTCCAGCTCCTGGTTTTCTCCCTCTTTCTTGTTAGGCTCTCCAGCCCGAGTGGGCTCTGTGCAGCAGGAAATACTTCTCCCCAGTGCTGCTGCTTCTGCCTCCTCCAGTGGCCCATCTTTAATTTGCACCCATACATAGAACCAGTATGCACAGCGGGAGGAATGTGGAAGCAGCACTCATGCCCACCCCTATGGTCGCATGAGCCAAATGCCAGTTTTTAAAATTCTTGTTCAGCGGTGGCGAATTGGCGACTAGAAATTTTGCACCCTCCATATTCGGCGAGTGAAAAGATTTGTGGCCTGGAAAATAGAAACCTTGAGCAGGTTCAGCTTGAAAACGTCTAGTGTGCTTCTAAAAGTGGCAGTTGCAAAAGAGAAACTGTGAAATGTTGATATTGAATCCCTATTGCAAAAAAGTAATGAGGGATTTAGAAAACGAAAGTGGTTGCTATTGGCACTAACAGGAAGGGTCAACCTAGTAATGAGGCTCGTCAGGCTGGCACAGCTGGACTCACTTCCATATTTGCATTTTTAAACCACGTCTGGTATATAAACTGTGCCAGCCTGCAAGGGACTGCCATGTGGAGGCTCCCAGTTTAATACCCAAGTCGGGTTGTCCACCCCTCCCTGTCGACTGGGAATGCTGCGGAGGCTGAGGGGGGAAAGGAGTTGTGGTCATTGCTCAAGGATGACACTCGGTAATCAGATTCAGGGTCTAGGATTGCAGACTTCTGAAAGGGGCCCTGGAGCATGCGGCCTCACCCAGAACCATCGCTAGGTATTAGGAGGGATATAAAATAGGGGTAACCGCCCCCCGTTTGTTGCAAATAAAGACATCAGATTCCAGCCCTGGTTCTGACTGAGTTGAAAGTATAAAGGGGCAGAAGGAAACTGCCAGGTCAAAAAAAAAGATGCAAACATGGTAGGAAGACCATTCTTATGGACTTGAAAATAAGCGTTGGGCCTTGCAATGTCAGATTTTTAGGGTATACTGCTGGATTGGCACATGCCCAACTGATGACAGAATGGTTTTAAAGGAAACCCGACAACAATAGTGGTGGAAATGGAAGATGTAGTGGCTGGCAGCAGTCCACTAATCAGTCTGTTAGATGCTCCAGAGGAGCAGACGCTCATGAATCAGCAAGAGAATGGCAGAACTAATGGAGTTAGAGTCCGATGTTGATGCATTTGTGGTGGTTACAGACCTAATCTTCATCCTCTTTCTGTTCAATCCAGGCACCTAGGTTATTGCCTGTAAAATTATTTATAGGGGTTTCCAGATAACCTCTTCCCAGGCAGTATATTTGTAGGGCAGTGTTGGAAAAACTGAGGTGACAATGGGTGCTTTACTTAAGCACATGAGCAAATCGAAAAAGAGCAAGCCAGTAAATGCTTATTGTTCCACTGGTGTTTGCAAGTAAGAGAGATGATATCAGACTGCCATCCAACATGGAGGGGAAGATCTACACATGCACTGATAGAAGCTGCTCTAGAAAAAGAATAGTATATGTAAAAAAAAAAAAATCCCCCCCCCCCAAAAAAAATTTGGTATTACAAATCCAAAATACATTGGCTGAACTGGATAGAGTTAGACACATTAACTTCGATCACAGCCCAGAAGTCATGAACAAAGTCAAAAACGCAGTGGCTAGCATATTATAAATATGTACAAAGATTCTGTGTAACCCCACGAAAATGATTTCACCTGGGAAGAGGTTATTTTCCTGCAGCCGAACCAACCCTAGATTCTGGTCCGGAGAAGTAGAACAAATGAATGCTGTGGGGCCGATGTGCTACACTGCGTCATCGTTGGCTGTTGATGCTTGTATGCACGGCTGTTGTTAATGCGATGCAAAGGAGGCATGTGTTACCGCAACCAACAAAATACGCACGTTAGAAGTACTGCAATCTTGTGCACAGTATTTAGATTTATATAAATATTTTTTGTACTTGCTCGTATAAGTTATTTAGTTATTTACAAGCATTTATTCGTCGCCTATTGCCAGTTCCTGTTAAGTTATTGAAATACATTTTTATATTAATAGACTTTGCTTTTGGAATTACTACATTAGTGTTCCATGTCGAGTGCAGCGTATATATAGGAACACTTGATTGTGTATGTTTTGCCTGCTGTGTTGTTTTACTGTGTGTGTGTGTGTGTATATATATATATATATATGTATGTATGTATATATATATATACCCACACACACATATATATTTGGCTCTTGCCATGACGCTGGCCTGTCTTAGCAAACTTATCACTGGGGGCCGAAGAAAAACGTGTTGCTGGTAGAGGGATGATGCATTGTTCTTCTTTTGGCCCCTCTCCTGCCTCCAGAAGAAAAATACATTGGTGGTAGTAGGACGGCACATCGCTTCCCATCTGGCCCTCACTCACCCTCCTTATCCAGAAATAGGGAGGGAGGCCACGTCCTTGCTTGCAGCTCCTTAAACCACGTCCTCGGTTGGCTCTGAGTTGCATTTTGAACATCGTGTTTCTGGGTATGGGGGGTGGGCGCCCAGCGAGCAAAGGAGGGTGATTGAAAGGATTGTGGGGGGGGGAGGCAGCGAGTGTGAGTGAGGGGATCAGGCGAGAGGGTGTGAACGAAGTAGAGTGAGGGGATTGAGGGGGACAGAGTATGAATGAGGGCATCCCCATGGGTGGAGTGGAAATTGGATAGGATGAGCTTGTGAATGAGAGGATTGAAGGGATATTGGGGTAAGGGGATCAAAGGGGCTTGGGGGAGATAAGGGAAAGGGGGATGAGGTATGATGGCAGGGACTATGATTTCCTTCATTCTGCAGCCTCATCCCAATCTTTACTCCTCCTCATTCCTGATCCCTCTTCCCTCCCCTCCCTTACTCTCATTCCTTTTCCTTATCCTCCCTGAATCCCCCATCCTCTCTGACTGTGCTTTTGTCTTCCTCTGTCCCTTATCCTTCTGTCCTTCCTGCCTAAGATTTGTTCTTCATTGCCTTCCTCTGAACTCTCCTTTCCTTCTTCTGAGGTCTCCTCTCTTCCCATTTCAAGATCCCTTTTCCTCTGAAGAACCAAATAACATAGAAACTTCAGGAAACGACCTTTGCAAATTAAAAAAAACACACACATATATTTAAATTGCACATATAAGCAAAATTATGTAAATTTGCCCCATAATTGCCTCAGAATTTTGAGAAGTCTACCACAGATGAGAAGTTAGAAGAATATGTTCTTAGCTGTACAATGCAGCTTCTCTAACATACTCCTTGGCAGATTATAGTTCATGCCAGCTAACCAATGACCATCCTAACCACGGCTCTTCACTCTTCCCTCTGCCCTCAGTATATGCTGGTAGGTTTCTGCTACCATCCCAAAAACGTCTCCCAGGAAATTATACTTTATTCTTTATCTTTGTTAAAATGTGTTACTCACTAATGCCTTAGCCCTAAGCGATGTGCAGTATAACATTAGCAAGCAGAATGTTGGGAATTATTAGGAAGGGAATGGTGAATAAAACGGAAAATGTCATAATGCCTCTGTATCGCTCCATGGTGAGACCGCACCTTGAATACTGTGTACAATTCTGGTCGCCGCATCTCAAAAAAGATATAATTGTGATGGAGAAGGTACAGAGAAGGGCGACCAAAATGATAAGGGGAATGGAACAGCTCCCCCATGAGGAAAGGCTGAAGAGGTTAGGACTTTTCAGCTTGGAGAAGAGACGGCTGAGGGGGGATATGATAGAGGTGTTTAAAATCATGAGAGGTCTAGAACGGGTAGATGTGAATCAGTTATTTACTCTTTCGGATAGTAGAAAGACTAGGGGGCACTCCATGAAGTTAGCATGGGGCACATTTAAAACTAATCGGAGAAAGTTCTTTTTTATTCAACGCATAATTAAACTCTGGAATTTGTTGCCAGAGGATGTGGTTAGTGCAGTTAGTATAGCTGTGTTTAAAAAAGGATTGGATAAGTTCTTGGAGGAGAAGTCCATTACCTGCTATTAATTAAATAGACTTAGAAAATAGCCACTGACATTAGCAATGGTAACATGAAATAGACTTAGTTTTTGGGTACTTGCAGGGTTCTTATGGCCTGGATTGGCCACTGTTGGAAACAGGATGCTGGGCTTGATGGACCCTTGGTCTGACCCAGTATGGCATGTTCTTATGTTCTTAAATTAAAAATCCTACACCAGGCATGACATAAACAACTACATAATGCTCAGAGGTGTAGTCTTGGCAACTTTCTACCCAGCGTCCATGTGCGCTGTGATTTTATAACGTGCGTGCCCACACGCGCACGTTATAAAATTTGTTACCCGTGCTCACGAGTGCCGAATCGCATGCGTGGGGGGGGGGGGGGGGGATTACGCAACCTGTGCATGGCAACGTGATAGGCCTTTTCCCCAGTTCCCTCCCTCCTGTTCTTCTTTAACTTACCCGCGGTCCGGTCGGCTCCCGGCATGCGCTTCAGCGGGAAGGGCCTAATGGTGCTGCCCCAGCCCGCCCTTCTTCGTGTATCGGGAGATATGCGCGTCACTGCGGGCCTAGGAAGATCCGCGTGTATCTCCTGACTTTCCTGCATGCAGGGCTTTGGTGCTGTCTCTCTCTGAAGCTCCTTGCTGGGCTGAGATGTTCCCGCAGCTGTGGCTATGGGGGCTGCACATTGCACCAGTGAGTCCATGTGTGAGAACCTGTTGGGGAGCAGCCTCTCCTGCCGGCTCTCTCTCCCAGGAGGATCAGCGTCCCTTCCTATCATCCACCCCCCCCCCTCCTCCCATAAGGCCACCTTCCCATTTTCCTGAGGGTTCCTGGCCATTGCCAGGGGAGAGAGGGGAGCAGCTTGCTGGATGTCTCCAGCCGTAGCACCCTTAGCACCCTGTGGGTTACAGAAGCAATTGCTCCAAGCCTAGAGGGCCCAGTTTCTCGCAGTTATGGGTGCCACTGTCCAGAGGAAGGGGGGATTCCAGCTTCTCTTTGATCTGTAAAATCTTCTTCTTTTTTTGCTGCCAGTTGCAATTCAGTGAAATTTGCTTAAAAGGCCGAAGCTATGAGTTATTTTCCACATGCAGTCAGCCAGTTTTGATTTCCTGTCTTCTATGAGGGTGTGGATTTATGTACTCATACTTTGTCTTCATGTGAAAAATATTTTCCATCTTCATGCTGCAATGGCCCTAGCTGCTCACTTGACTGGCCACTGTACCTCTTTATCCTCGTGAATGGCTTTCTCGGAGGACTGTGCTAAGTGTTAATTACCTCTGCTTAATGGATGCATTAAATGCCTAGGATGGTCTGGAGAGGGACTTGCAGGATGAAGTTTTCTCGCAAGTGCACTCACGGAATGCTTGATCACAGTTCCTTTGTTCAGTGTTAACCCTGCTCAAGTGAAAGCGACATTGAAGGAAAGGATGTTTAGATAACTATTTAAATGATCGCTGTACCACATCCGCCTACTGGGGGTGTTCCTCTTATGTGCCCGAGCACTCTGTGCCCCTCCTCAATATGCACGCTCTGGGCTAGCCTATAACGCACGCTAGGATACACAAACTCTGAAGTCAGCTGTGAAGCAACTTTATTTATACATTTATAACCTGCTTATCTAAAACTTAGAATGAGACCCTGCAGTAGCACTGACAATTGCTAAATGGAGGGCCACATTCAGAAGAATTTACCTGGGTGACTCTGAAGTTATCCGGCTAAATGAATATTTGGGCATCTATCCACCTAAATTCTAGCCACATGACTTTTTATTGGACTAAAATTTGGTTGGAGAAATCTGGGGCATAACTGGGAGGAGCTGAGTTAGCCGGATAAGTTATCCGGCTAAGTCTGGTTGACCTGTCATAAGGTTAGCCAGATATATTCAGTGGTGTGGCTGCAGCACTGAATATATAGGCTAAGTTAGCCAGATAATTTAATTGAATTTAATTCGGCTAACTTGCCAAGCCACCAGATGACCTCCTATTCATGTAAATATTTTACATTCCTAATTCAAAGCTTATCAGTTTTAAAGGATTGCTCCAGCCTGGGGGACTCAAGCCCGATGGTGCTGAAATGCTGGTCTGCAGGCACATCATCTGATTTCACAGCACTGTGCATTCTTTGAAGAAAAAACAAACAAACAAGAATTTTCTTCTCTTTATTAGTTTCCCACCCACTATATAGGTTCTGGGTGTGTTACAAACTCATATCTGCCCAAACAGCAAACAGTGAACTCATAGTTCTAATAATATCAACCCTGACCCACCCATCCATCTAACTCAGCCCCAAAAAGCAATGTGCAAACAATAATATCAGTGCAGTAATCTGCTATCCCATTGCAGGCCCATGTAAACCAAAACACAAACCAAACCCAAGACTGCCTTCTAATATCACAGTGTCTCTGTTATGTTGAGGCCATAGTTCATGGTGGCAAAGTCCACCTGTGTTTATATATTTCTGCCATTTCATCTGGTTGAGAGAATATTTAGTCTTGTAAGAAATAAAATAACCTGTCAAGCCAAGGTTTTTGTACCTCCTTGGATAGATGAAAGTTTCCCTAATATGGACAGCAGTTCCCAGGTAAAGGCAAAAAGTGAACAAGAAATCTCCTCTTTGTAGGGCCGACAGCAGAGAGACTCCCTTAGCTAGAGCAGTGTAAGCGGCAACGGGCAGATGGATGGGCCAATCGATCCTTATCTGCCAGCATCTTTTATGTTGGAAACTGAGTTATAATAATATTCTAAGTGAGGACTGCGATGACCTGAATTTTATCTATATTTAAAGCGGCCTTCTAAATGTTGTATTTTATACTTGTCCTGTCACCTAAGCTTGCAAAGGATACCAGTGGATTAATAATTAAAATCAAACTCCTTGATCCGAGCCATTTGTTGGGCGCTCGCCAGTGCTTCTGTGGAGCTGGGCAGCCTTTCTCTGTTGGATGTGACCTCTGCAAGCTGCTGGGAGCACAGTGGGAGAGTCGCTTTTATTAAAAAAATGAACTCGCCGGTGCAGGATGCTAGCAGGTGGCATCTGAGCTAGTGGCCTTTCCACTGCTGCCTCCAGGCTTTGTAAGGACTCGGTACCCGCATGTTACATTAAAAACAGTTCCTAATATCTCTTTGGGTACACGATATTAATGGCATTACCTCATGTTTCTCCAGACATAAATGAGCAGTGTCCCGATGGTAATGCAGACGTTTATGCCATTGTTAAGTCGTCGGCACAGCTAGGAGTTGATCTGAGAAGCAGCAGGATTTCGCCTTGAGCTTACTGTGTGGAGGACTAAGTGAGTGCAAGAAATTGAAGAGTTTTCTTTGTGTTGTCTTTGTTTGTGTTGCTGTTCATTTTTCGTGTTGCCCAAAGTTAAAGCAGCAGTTGATTTTAGAATGTATCTGGACCTTCAAGGACTGCACTTTGGAAACGTCCTCTGGTTCCAACGCATTAGTCCAAGAACTATGCAAAAACTGAAATTTTCAGTGGGGAAACTTGTGAGCTGAGCAAAGTAGTTTCTTTTAGTACTTAGCCCATGGCCAGACGGAGTAGATCGTTGGGCCTTGGATGACTGCTGGTATGAATTGTTTGTATTTGTGGGTCCGCTGAACCAAGTTTTCTGTTCTTATTTCTTTACTTATTTAACCTATAACTTGAGTTTGGGCGCAGGAGCTGACATCTTGCTTATATTTTGATGTAACTGAGGCATGAAGTATCGTAGTAGTATATCTTTGATTTAGATATGGTCGATGAAGCATACTAAGATAGTAGAAAGCATTCTGTACTGCCAAAACTATTGGAACTGTCATAGACATCTCTGCTCCTATTCAGGCCTACCATATGTGGATTATTCTAACACCGGAGTGCCTTAAATGTCATGCACCGGAAGCATCTCTGTCTCATGGATTATGGTCATGTCCATATTTACAAATCTTCTGGTCCACTCTATGGCAGTACTTAACCAGGCTTTTGAGAGACGTACCTGACCTTTTGGCTGCCATGGCCATTCTAGGAGTAAGTGCAGCAGGCACAGACTGGCATGATTACAACTCAATGTTTATTACCAAGTCTTTGGGACAAGCGAGAAAATGCATTCTCATGAAATGGATATACCCGACGTTAGACTGAGATACTTTCGCTATTGCAACTAGACTATCGCACGTGGCTCTTAGATACACCCCGTGAAAAAGGGGCTTTTACCAAAGTTTGGGATCCATTTCTACGAAGCCTCCCAAAGGAATGGGATGGAAAGTTCCAAGACATATCCTGTTAAGCTGCCATCTGGACTTGTGCCTACAAGTATCTATAATACTCTATATATTGCTCTATATTGTTAAGAATTGTCATGTCTAGTTGCACAGTTCTAATATCGTGTGCTCTCTTGCTGGGGGGGATACCGGGGAAGAGGGGAGAAAGCGATTTTCAGATATAAAACTTTTATACCATTGTTGGAGTTAAGATTTCATGCTTACAATGTATTATTTTGAGTGTACTGCTTGGATATTTTCAATAAAATATCTTTGAAAACAACAACAAAAAAAAAAAGCCAAGTCCTAAAGAAAGATACATGAATGACATTTCCTCACATATCCTCTCAAAAATTAGGAGCCCATCCACTCATGCTAGGCGTATTTTATATTATACTTGTGCACTTGCGTGGACAATTTAAAATTCCAGCCGTATGTGTGCTCGCATCAACATGCGCGTGTATGTGGGTGAGCGCACGCTTGTTTTGAAGTTACTATCTTTAGTATTTAGTCCCTTTGCCTGTCCTCCATGTTCTCTTGGTGCATCCCTTCCCACAAAGTATTCAAAGATCGATGCCCTCTGTATCAGTGAATCTTCAGAGTTTGATTTCTCAGCTCAATATAGTGGTCCGGTTTATTGGGCCTTTTGTATAAGTTCATGGGACATTCATAAGACCAGTTATGAAAATTTTCTTCATTTTCCAGTTTTCTTTCTTTCCGTTTTCAAATCTTAAAAAAAAATAAAATAAAAATTGGTTTTGTCTAGTTGTGCTTGAGGTGCTGTTTTTATATCTAGGCTTGCAGTTCATGGATTTTTCACCCTTCTGTCCTGGAGGAGGAATCGTGTGTAGAGACATGAAAAGCTATCATGCCAAGTGATGTTCTCCCTAAAACAGGGGTAGGCAATGCCAGACCTCAAGTGCCACGCACAGGCCTGGTTTTACTGAATATACATGAGATGTTTTCATGCAGTGGAGGCAGTGCATGCAGAAATATCTTATGCATATTCATTGTGGTTACCCTGACAAACAGATGTGTGTGTGGCATTTGAGGACTGGATTGCCTACCCCTGCCCTAAAACAAAGTGGCATTTCTGCCAATTCTCTCCTAGTTCTCTTTTACAATATTTCTGACATGCCATATCACTGCACTCAGGGTGTGGAAAAACAAAGATAAAATTAACTCAAGTCTTACAGCATTCCGGTAGCTGCCATGATATTTAATGGAGAATCTAATCCAACAGCAATGGGTGATTGTACAGAACAATTTATATACATCTAAAACGTACCACAGATAATTGTTAAAAACAAACCCTCTTACACAATATGGAGGAATTAACCAGTGACTCTACCTTTCCTATATTCTTTTCAAGCACCCGCCCACCCATCCACTTCTCTGCTCCTCCTTCCCAGTCACCCTCCCTACCCCCAACTTGTTACCCATCCGACTACTGAAGCTTTTAGAAATCTACTCTTCACATAATGGGAAATCCCATCCTCTGCCCCCTCAGATGGACAGAGAGGGGATTCAAAGTCACAAATGATCAGTAGGAATCCTAAGGCTTCTGTTTATAACCATCAGTACATATGCCCTGTGTATGTGAAGTTCTCATCAATGCGTAACCAAGCCCCCAAGCCAAACTGGGCCAATGAAATAGCTAAATTTCCAGGAAGCTATCTTTGTCAGCAGTTAGGTGGAATGTTCCAGGCCTGGCCTCGAGCCTGACTGCCTTTGAGGTCAGGGTTGTCAGCTCATTGGTCTGCGAACACCTGCTCTCACCTTCATTCAGATCAGGATGAGTATTTCCTGGCCAAAGGTTAGGAAATGGATGCTAGCCCAGGCTGTAGTGCTACTTTTCCACATAGTGGCATGGTGCACTGCTGTAGTGCTATCAAACAAAGCAGGTTTTTCTAAAGCAGTCGGAAGTTGCCTGTGCTGAAATACACACAATCTGATTTTCAAATCCCCCCCCCCAAAAAAAACCACCCCAAAATAACAAAAGAAAAAATAAAAAGCCCCAGCCAACAAAATTCAGCAACACCAAAGTTACATGCTTTTCTAACAATTCTTGAAACTTTGGTATTAAAATTTCTAGCTGTTTTTTTTTATTTTTTTTCCTCTAGACAAGTTGAACATTTTTTGCTTTTATTTTTATGACATTTTAATACAAAAAATTCCAGACTGATGAAATGTCAAGGAAAACGATCTTTTTTGGGCATCACCACCAATTCGTATAAATTTCAGTTCAACCTGGAAGCGTTAATCCTCTACTAAATTAAAAATGAGCACCGACGTGGATTGCTTTGTCTTCTTGTACGCAGCCTCAGTAACAGCACAGATTTTTTTTTTTAACCATCCTTTGAGGATTCTCAATAATCCGGGATTGTTGATGCTGGCACAAACTAAGGGCCTGATTCACTTAGCATTTTCCATAAATACA
Source organism: Rhinatrema bivittatum (assembly GCF_901001135.1). NCBI lineage: Eukaryota > Metazoa > Chordata > Amphibia > Gymnophiona > Rhinatrematidae > Rhinatrema > Rhinatrema bivittatum. The sequence goes on from NC_042616.1 coordinate 60,976,567, forward strand.
GCATGGGAGAAAAGCCTTAGTGAATCAGGCCCTAAGGACATGATTTTCAAAAGCATGTACATGCTTAAAAATGTTTTTTACGTGTGTAAATGCATTTTACCCGAGTAAGTGGGCTTCAGAAAATTGTTTCAGTATATGCCATTGAATTGTGCATAGGATTTACCTGCATAAGTGCACTTTATGTGGGTAAATGGCTTTTGAAAATTGCTACAATAGTAGTTACATTTACACGTGTAAATCCTTTTGCAAATTGCCTCCTGAGCTTTGTCCATATTTGTCCTCTCTTTGGTAATGGCTATTTTAGCTGTTACCCTCTCTTTTTTTCTTTATTTGGGGTGGGGGAGTGTATTTTTGGATGAACTCAGAGCCTGCTGTGCAAGAATCCCTTCCCCAGGTCTTTTGCATCGCAGATTCAGAAAGTTGCTCATAGGATTTATTTTTCTGCATTTTGTGCAGGGAATTCAAATTGCTGCGGTGAAAAGCAGGATAGCCACAACAAACAAACGTCCCCCACCGTAGAAAGGAAGCACAAAAGGTTTAATCGGCAATGGCTGCTCCATTTCTGAGTTATTTTTCTGAATTCATAATTGCGGGGGGGGGGGGGGGGGGGGGGGTTTGGGACCTGATAGGTTCCTCCTGTTTCTTTCTATTTCCATCTCAGTGGGAAACCCAGCTGGCACCGTGATCTTTCATTCACAATACCCGTGGATCGATTCCCCCTTTATTAAATCCCCTTCCAGTTTATGCCTTGTCCCATCATCGCAGTGATGGTTCTTGACCGATCGCCATGTACCAGGGCTCCTTCTGGAACCCTACAGTTATGGGCTCTGAATCCGGCCAGCGGGCATTACCACGACTGTTCCCCCTCCACCTGCAGCATCCCTGGCCAGTCTGGGGAGTGGAATACCTGACCTTTATTTGTTTTATTTTTAAATACCCCCAAATCATATTTCCTCATCAGTCCAGTAAGCGTCCGTCCGTCCTGACTGTAGCTGGGTTTTGTCCTACAGGCTGAACACGCGCTGTAAACATGCCAACGGATATTAGATTGGCAGCATTTATGCACTGCATGCACCCACACTACTGTAACTGATTGAACCGCACAGCGTGCCAGAAATATGAGCGCAGTGAAAAGCTATTTCAAAACTATACTTAAACCTCTTCCAGGACATTCCACAGGGAGATTTATAACCCTGCACTGCTCTGTCAATCTCTGGACATCTGGCTTGGACTCTGAACCTGTGCCAGAGCCGAATTTGTCTTGCTCTAGTTTCTAGTGACCCTCCTTTTTTTAAAATGATATGCCAGCTGGCAGCACAGCCAAGGTTGTTCCTCGAGGGAACCCTGGAAGGAAACGCTCTGTAGAAGCAGATGGTGTAGTGAGGGAGAAGAGGAAAGTCGCCAGTGGCTTTTGAATGTTTTTAGATTCCTAGAGGAGGAGGCAAGAATAGTTACTGATATCTCTATATGAAAATGTGAATGTACTTTCTCAGAAGAGCAGTGTGCCTGCTTTTTGGCTCTGTTCCTTGGCTAGTAGGTCTTGCTTCTGGTACTTTTTTTTTTTTTTAATTTTGGCCCATGGCTACCTCTATATGTTTTTATGCTTTCTAACTGTTAAAATTATGTAAAAGGGATTGACGTCCATTTGTTTTGTAGGCGCAATGACACGCCAACAGGCCGATGCAATAATTTGTGCATTAAAACTGCACTGAAGTCCAACGCACAGTTTTTAACACACAGGTTTAAATTTTTATTTTAATTCCTGACACAGTAAACTAATGCTTTACTAAAATTTAAAAAAAAAGGGGGCACAGATCTCAAAATGTGTGCTCAGCACTGGCTGAACGCATGTTTTAAACCTGCACACTGTTAGAGAGCAGATGGGCGGGAGAAAGCTCTGGCTTGCCTGATATTTGACCGGGATGGGAAGAGGAGAGAACCTCAGAACTCTGTGATGGGTCCCTGAGAGGAGAATGAGAGAAGAAAAAAAATCGCAACAGTGCCAGAGACGAGAGGTATGGCACTGTGAGTGCTGGTGCTGGGAAGGCAGTTGCGGGGGTGGAGAGGAGACGCACAAAAGAAATTCCTAAAACACAGCAACAGGAAGCTGCTTTGTAAATGCCTTTTCGTGCCATCCTTTGCCAGTTGCTTCAGTTGTTTTCCCTGTCTCTGACTCTCTCTCTGCCCATGTTGCTCTGTGGCAAATTGCTCCAAGGTTGAGGGGAGGTAGGGGGATGGGGGTCAGCATTGTAATAGTTCAAACAACAGTTCAATCCTTTTTACAAAGTTGGTTCTCTGAAAATACTGATGGAATGTATCTGGTTTTCAAATTCATCTGGGATAGTCACATTTTCTTCCTGCATGCCACATTTGGCCAATTTCCATCCCTTTTTTTGTAGGCTGCCTTACCTGCATTTTCTGTGTGCAGGATTTACTGCTGATGCAGCACGGGTTTTTGTGTGCATAAAATTTGCATTGGAAAATGTGTGGTCAGCTTAGCGGCCTCACGTGGAAATTCCGTGCTAATGAGGGCATGAAGTATTGCCTCCCAATGCAGAGACAGTGCTGGCTCATACTTGCATCTTCTCAATGCCAATAACTTTACTCTTGAGCAGAGGTGGAGTAAAGTTCCCAGCAGGTGTTTTTGGAAGTAGCAAGAGGGAACAGGAGAGGCCTTGGGGAGCACACAGCAACCCCACATTCCTCATGCACGTCTTCCACATTCCTTACCTTCCTACACACCCACACCCTTCCACAAACACACATACTTGCTCCAAAATACAGCCACACCCACAAAACCACACCCCATAACTCCCCTTATGCATACAACCCTGCCACACATTGCCCCCAAACCCTGCCACACAATCCATCTCCAACAATACCCAGATTCCTATACACACCGTTACATCCTCCCACACATACCTGCACACCCATGCCCCAAGACATCCTCATGCACACAATCTAACTTACTCACCACTACCCACACACTCCCTCACAACCACACAGCTATGCCCCCATACACACAAATCACTCCATAGACCCCTTCCACCCACTCAACCCCCTAGCCCCCCAAAACACACAGCCCTATACCCTCCACAACCACCCACCTTCACCATCCGCCCCCACCCATCTATGCACACACACACCACACACACACATAGAGATCCTCACATACACCCACACCCCTTCTACAAACAGAAAACACTTCTGAAAGCCACTCCTCAGCTTTTTTTTTTTCTTTTAACCTTTTTTTTTTTCCGTCCGCCAGCATAAAGTTCATTACTACAGTATTCTTATCGCCTACTTAAGAGTTTGTATACTACCACGTATAAACTCATTGTGATGAACTGTAGGTCATATCCATGGGGATTATTTGATCTAATCATTGAATAAATAATTGTACTTTAAAATTAAACCATATAAAACACTTCTTTGACGTCTTCTTTCCTTCTGACAGTTTTAATGGTGGAGAAAAACTTTAGAACAGTAAAGGATTGCCATGAATGCTGTATGCGACCTGCGGGGCAGGTGCTGTGAGACATGAGTTCAAGATTTGAGTTTCTTCTGCCAGGTTCTTATGGCCTGGATTGGCCACTGTTGGAAACAGGATGCTGGGCTTTATGGACCCTTGGTCTGACCCAGTATGGCATGTTCTTATGTTCTTATCAAGAAAGTGTGCTAAAACTAGAGCAGTGTTTCTCAACCTTTTTGATGCCTTGGACCAGTTGACTGACCTCTTAATCTGATGTGGACTGACTAGCTAGTAGAGTGGAGGAGGAAGAGGTCCCTCATATAGCTGAAGAGCATGGGGGTCCCATCTGGTGGGGGGAAGTCAGGATTCCTCTCTCTCTGAAGGAAAGTGTAGCCAGGGACTCAAAATACGGTGGCAGTGGCGGAAGATTCTACCCCTTTAAGGAACCTGGTGCTTGCAGAAGCCTTAATGGCTACATAGACAGCAACCTATTAGATTTTTTTTCTTTTATCTACAAAACCGGAGTGGGGGTAGTCGAGGGATCATTTGAGCCCTATGTTCATGTTTAGTCTGCTGGCCTGATCAGCTGTTCGGTGCCTGCAGTGGGTAAAGAGTCAGAGAGTGCCGGCAGTCTGTTTTTATGCATCCAGACACTGCAACAGTGGGCAGCATGGTGGGGTTTGGAGTGAAGCCGCTATCAGAACATTTTTGATCTAGAAGTTTAGGGCAGTAGGGGAATGCCCCAGTTATGACTGCATTGGAGCCAGTACCTGTGTGGTTGCAGAGGGTGATATTGAGGATCCCCCTCTGCAATTTTTCACAGGTTGCCACTTCTTTTACTGTAATACTAGGTTTGATGATAAATGTAAATGTTCTTAGGAGAGTCTGTGTACCCAGACTGTGCATGACAGCAGAGTTTCACAGTAACATGTCTGCTAAAGTAGGACTATGGACCAATTTGTTTCAGCTTGTAGATGCTGCATGCCTGGATCACACTCATGTTTTATGAATATCGGCAAAAGAACAACAATAGATTTTTCCAATATCATGTAAACTCATAACATAAGAAAATGCCATACTGGGCCAGACCAAGGGTCCATCAAGCCCAGCATCCTGTTTCCAACAGTGGCCAATCCAGGCCATAAGAACCTGGCAAGTACCCAAAAACTAAGTCTATTCCATGTAACCATTGCTAATGGCAGTGGCTATTCTCTAAGTGAACTTAATAGCAGGTAATGGACTTTTCCTCCAATTCATAATAATGATTTGAAGTCAAGTTTGCATTTTTGTGATGATGCTAAGATCTGCAACAGAGCGGACAAGCCAGAGGGAGTAAACGCTGTCGAAAAGCAAAGTAGAAAACCTTGAGGAGCATCTGGCTGCTTAGCCACTAAGTTTCAATATAAAACATTTCAGAGCTATGCACCTGGGGTGCAGAAATCCAAGAGAGTGGTATGCAATAGGAGGTGAGATTCTGATGACCACAAAGCAGGAAAGAGGCCTTGGGGTGATTATATCTGATGATTTCAAGGTAGCCAAACCGGGGCAGCATTGTGATGGCCAGAGCCAGAAGAGTGCAAAGGAGCACAGAGAGCAGCATAACTAGTAGGAAAAAAAGGAAAGGATTATGCCGTTGTGCAGTGAGACCAAAGAAGTGCTACCAAAATGGTAAAGGGTCTGCACAAAAGCCCAATGAGATTAGAATTCATCTAAATTTATAGTGGCTTGCAAAAGTATTTGACCCCCTAAAAACTCAGCAGATTACAAATGATACTTAGACATATTGTTCCAGTCAGTGTGTTTATTGCAAACCAGTGTGCTCTTAAAGTAAATTTTCAAAGTCACAATTCATTATTTCTCTGCATTTTGTGTAAAATAAAATTAAAAACTGAAAAATGCTGCTTGCATAAGTATTCAATCCGCAGTGGCTGTGGAAGCTCCAAGTTTACACAGAAGAAAAGAGATTGCCCTAAGAATTGGCTTACAATTGGCCTCTACCTGTGAATCATAAAGAAAGGTTATCTTTTCTGGATAAAAGACCCCACTAGTTCCAGTATCATTGGTCAGACTGTGAATCCGAAGGCAAGCAGTGAAATGAAGACCAAAGAGTGTTCTAAGGAAATTAAAGATTAAGTTACAGACATGCACAAGATAAGAAAAGGCTACAAAATAATATTCAAGTGCTTGGATATCCCAGTGAGCACTGTTGGATCAATTGTAAGGGAGTGGAAGCTGCATTATACCATCCAAACACTGCCTAGACAAGGCAGTCCCTCAAAACTCAGTGTCGGAGCAAGGAGATGACTTATGAGAGAAGCCATAGAGAGGCCAACAATCACTTTGAAGATGCTACAGAGTTAAGTGGCTGAGACTGAAGTGGAGGTGCACCAGTCAACCATATCAAATAAATAAATAAATAAATAAATAAATAAATAAATAAATATCAAGAGCTCTGCATACAACTGGCCTGCATGGGAGGGTGGCTAAAAAGAAGCCATTACTGACGAAAAACCACATCAAAGCATGTCTGGAGTTTGCCAGAAAGCATCAGAGTGACCCAGCTAAAATGTGGGATAAGGTTTTGTGATCAGATGAGACAAAAATGGAGCTTTGTGGCCAAAATTCAAAACGCTAATATGTGTGCCTCTAACCTAACACTGTCCATTCCTCAGCAAACCCCATCCCAACAGTAAAGAATGGGGGTGCAGCATCATGTCATGGGGATGCTTTTCCTCAGTGGAGTCTGGGCACCTTGTTAAAATTGAAGGACAGATAGATGGTGCAACATACAGGGAGATTATGCAGACTGAAGCAGGTTGTCTTGCACTAACTCTACAACTTGGGAGAAAGTTCATCTTTCAGCAGGACAATGATCCCAAGCACAAGGCCAAAGCAACACAGGAGTGGCTGAACAGCAAAAAGGCGAATGTTCTACAGTGGCCAAGTCAAAGTCCACTCTTATTCCAATCCAGAATCTGTGGCACTATTTGAAAATTGCAGTCCATAAGTGTCATCCAACCAGTCTGAATAACCTGGAGCAGATATGGCAGGAAGCATTCCCAAACAGTGTGCAAAGCTGGTAGAAACTTACCCAAACAGATTTATTGCAGCAAAAGGTGGTTCTACCAAGTACTAGTTTGAAGGGGTTAAATACTTACGCCACAGCATTTTTCAGTTTTTAATTTTATTTTACAAAAAATGCAGAGAAATAATGAATTGTGATTTTGAAAAATTACTTTAAGAGCATACTGGTTTGCAATAAATATGCAGTCTGGAACAATGTGTGTCATTTGTAATCCACACAAATCTGACGTTTTAGGGGTCAAATACTTTTGCAAGCCACTGTATATACCCTAGAGGAGAGGCGGGACGGAGAGAGATATATTAAAATACTTGTATACTTCCGAGCATGCTTTGATCGGGAGTGGCTGTAGCAGTCTTGAGCTCCCGCTGACATTTACTTACTTCATTTACTCTTTTGGATTTCTCGCTGATACTAAAAAAAAACAAAAAACGGAGAAAAAGGCTGGAGGTGAACCTGCAAGGTTTATGGAGGAAATGGTGTCGGAACATTCTGTGGATGAGACTGTAGAAACAGATGAACGCATGGCCTATATTTAGACTTTGATGGAAAGGTTTGCTGAAAAAATCTCTAAAAACAAAATTAGGTATGAGATTGGGAGTGATTGTTGACAGGGTTCCACAACTGGTGCAGGCGAATTCAGAGCGACTTGAGGATCAGGATGTGAAAATAAATGATCTGGAACTGGCTACTACCTCAAAGGTGGACAGACTGGAGAAAAATTAGAGCCAAGCTCTGGGAAAAAAATAGATTTACCCAGAAAACCGCTCCTGTCGTTGCAACATCAATGTCTTGGAGGTTTCCAAGAAGTTGGAGGGGGAGCGATCCGGTCACATACTTTTGCTAAATGGTTGCTGAACTACTAAAGTTTGGTAGCGAAGAGGGGAATATTAAAATTGATCGGGCCCATAAGAGCACCAGCGCTGGTACCGGCACAAGGCAACCGCCCTCGAGCTGTAATAATTTGGCTGAATAATTTTACAGATAAAGCCTGGATTTTAAATGCAACCAGAGCCTTCAATAACCTGGCATATCGAGATCATAAAATTATGCTCTTTCAAGATTTCTCTGCTGATTTTACAGCGCAAGCTGCAGGCCTTCCTAAATGCAACGGCTTGATCTTAAATATGCAATGTTATATCCTGCATGACTGAGGGTTTTTGGTGATGGCAAACCAATTACCTTTGACACAGTGAAGGATGCCGAGAAGTGGCTGCATGAAAGATCCCGTGGCCATGTGGCCAAGGTCTAGGCTGGCCTTGCTATTTCTTCTCTGCCATCTTCTGATGCGAGCTGCTTTTGGCGGGAGCGACGGCCTTCCTGGAAACACGGCGACACGGGCATTCTGGAGGCATTTTGGACAGCGGTACTAAATTTTGCTCTTCCCTGCTCCGGACGACCAGCAAATCCTTGCTTGGTACTCACGTTATTTTATGTAATCGTGCTGTTCTTTTCATGTAAGACGCTGCGGTCTATTTTGAGTAAATATTTAGAAGCCTCGTGGTGGAAGAAAATGGCGGCCAGGGTGCGATGCCTCTGTGATTGGATTAATTTACAGTCTGGATTTTAGCTTACCTGTCGAATAACTGAACATTATTGGCATTCCCGTTGATTGAAAAGAAGCTGGAAAGCATTTCCTTCTGCCCTGTTAACAGCAACAACCGAATGATTTTGCGTGTTTATTTCACTGTAGCTCCAGTTTATTTATTTATTTTTTTTGCTAAATATGGCCTTCCCTTTGTATCTTGGTGATTCTAAGGTCTCCGTTTTCTAGCGGAAGAGCCTTAATGTGGAGGTCTTAGTAATCCTTTTCTTTTGTTTGTTTCCTTTAATGTGGGAGTGGGCTACTTATGCAGCTTCTGCAGTATTTTTTTTTTATCCATGTCTGCTGGATGCTGACACGGAATACTGTATTCAGATTCAGTTTTTTGTTTTATTTTTTATTGTTGATGCATAAATATGATCCTTTCAACCAGATGTATCTGTGGGGTAAGGGAGACCTTATGGTTTCATTGCGATATAAAGGGTGAATGGTTTGGTGTTTTTGGATGTCTAGGGTCTGGGATGGGTCAATTTAATGGAGGGGAAGTTTGGGAGGTTAAGGTTGCGGGTTCAAAGGTTGGTGAGTGGGTGCCTGGCAGGAGTGGACTCTCCCCTCAGGTTCCGATTTGATTTCCCCCGGAGGGTTTGGGGGTCCTTTAAGCTGGATGGATGGATAATTTCTTGGGGAAGTATGGGTGGGTCAGATTGGATGGATTGGGATAAGTGGGTTTTTGGATGGGCTAGTAAGGTTTAGTTGGCTTGGGGATTTTTAGATTTCACTGGTTGTAGGGGAGGGGGTTAAACAGCATACTAAGAGGATAGGCACAGCATTACTTTGCTATTTTGATTGTAGCCCTTATTTAATTTGTACAAATGCTTTATCTTGTTGTGGTATTAGTCCTGGTATTTGATGTTTCAGGGCTTATTGTACACAAAGCACTCCTATGTCTGCTATTAGCTTTTTCTGGGTGACATGACAGATGATGATTGTCTTTCCCTGAATGTACGTGGAATCTCATCCCGCATTAAGAGAAAGCGTATCCTTCAATTTGCGTGAAAGCACAAGGCTCGGATCTTGATGCTCCATGAAACGCATCTTACAAATGCAGAAAGCTGGCTGGGTAGATTCAATTTACTATTCCTCCTTTCACTCCAAAAGCAGAGGAGTCTGTATACTGATAGATAAAAACCTTCCCCTGGTGATACACCGGTCCCTCAGGGATCCTGAGGGAAGGCTTATCATACTTGATTGTTCTTTACAGAATGTCAGTTTTACTTTGGCAGATCAGGTGGTGTTTTACCACAGACTTACTGATAAATTGCTTACTTTTGGGGTCGCCACGTTGTCTTGGTGGGGATTGGAGTGTGTGTCCTGACCCATTGGTGGATAGGACTTCTGTTTCTAGGGCTGGGCTGCAGACCTCTCACAGTATTAAAGATATTGTGGATACTTTGAATCTTATTGATATTTGGTGAGCCCAGCACTCTGCGGAGAGAGACTACACTTATTACTCCCCTAGGCACAACACATACAGCAGAATTGATTATTTTCTTTGCACGCCTAATTTGATCTCTCAAATGGGGGTCCTCGGGTATTCTGAGTAACATGCTTTGAGTATCATCCTCTATGGCTCTGTCTCTCGTTAGACGATCCCAGGCGATCAGCGCTTAATTGGCGCCTGAATACTTCGCTCTGAATTGCTAAAAACTGCAATTTCGGACTTTAATACTTGTAACCCAGTGGAAGTCTATACTCTTGGTGCTGCATTGGGAGGCTTTGAAAGCTTTCTTAAGGGGCAAGATTATTAGCTATGCCAGTTATTTGAATAGGGAAAGGAAAAAACAAGCTGAGGTGCTCATGGCCCGGATTGGAGTACTGGAAGCCCAGCATAAAAGAGACTGTTCAAACTGCACAAAGCGGTTGCTGGATTCTTTGAGAAGGGAGTTTGCATCTTTGGAGACAGATAAGATGGGGAAAGCTTTGAAATACCAAGCTCAAATTTTATGAACTGGGAACTAAGTCTGGGGTGCTTTTAGCAAGGGCGGTGAGGCATAAAACTAGTTGTGCTCATATTCATACAATTAAAAAGTCAGGAGGGGTTGTCGCATCAGACCCCAGGGGCAGTAGAGAGAAGGCTTTTGTATCCTTCTTCTTCTTCTTCTTCTTTTTTTTTTTTCAGAGCTTTATAAGGCTCCTGCAGGGCCTGGGTCAAAGGACATAAAAGATTTTCTTCAGACCCTAAACTTGCCCCAATTAACAGAGGTACAGGTAAATTTGTCAGCTCCTATTACTATGATGGAGATTCAATCTGCAATCAAGGTCCACCCTGGGAGCAAATGCCCTGGTCCAGATGGTTATGCAGTTGATATTTTAAAAAAGTACACCACGGATCTTGTTCTGTTTCTTTTCTCTCTCTTTAATTTGTCTGGATTAACGAGTGGTTCTTTGAGACATATGGCTGATGCTACTATTATTTTGATTTACAAAAAGGGTAAGGATGGGGCAGATTGTGGAGCCTACCAACTTATATCACTTCTTAATTTTGATATTAAGATCATGGCTAAAGTGTTACAGATGAGGTTTGAACAGATTCTCCCTATCCTGGTGCATAAGGACTAAATTGGTTTTATGAAGGGTAGGACATCTATTTCAAACACTAGGTATTTATTTAATATTTCAGTGGCCCGTAGGAAAGGCATGCAGAAAAGACCTTTGACAGGTTGTCGTGGGCCTTTTTATTTGAGGTCATGATTCATGTTGGTCTCCCAAAGAGATTCGTTTCTTGGGTTTCAGCTATGTATGAAAGGCCTAGGACCTTTAATTAATGGACTGCTGTCTCCTTTCATTCCTATAGTACGGGGAACACATCAGGGTTGCCTGCTATCCCCTTTGCTTTTTTAATCTAGCCATAGAGCCCTTAGCAACACCGGTGAAGCAGCATCCAGATATTCCTGGTTTGAAATTAGGGGGACAGAAGCATAAAATCTCACTATATGCTGACAGCATCTTGTTGTATATGTCAAACCCAGGTGTATCAGGTCCAACACTTCTTAAGTTTTTGTCCTTGTACAGTTCTCTTTCTAGCTATAAAATCAGTCTGGATAAATCTGAACTGTTCTCTCTGGGTCCTAGATTGACCATGCTGGACAGTCTCTCAATTATTTGGTAAGTACAGGAAGTGTTGCGAGCCGGCCTAACGGAGTGAGTTGGTGTGAAAGGAAGTACACGCCGCTGAAAAGACGTAGGCCGTGATGCGGTGCCAAGCTGAATGTAGAACTGAAGTCTTCGCCCTGAAAGTCCGAGGACCCCCGGGAGGAGCCCGTGAGATCCCGGACCGCTGGGACTTAGGAGATCAAGATAACTGAAGAGACGTCTTCACCCTGGAAGCCCGAGGACCCCCCGGGAGGAGCCCGTGAGATCCCGGACCGCTGGGACTTAGGAGATCAAGATAACTGAAGAGACGTCTTCACCCTGGAAGCCCGAGGACCCTCTGGGAGGAGTCCGTGAGATCCCGGACCACTGGGACTTAGGAGATCAAGAGAACTGAAGAGACGTCTTCACCCTGGAAGCCAGTGGACCTTCCGGGAGGAGCCCCTGAGATCCCGGACCGCTGGGACTTAAAAGATCAGAGAGAGGAAGATGGATGTGACTAACCTTTGTCGAGACAAGCGGCACGTGCGAAGTAACAAAAACAGGCCAGCGTCAGAAACCAAGAAAACAAGCAGAAGATCCTGAGCTGGAACTGGAGCTAAAAATCTGAAGCTGAAGTGAAACAAAATCAAGAAAAAATACTAACTGAAGATCCTGGCTAAGCAGAGTCAAAACACTGCAGCGAGCACAAGCAGGAACCTTGTTGCCAAGCAACTAGAATCAGTCAGACGTCACTCCCAGGAGTGGCGGAGTGGCCCACAGTCTGGCGGGAAAAGCCGTTTAAACTACCCCTTCCTACACGTGTCTAGGAAGGGAGGGGCTAAGTTTCGAGGCTTAGCGGCATCTCCTAGCGAGGCAGACCAAGCAGGCCCAAGCAGCAGCGGTGCTTGCTGGTGTGCCGGAAGAAAGAAAGAACACTCGAACCCCGGACCCATCAGTCTGAGCCTCAATGGTGCAGGTAAGGGCTCAGCCGCAAGACTCGCGACTGAGACCGCAACAGGAAGGGTTCAAATATTTAGGTATTCATATCCCTAATTAGTTTAAAGAATTGTATGCAGTGAACTTTGCAGGGTTGATAGGCAAAATCAAGCAAAACATAGACTGGGAGCACTTAACCGTTTCATGGACAGGAAAAATTAATTTGCTGAAAATGCGTATATTGCCAAAGTTACTGTACAAGTTTCAACATGTTCCATGCCTTATCCCAGCTCAAGTCCTTAATGATTTGCATAGCACCATGATTAAGTTTTCTGGAAAAGGCGGCCTGCTAGAATTAAGATCGATCAGTTGTGATTACCCAGGAGTTGAGGAGGGTGGCCCTACCTAATCTCGCCGTTTGCGAGCTTGGTTTGGCAATCATGCTGATTCATGGATGGTCTTAGAGTGGGAACAGGCAGAGCCGGCCAATTTGGCTACTTTACTGTTTCTGTCTTCTGATTCATCTCATGGTCGACAGGTATGAAGAGTAAGTCCAATGCTAGCCCATACATTGCAGATATGGAGGCAGGTTAATACATTTTTAAGTAAGGATAGTAGAAATCTACTTCCTGTATCCCCTATTTATGCTAATCCTGATATTTCTGGATGTATATTTATGCCCATGGTAAAAGAGTGGCGTGACAAGGGCCTGCTCTGTGTAGCGCAATTGTGGGATGAGAATGGTTTTATAGAGTTTAACGAGCTCCAGAGTGAATTTGAATTAGATCCTGGTTGTTGAGCTAGTTATTTTCAATTGCGACAAGCTTTAGAAGGTAACCTGGATATGGCACGGCCTGTTCATCCCCTGAAATGCTTTGGAAAATTTCATCACTGAGGTGGGCTCTCTCAGGAAGGGTATTGTAGTTATATATCACATTGTTTTGCCGATAAATTTGGTAAGGTCTCGTCCCAGAAGCTGATTGATACATGGAATGTGGATTTGGATCTACATTTTTATTTTAGAACTTGGAAGATTATATGGAATAATGCTCATCATAGTGCTATTTGTATGAGACCTACACAGCTTATGGTTCGTCTGCTTCATAGAAGGGAGTCTGGATTGCTAGAGGGGATGTGGCCAAAAAGGCTTTTTAATTCACATGTGGTGGTTTTGCCCTGTGGTTTGAAAATTTTGGTTCCAAATTGCTCAGGAAATTGCGGATTCTGCTATGGACGTTCGGCCCCTGTTAGCTGTTCTTGGGGAAACGGGATGGGTCCTTGGTGCCGGTGAATTGCAGGAAACTTGTAGGGCAGCTGTTTATTGGTGGCTTGCTTCACTATTGCAACCTTTTGGAGATCTACTCCAACTTTGGCTTATTGGCGAACCCAGGTTTGCGATATTGCTGATCTAGAAAAGCTGAGCTATGATCTTAAGGGGGGATTTTACAAATATGAAAAAACAGGAGGCTTATATCCATTTATGCCATGGGTCTCCTATACCTGCTATGCCACAAGTTGTTTTTTTTTTCTCCTGTTCACCATGCTGTGTAAAGATTGTGCACTGGATGTTTACATATGTAATGTGCGCTGAAAAATTTTGTTAAATAAAGATTTAAAAAAAGGTATGTTTGATATTCATAATGCACAAGAGATGAGCCTTTTCAGTGGAAGGAAGGTTAAAAAAAAAAAAAAAGAGTCATGATATGGAGCTCTAAAGGGGCAGATTCAGGAGCAATGTAAGGAAATATTTTGTCACCTGCATGTGTTCAACATGCTCCCAAAGTAGGTGATGGAGGTTAAACAGTAATGAAATGTAAGGGATATGGGATAAGAATGAGTACCCTTATTTGTAAAAAAAAAATGAAGTGATAGCATAAGCATGACCTGGCAGCATGTGTTTAAGTTTTTAAAGTACCCCATGTGAATGATTCAACAAGTATTTGTAGAGTTACCAGAATGAATGGCAAACTGGGTAATATGAAACATTACAAGTCCTAACAGAAACGCCGGCATTCACGTAGCTAGGTTTGTTTGCCAGGCACAGTGACGAACTTAACCAGCCACTGGGTCTGCCTAACAAGATGCAGGTATAGTAAATAACTAGAAGACGTAGCAGAAATGTAGACACTAGTGTAAGTCAGGTCTATTGGGCAGAAAACACAGAGGACTCAGGAGGAAGAATGTTTGGGCAGCAGCCAAGCTGGTATCGATAGCTACTTGATTATTACAAGGCTTTGTAAATAGACATGGGAAGAGAGGATGGTGGGTGTGAACTAAGTGAGAGATCTTGTGTGCCTAAGATGGTAGAGTGCAAATGAGGAAAACAAACTGTCCTGGATAAGAGGAAGATATCTTACAAATGGTCATGCTGTACAGCTATTAACTTGGATATATCTTTGCAATATGGAAAGGAACAACTGGGCAGATTGGATGAGTAGTCGTCTTCTGCTGTCATTTACCATGTTATTATGTCAAATCCAAGACAAAATTCAGAGGTAGTATAGATAATTATTTCACTTTCTCTTCTTAGCAGTAAAAGTGCAATATTATCCCCGCTTCAATGTGATTCAGCTTCTACTAGGTGCATCCCCCTCAACTGAATTACTGCAGAGTAAGCATGTTGAGAATGTGAAACAAATGGAGATTTAATCCCATCTTCACCTTTCTTCATACCAATTTCTTAGCTGCCTTTTAAGTTTGCTAATTTTGTTCTTGACCTTGTGGGCCAGCATTGCCTCCATGTGCCTCTCAAACTGCTGAGCTGCTAATGTGTGAAAATTATGTGATATTGTAGTGATGTGTGAAAGTGTGACATTACTGCTGAGAGAGTAACTTGACTGCTCAACTCCAGACCCAGAGCAGGAGGGAGGGCTGAAATGCAGGGTTTAGGCAAGGCTATGGTGTGATTTTTGTTTTCATGTGGTTCTGCCGTCCTTGAAAGTTGGATCAGGATACGTGATGTGGAAATCGGAGACTCTGTGAAACAGAAAGGAAAGACAATAGATGTTGAAGGATTGGCCGGACTTTAATCATGGCAGCAAGGTTGATGAATGTGTCTTGGATGTTTGCGTGCTGAAATGTCCTGTTAGAAGAGGGAGACAGTGGTGATGCTTGGTAGGGTTTAACTTACACCTTGTGCTCATGGCTGATCTGGCTGGCCTACCACATAAGGATGACACATCTCAAAGCTGGTAAAATAGCAATTTGAAAATGGCTAAAATTTAGACTTTTAGATGTATTTACTTGCCTTTTGAAACCTGAACTCAAGGCATGATACAGTCAAGCACATTATATTTCTCCCTGAAGCAGTGGAGAGGGGTAAATGGACTTGCCCAAGATCACAAGGCGCAGCAATGAGCTTTGAACCTTGGCTTCCCTGGCTCCCAGCCTGCTGTTTTAACCACTCCTTCACTCGCTGTTTACAGCTGAGGCATGACAGCAGATGGTTGCCAGTTGAGGCAACAAGGGTGGCCCATACTGTTGAACCAGTTAGAGCTGATGTGCTGCTGTTTTAGTTTCTCTGTCTTAGTTGTCGCATTACAGTTGTAATGTAAATATCAGCCAACCTTCAAGAACACAGTTTGTATTCTATGTGTGTGGCCATGCTTGCTCCATTGCCTCCCCTTCCTCCAGTGGCTCTTCCCGGAGTAGAACTGACTGCAATATTTCACTGAATATGTGGCTATAAGAAGGCAGTGGCTCACGGGCTTGGCCCCTGCTCCCACGAGTTTCCTGTTTGAAAAGAGAGCATATGTCGCAGGCCTAGAAGAGAACCATGCACCAGGTCACCAAAGTGTCTAAAATTCAGTGCCTGGTGTCTCTGATGGAAGAGATAAGGATGGGGTCTGGGTCATGGCTTCTCTCGGTGGCAGTTCCTTATTGTTGTGCCCATAATTAAAAATTGGAAGGCACAGGACAGGTGAGGTAGATGGAAGAGAGCAAGGGAGGCTTGTCTGGAAGCAGGGAAAGGAGAGAAAAGAAAAGCAAATCAAAAAATACAAAACAAAAAAATAGGCAAAATTAAAAAAAGAGCACACAGATTTCCTTGACTGCCAAAAATATTTGGCTGGTGACTAAGGTTTGTAAATATTTTTCCACTCCTGATGTGTTTGGGGGGGTGGGGGGGGGAGCAGGGCTGCTGCGGGGACTAGGCACATGCATTGGCGCTCAGTTTCTGCATTCAGCGAAACATTGCAGCCAGCACTGTCACGGAAGAACAGCGTCCTGTACATGTGTGCTAAGGTTCTGTGAAGCAAATTTGGGAGCGGGGAGGGAGTAGCCATGCTGGACAGTTAAGGGGAGTGTAAATCAATTTTATCTTTAGTCAGTAGCTTTATGAATAATTCTCAAGAGCTGATGTCAGCTGTTTCAGGGGGTCATCTTTCACATTTCTATTCCTATTAAAAAAAAAAAAAAAAAAATAGAAATAGAAATTAGCCAAAAGGCTAAAAGAAACATGCAAAGCAATATTAAAGAGGCTGCAGCAGATAATATGAAAATAATATTTGTTTCTAGGGATCTTCAAATTCCTATAGTACTTTACCTTACAGTGGCTCTTCTTATTATATCTATTTGTCCAGTTAAACATTACAAGGCAGTTTTCTCCCCTAGCTTTCATGGAGGTTTGGAACATTTATGTTCCAAAGCTTGGACACCTCACAGGTAGCATTCTGGGATAAGACATTCACCCGTGGAAGTTTTAAGAAAAACAAATCCATGTGTAAGCATGATCCGATACTAAGTTACCAGTCAGTATTTAAAGCAGCTACATATTCCCAAGAATCTGTGGGCACTCTGTAACAATTCATGCTAAAGAAGCAGTGTATTGATCTTTCCCACAACCAGCATTCCTCAGTATGCTCCATGGATATGGGAGGACCATGGAACAGGAAACTTGGGACAATGCGTCCGGAACATGTCCTGTTGATCCCAGGCCGTCGGGTTTTCAAGATATCCACATTGAATGTGTATGAGAGAAATTTGTAAATACCAGGGCTCCAGTGTATGCAAATTTATTTCATGCATATTCGTTGTGGATATCTTGAAAACCTGACTGGTTGTGGGGTTACTCGGACAGGATTGGGAAGCCCTGGCTAAGGGCAACAGCAACACCCAGGAGTTTATGTAAATCTTTCTTGCAGTACACACACACATGCAATAGTTTAATGGGCACAGACCAGGGTGCTCAACTCCAGTCCAGAGGGAGAGGGCTACAAACAGCTCTTAACAGCAAATTAATTTGGCCCCAAAGTATGCAAAGCTATAATGAATCATTTTATTTATTTGTATATGAAAATGAGACCTGTCTGTGGCCCTCAGCAATCAGAGGTTTGCACCAACAAGGAAATGAAATGTATAGGATGGTATCGAGATACAGACAATCCTGGATGCTGAGCAGAAAAGACAAACGTAAAGGGATGCCAGGTGTGCTGTAAGATGGGAGGGAACACAGTGCATCTGCAGAGGACAAAAGTAGGACAACTTATTATAAGGCAGCAAGTGAACATGCAGAGAATATAAATGGAAAGTGAAAAAATAGGACAAGTTAAGAGCAAGAGAGAATGAACCAAGCTGGAAATGTTACTATTGGCACACCTTGTAATGTTAGCAAAAGAGCCATAAAATTGGAACACAAAAATACGAATAAGACAAGTAGGGAAAGCATGCAGAGGGCATGGCTTTGGGAACTCACCTGAGCTAAAAGATTCCAATTTATCCCTGTTAACTGAAAAGCAGAACGTAAATACAAACAAAAAACACACTTTGAAATGTTTGTATGCTAATGCCAGAAGTCTAAGAAGTAAGATGGGAAAATTAGAGTGCATAGCAGTGAATGGTGACATAGACTTAATTGGCATCTCAGAGACATGGTGGAAAGAGGATAACCAATGGGACAGTGCTATACTGGGGTACAAATTATATCACAATGACAGAGAGGAGCATCCGGGAGGAGGTGTGGTGCTTCATGTCTGGGATGGCATAGAGTCCCACAGGATAAGCATCCTGCATGAGACTAAATACAAAATTGAATCTTTAGGGGTAGAAATCCCTTGTGTGTTGGGGAAGAGAATAGTGATAGGAGTATACTACCGTCCACCTGGCCAAAATGGTGAGACAGATAGTGAAATGCTAAGAGAAATTAGGGAAGCTAACCAAACTGGTAGTGCAGTAATAATGGGAGATTTCAGTTACCCCAATTCTGACTGGGTAAGTGAAACATCAGGGCATGCTAGAGAGATAAAGTTACTGGATGGAATAAAAGACAGTTTTATTGAGCAATTGGTTCAGGTACTGACAAAAGAGGGAGCAATTTTAGACCTAATTCTCAGTGGAGCACAGAATTTGGTGAGAGAGGTAACAGTGGTGGGGCCGCTTGGCAATAGTGATCATAATATGATCAAATTTGAATTAATGACTGGAAGGGGGGACAGTAAGTAAATCCATGGCTGTAGCACTAAACTTTCAAAAGGGAAACTTTGATAAGATGAGAAAAATAGAAAAAAAAAACCTGAAAGGTGCAGCTAGAAAGGTAAAAAGTATGCAATAGGCATGGACATTGTTAAAAAACAAAAAAAACAACCCCAAAAACATTCAGACCCCACCTGACCATTAATTTGCCAACAACTACAGTCAGACACTCTCTGAACATTGCAAACAATTGCTCGTTCCGTTAAATTCCTATTGCCTTTCCTTCTCCTCCCAGTTTTGAACATCCCTGTTTTATTGTAACTTCAGAGTTTCCTTTCACTTGTTACTGTTTGAGTTTATTTGCATTCTTACCCCCTGTTAAATGTAAACCAGCATGATGTGAT
Organism: Rhinatrema bivittatum; assembly: GCF_901001135.1. Lineage (NCBI taxonomy): Eukaryota > Metazoa > Chordata > Amphibia > Gymnophiona > Rhinatrematidae > Rhinatrema > Rhinatrema bivittatum. Next base: position 60,995,544 of record NC_042616.1, read on the forward strand.
CCTTATCTTGAATGCCGGTATAGAAAAGCACAAAATAAATAAATAAATCCTAGAAGCACAGACCAGATATATTCTGTGCATTAAGAAAGGAAGGCAAAACTATTACCGGCATGGTTAAAAGGTGAGGTAAAAGAGGCTATTTTAGCCAAAAGATCTTAATTCAAAAATTGGAAGAAGGATCCATCAGAAGAAAATAGGGTAAGGCGTTGATAAAACAGGATAACAGAAAATTTGAAAAGAAGTTGGCCTTAGAGGCAAAAACTCACAATAAAAACTTTAAAAAATATATCTGAAGCAGAAAGCCTGCGTGGTTGGACTGTTGGATGATCAAGGGGTTAAAGGGGCTCTTAGAGAAGATAAGGCGATCGCGGAAAGATTAAACTATTTCTTTGCTTTGGTGATTATTGAAGAGGATGTTGGAGATATACCCATTCCAGAGAAGGATTTCATGTGTGATGATTCAGATCAACTGAACCAAATCACAGTGAACCTGGACGATATGATAGGTCTGATTGACAAACTGAAGAGTAGTAAATCACCTGGACTGGATTGAATACGCCCCCGAGTTCTGAAAGAACAAAAAAATGAAATTTCAGCCCTATTTCAATTAATTTGTAACCCATCATTAAAATCATCCAATGTACCTGAAGATTGGAAGATGGCCAATGAAACCCCTATATTTAAAAAGTGATCTGGGGTACTACAGACCAGTGAGTCTGACTTCAGTGCCGGGAAAAATCGTGGAAACCTTTATAATGAATAAAATCACAAACATTTAGATAGACATAGTTTGATGGGACACAGACAACATGTGGTTACCCAAGGGAAGTCTCTAACAAATCTCCTATATTTTTTTGAAGGGGTGAATAAACATGTAGATAAAGGTGAACTGGTAGATGTGGTGTATTTGGATTTTCAGAAGGTGTTCGACAAAGTCCCGCATAAGAGGCTTCTATGAAAACTAAAAAGTCATGGGATAGGAGGCACTGTCCTTTTGTGGACTGCAAGTTGGTTAAAAGACAGGAAACAGAGAGTAGGATTAAATGGTCAGTTTTCATAGTAGAAAAAGGTAAACAGTGGGGTGCCTCAGGGATCTGTACTTGGACCGGTGCTTTTTAATATATTTATAAATGATCTGGAAAGGGGTACAACAAGTGAGGTGATTAGATTTGCAGATGACACAAAATTATGCAGAGTAATTAAATCTCAAGTGTACTGTGATGAATTGCAGGAGGACCTTGAGAGACTGGAAGATTGGGCTTCCAAATGGCAGATGAAATTTAATGTGGACAAGTACAAAGTGATGCATATAGGGAAAAATAATCCTTGTTGTAGTTACACAGTGTTAGGTTCTATTTTAGGAGTTACCTCCCAGGAAAGAGATCTAGGCATCATAGTGAATAATATAGAAACATAGAAATGACGGCAGAAGAAGACCAAATGGCCCATCCAGTCTGCCCAGCAAGTTTCCCCCTTTTTTTTTTCTCATACTTATCTGTTACTCTTGGCTCTTAGTAACCTTTGGTTCTATTTCCCTTCCACCCCCACCATTAATGTAGAGAGCAGTGTTGGAACTGCATCTAAGTGAAATATCTAGCTTAATTAGTTAGGGGTAGTAACCGCCGCAATAAGCAAGCTACACCCATGCTTATTTGTTTACCCAAACTATGTAATTCAGTCCTTGTTGGTTGTTGTCTGTATATAGATCCACTTTTCTTCATTCCCCCTGCCGTTGAAGCAGAGAGCTTTGCTGAATATGCATTGAAAGTGAAGTATCGGATTTTCTCCCCTGCCGTTGAAGCAGAGAGCTACATTGAAATTGTTGGTCCAGTGTGTTGTGGCAATCAAAAAAGCAAACAATGTTGGGAACTATTAGGAAGGGAATGGCAAATAAAACTGAGGATGTCATAATGCCTCTGTATCGCTCCATGGTGAGACCACACCTTGAATACTGTTTGCAGTTCTAGTCACTGTATCTCAAAAAGGATATAGCTGCACTGGAGAAAGTGCAGCGAAGGGCAACCAAAATGATAAGGGACACGGAATGGCTGTCCAGTGAGGAAAGGCTAAAGAATTTAGGGCTATTCAGTTTGGAGAAGAGGCGACTGAGGGGGGATATCATAGAAGTCTACAAAATCATGAAAGGACTTGAACAATTTAATGTAAATCGATTATTTACTCTCTCAGATAATAGGACCAGGGAGCACACCATGAAGTTAGCAAGTAGCTCATTTAAAACAATTATTTCACTCAGCGCATAGTTAAGCTCTGGAATTCATTGCCAGAGGATGTGGTTACTGGGTTTAAAAAAGGTTTGGATAAGTTCCTAGAGGAAAAATTCATAAATTGCTATTACGGTAATTAATAAGCAGTAGTAGTTTGTGATTTATCTAATGTTTGGGTACTTGCCAGGTTCTTGTGACTTGGACTGGCCACTGTTGGAAACAGGATATTTGGTTTGATGGACCCTTGGTCTGACCCAGTTTGGCATATCTTATGTTCTTAGAGTTTTGCGGTAGGGTGTGTTTGGGAGGGAAACTGGGTATTTTATTTATTTATTTAACATTTTTCTATACCGACCTTCATGAAAAATTTCATATCAGATAGGTTTACATGTAACAAAGGGTATAACTTAAACAAGAATGTTTAATGTAACTTTGTTTTTCATGTTCAACCTATTGTTTGGTTACTGATCTGATATGGTCACCACCATGGTCACCACCATGAAGGTCAGTATAGAAAAGTGTTAAATAAATAAAATAAAATAAGAACAATTCACTAGAAGCGGAAGTTACATATAACAGGGGTAGAGAACTTGGGGCTAGGCTAGTCAGAGGTAAAGGACAGTGTAGGTGGGTAGGTGGGATATGAAGGGTGCATGTGTTTGGGGTTGTATGGGTATGTTTTGCAGGAGGGGAGTATGTGGTGAATTGTGGGCTCTGTGTAGCTGTGGGGGGAGGGTGTACGTGTGTGTACGTGATTGGAGAAGTGTGTGTTTGGTGGGTAAGGGATTATGTGTGTAAGGAGTTTTTGAGAAGTACCTTTTTGCGGAGGGTTGCAAGGTGTATTTTTTTGGTAGTGTGGCTGTGAGGAGATGAGGATGTGTGGGGATAGCTTGGAAGGTGTCTTTTGGCACCATTCTTCACCAGCTGCATATGTTGTTTTCCTCGTCTTTTGGGGGGAAGGGAGGTGTTCATGTGGGTGTATTTGAGGGCAGGCATGTGTAGTAGGGTGTGACTTTGGAAATGTGGGGAAATGGCTTTGAAGGTGACTTTTGGTGCTATCACTTGCCCGTTGCTTCAATTATTCTTCCCTGTCTGCCTGCCAGTGCAGATCTGGGCCAAAGTAATGGAAAGTTGAGGGAGAACGTTTGGAATGGAGCACTGGTCGATATTCTGTAGCAATGGGTTTGGTTTTTTTTTTTTGTCTTAGTTTTCTGAAGATTCTGACCCGATGCTTCCAATTTTGGAACTTATCAGAGATATTCACATGCTCTTCCTGCATGCCTAATTTAGTGAAATTTTCTCCCTTAATTTTGAGAGTTATTGTGCCTTCAGATGTATGGATAGAGACTGATCCTTTTTATATAATTCTTTACAATATTTCCTGTGTTGGAAAGCATATAAAATAGAGAAACATTTAATTCCTACTTCCCTGCCCAGCTTCCATATTTTTTTTCTGGCTTTATTTACATTAAGTTGGACATATTGTGCAGGATCTGCACATGGCATTGTATGCAGTATTTCAACCAAAAAAGGAAAAAATTCTAAAAATCCAAGCTCTAATCCTTCTTTCTCTCTGTTTCATAGGTTGGTGATCATAAGTTCAGTGCCCATCGGATTGTGCTGGCGGCTTCTATCCCCTACTTTCATGCTATGTTTACTAATGACATGATGGAATGCAAACAGGACGAGATTGTCATGCAGGGCATGGACCCCAGGTAACCTTTACGAATCCTTGAAATGCAGACTGTACAGAGGGATACTTTGGAGGCTGAGGAAATGTTTGACTTGAGGGATATCGACCATGCAATTGTTGTTCTCCCTGACATGGTTAAAGCAGTTAATTGTTGCAGGAGGCTTTTTTTTTTTTTTAACTTTGGCTACTTATTCTAACCTGAATGACTTGAACACTACCCAAGCTAAAATGCTGCTCTCAACCCCAATGAGAATACAACACTATACCCCCCTAAAAGGACTGACTGCTTACTGAAAAGTTATTTTCTATATGAAAAGTTATTCTGTACAATACAAGCTGAGTGTCCGTCACCCTTCTTTAAAAAGAGTCTGATGTCATAAAGTCTTCTGCCGACCAATCAGCTTTGGAACTGGTTGTAGCTCAGAGCCTCGGTTAAGTCTCTGAGTTGCTGCAAAGAGTTTCCCAAATGCGCGCGCGCACAGGGTGTTTTGAGGCTGGGATGCTATTGAGGAAGAGATTAAGGCTGGGTTGGGAGGGGAGTGTGCAACTACTGAGCGTGAGGAAGCGAAATTGAGGCTGAATGGGTGGGCTGTCAAAACTCTTCTGCTGAGATAAAGGGAAGATCTGCTGAGGGGGGAGATTGAAACTGTGGAGGGCAAAATTGAGGCCAAGGAGAGGTTGCTTGAGGGCTTGATGGAGGGTACTGAGGAAAGGGAAGATTGAGCAGGACAGGGGGAAAGAAGGGACTGGGAATTGGGGTTAGGATTGAGAGGGAGGACTGAGATTGAGCAGGAAAAGGGAGAGAATGGAGGAAGAGGACTGGGGGCTAAGCAGATACACACAATGTAAAGAACGCCTTTGGAAATCTTACATTCTCCATGGAGTATTCTTTTCCAGTATTGAGAGGGGACGGACTACAATTTTCAAATCATTTACTATATTTTTATATGTACTTCTACGTGTCTTTATTGTTATTATTTTGATTGTACTTTGCTTGGACCATAAGTTTGGAAAGGTGTGGTACAGTTCTGCAAAAAAGTTTGCCAACCACAAGAATAATGAGAATTATGGGCCAGATTTTCTAACCTACGCGCGGGCATAGATTTGTGCGCGCAACCCAACGCGCACAAATCTACGCCCAATTTTATAACATGCGCACGCAGCCGCGCGCATGTTATAAAATCCAGGGTCGGTGCACGCAAGGGGGTGCACACTTGTGTACCTTGCGCGCGCCGAGCCCTAGGGGAGCCCTGATGGCTTTCCCCATTCCCTCCGAGGCCTCTCCGAAATCGGAGCGGCCTCTGAGGGAACTTTTTCCTTTCCCTCCCCCCCCCCACACCTTCCCCTGTCTAACCCGCCCCCCCCCCCCAGCCCTACCTAAATCCCCCCCTACTTTTATTATTTAAGTTGCGCCTGCCGGCCAAGTAGGCCTTCAGAGGCCTCTGGCCACGCCCCTGCCCCGGGGCTTGCATGCATCACTGAGCCTATGCAAAATAGGCTCGGCGCGCGCAGGAATGGGTTTTTGGGGTTACACGTGTAACCCTTTGAAAATCCGCCCCTATGAGTTCTTACACGATAACCTTGTTTCATTGATCCTGTCTTTTTATGCAATAAAAAGGGTATAAATAAACAAATCCCTGTTTCTTGAGACAATGATTTACAAAGTAGAAACAATAATTCTAATTAAAAATCAGTATGTGTGAAATAGGTGAACCGCTAGTTTCATTAGCACAATTAATTGGCTAATTTAGAATCAGATGCTTAATCTGCATGACTGAGTTTGGGCATCCTGTCCTATATAAAGTCCAAAAGATTTTGAGTTGGGTCTTCAACACAGAAGTTAGTGGAAACTCATCATGCCATGATCAAAAGAAATTTCAGAGGACCTGTGAAAAAGAGTAGTTGATACTCATCTATCTGAACAGAATTATGACCATTTCTAAACATTCTCTTTTGTTTACCTGACGGCTATTATAGATCGCCTACCTCTTTGTTTTCTGGGACCTAAACATTTGGGGCTCCATCCATCCACTCTCAGTCTACAAATGGAAAAAGTTGAAAACCACAATGACTCTACCCAGGAACAGTTGCTCCGACACATCACCCCAAGAGCAAACTGGAAAATTATCCACGAAGTTACAAAGAATCCCGCACTAACATCTGAAGATCTGCAGGGCTGTCTCCTTTCGGCTGATGTGAGGGTTCATGCAACAACCATCAGAAAAAACTGAATGGGAGCATAGCTATAAAAACCCCCCACTGATTTCTAAAAAGAACATTGCTTCCTGTCTCAGATTCACTAAAGAGCATCTAGATAACCTACAGTACTCACAGAATAATGTTCTTTGGACAGATGAGTCATAAATCTAATATATCAGTTACAAAAATAAATGTTTTGTTTGGCAAAAACCAAATCCTGTCTTCCAAAGGGCCTCATGTAAAAGGTGTGGTAAAACCGTGCACTGAAATTCAGCACTTTGCTTTTTAACCCACTCGATTAAAAAAAAAAAATGCACTGGGAGTTTAAAAAAAAAAAAGCATGCAAACCTGAGTTAAAATGTTTGCTCAGTCATTTGCATAGGCTGAGCGCACATTTTAACTCAGAAGGTGGGAAGAATCTTTTGCACGCCACGCACAAGCAAAATCCAATCTCCAAGACCACAGGACAAGAAAGCATGGGGACTGAGGTAAAGCCACCTTCCCTTTCTTATTCTATGCACAGAAATCTTGCTTTGTGCAGTAATGTTTACTCCATCTCTGACTGGGAGTTAAGTTTCCAGCCCTAAGAAACCATGCATTCAGCCTATGCACTTCTTTTCATGGAGGAGGTAATAGTTAATGCCTTCATTTCCTTATGATTTTACATACAAAGGCACTAAGCAGAGCACACGGTTTTATGTGCATATATTTTTAGCTGAATTTTAAAAGCCTGATGCGCCCCAAAACCCAGGAGGTACACAAGTATGTTTGGCCGGCGTACGCCAAGCGGATTTTAAAAGCCACCCGTGTATGTGCAGATCTCCCGGTACGCGCAGAAATTAAAAAGTCAAAAAAGGGAGGGCCGTTTTGAGGGAAGACCGAGAGATGTGTTTGTGTAAATACTTACGCACACAGAGGTGAGCACCGGGATCCCCTGCCGCATAACTTTACTTATGCTATGGATGACGTGCAAGTAGTAAAACCAAAAAGTAAAGAAGTGAGCGGGGTTTTAAAGGTTGGGGGTATAAGGGGAGGCTATTTAACAGGGGGTTAGGAAATCCTATCCCTTACCTGGGTGAACTGGAAACGAATTGGGAGAGTTGTTGGTTGCGTTGGCGCATGCATCTACTAAAACCCCCCCCCCGCTTACGCGGGGGGGGGGGGGGTTTAGTAGACACATGCATATGAGTACGCCTACTTAAAATTGTGTGCCCTAAGCCGGTTTTATTCCATGCGCTCACATACGCGCGTATGTTGTTATATGGCCACGTCTCTGGGCATGAGCCGGTAAACGCACGCACACGTGCACCCATGCGGCTGTTTCAATGTTACTGTCTTCGTGCACAAATCTCCTTTCTCCATTGGCAGTAAAGTTTGTGCACAAAACTGTGCACACAATTGGGGTTAAAACTGCAGTCTGCCGAGCGCCACTTATTTACATCTTTTTGTGTCCCACAAATCCAATTCAAATTGATCACTGCAGCTTACAGTAATACAGACATAAAGCAAGCATTCCACATTTAAAAAATAAGTTAATAAAAATATCTTGATAAAAACTTTAAAATAACGATTATATCAACCTCAGAGTTAGAACCTCATCCCAGCTGTCCAGCATGGTGGTGGGGCAGCTTTGCTGCATCGGGACCTGGCTTGCCATCATTGATAGAAGCTTGAATTCCGACAGAAAATTCTAAAGGAGAATATCAGTCCATCCATCCATCCATGAGCGAAGCTGGGTTGATATTAGGTTGTGCAGCAAAACAATCCTAAACATTCAAATAAATCTACTACAGAATGGCTGAAGAAGATATTTTGTGTTTTGGATTGGCTAAGTTAAAGTCCTAATCTAAACTTTATCGAAATGTGGCAATACCTGAAGTGAGCTGTTAAAGTGAGGAAGCCTTCAAATGTCAGAGATGAAATAGTAAACACTTCCATGTGGAAGAATAGGACAAAATTCCTTAAAGGCAATGTGAGAGGCTAGTCAACAGTTACAGAATATTCTTAAATGAAGTTATTGTTGCTTGAGGAAATGCCAGTAACTTGTGAATGAAGGGATTACATACTTTCACACAGATACTTATTGCTAAATCTTTTTGTTGAATAAATAAACAAAATATATATTCCTTTTGACAGTTATTCAATTAGATTATCTTTCTCTGTGGACAAGCCCAGCTAGCAACCACACGAGATGGGGTGATATCACCCGATGGCGCCGAGTTGGGTAGTTTTCTCTGAAAACCCAGAAGGTTCCATTTTTGGTATCTGAGCGCATGCATGGTTCTTCCCATGCTAGCATCCCAGTCCACGAGTCTCCTCAATCTATTTTCGTCTACTCTGTGAATAGTTGGGAAATCTCTTCTCTCTTAGCATCACTGTACATTTTAAAAATGTCTTCAGATAAGGGGAAAGTCCAATCAAAATATGCATTAATAAAGGAGAACAACCTTACGATTATTCAACTCTGAAAATACTCCAGTACTTACTTCATCTTATGGATACTGGATGAAAAATGAATTTCATCAGAGTACATTTGAAGGCAGTAGCAGCTTATAACAATATGGGTGAATCACATCAGCCAGAAGAGTAAGAGAATTGCAGGCATTAGTAATCTATAATCCCTATACTCAAATATTACAAAACAAAGAACTCTTCAGAATTCAACCAAAATTTCTTCCAAAGGTAGTATTGCAATTGCACCTAAATCAAAAGTAAGCATTCATACCCTGGACTGGAGAAGAGCCCTCCTGTTCTCCTTGGATTGAATGCAAACTTTCAGAAAATCAACCCAGCTATTTGTATCCTTTGACACAACTAGAAAAGGTTCAGTGGTCCAGAAACATAGTATCAAGATGGCTCACACAGTGTATCTCACATTGCTATGCATCTATGGGGGCAATAAGAGTGAATCAAGTTCGAACAATAGCCATGACAATGGCATTTCAATGGCACATCAAAACTCTGGATCAATCCAAGATATCTGTAAGGCTGTCACAGGGTCAACTTTACCCACTTTTACAAGATGTTGCTGCTTAGATATGGACTCATGCAGTGACAGTTCATTTGGACAAGCAGTGCTTAAGAACATTTTTAAATAACCCAAACTTCCTGCAATACAAAATACTGGTTGCCAAGAGTCCTTGTAAAGTAAAATTAACTTTGAAGCAAGGGCATCCCATCTTGTCTGGCTGTTAGTTGGGCTTGTCCACAGAGAAAATGAAGTTGCTTACCTGAAACATGCATTGGGTACATATAAATTGGTTATTTATTCTTTCAGATAATACAAGGACTAGGTTGTACTCACTGAAGTTAGCCAGTAGCACATTTAAAACAAATTGGAGAAAATTCTTTTTCACTCAGTGTACAATTAAGCTCTGGAATTCATTGCCAGAAGATGTGGTTAAGGCAGTTAGTGTAACTGGGTTTAAAAAGGTTTGGGTAGGTTCCTGGAGGAGAAGTCCATAAACTGCTGTTAATCAATAGGGAATAGCCATTTCTTGTTGCTGACATTAATAGCATGGGATCTATTTAATGTTTGGGTATTTGCCAGTTTCTTGTGACTTGGATTGGCTACTGTTGAAACCAGGATACTGGTCTTGATGGACCCTTGGTTCTGACTCAGTATGGCACATTCTTATGTTCTTATGTGTTCTCCATGGATAGAAAAACAGAGTCACACAATCCCTCCCTCCTTCCTGGGAAGTTTACCAAGCTTGAGAAAAAGAATCTGAAGAGATTCGCACGTTGGAAGTAGTGTGAGAAGAATGCTCAGGTATCAAAAATGGAACCTTATGGGCATTGAGAGAAAAGAGCTGACCCAGTGTCATCGGATGACATCATCCCACCTTGTGTGGCTGTTTGTTTTGCTGTCCACAAAGAACACTTGTTAGAGGAAAGCAACTTTGCTTTCTTTCTTATCAAGGTTTAGATAAGGATTTAATAATGTTTTGAGTATGTCTTGTGCTAAAATACGACCATCCTAGGAGATTCACAAACTTTTCTCTGCACTGTAGGTATACATATATACAACGGGCATTGTTTTCTACATAATTTCAAACTCTGTGCATTACAAGTGAACTTTTGTTCCCTTCTGTTCACCTTCTCACAGAACTACAAGCTTGCACTCATAAAAGAAAGCTCAAACAATGGAGAAACTAACTTAATTTACAAATTATTTTCTTCATTTATATCACACACTTGTAGCAGGCCATTTTGGCTCCATCATCATCTGAGTTGACCAAACCATAAGAACATAAGAACATGCCATAATGGGTCAGACCAAGGCTCCATCAAGTCCAGCATCCTGTTTCCAACAGTGGCCAATCCAGGCCATAAGAACCTGGCAAGTACCCAAAAACTAAGTAGATCCCATGCTACTGATGCTAGTAATAGCAGTGGCTATTTTCTAAGTCAACTTAGGTAATGGACTTCTCCAAGAACTTATCCAATCCTTTTTTAAACACAGTTATACTAACTGCACTAATCACATCCTCTGGCAACAAATTCCAGAATTTAATTGTGTGTTGAGTAAAAAAGAACTTTCTCCGATTAGTTTTAAATGTGCCACATACTAACTTCATGGAGTGCCCCAAGTCTTTCTATTATCCGAAAGAGTAAATAACCGATTCACATCTACTCGTTCTAGACCTCTCATGATTTTAAACACCTCTATCATATTCCCCCTCAGCTGTCTCTTCTCCAAGCTGAAAAGTCCTAATCTCTTTAGTCTTTCCTCATAGGGGAGCTGTTCCATTCCCCTTATCATTTTGGTAGCCCTTCTCCATTGCAATTATATCTTTTTTGAGATGCGGCGACCAGAATTGTATACAGTATTCAAGGTGCGGTCTCAACATGGAGCGATACAGAGGCATTATGACATTTTCTGTTTTATTCACCATTCCCTTCCTAATAATTCCCAACATTCTGGTTGCTTTTTTGACTGCCGCAGCACACTGAGCCGACGATTTCAATGTGTTATCCACTATGACGCCTAGATCTCTTTCTTGGGTTGTAGCACCTAATATGGTCCTAATTCACAGAATGATAAAACAAAAACCTGAGTAAGTCAAGTTGTAAGATTGCTGGAAGCTCAGGTTGAGGATAATCTAAAGTAGTCTCCTTTATCTAAATGTCTTCTTTGTTTTTCTTTGTAGTGCTCTAGAAGCCCTGATCAATTTTGCCTACAATGGACACCTTGCCATAGACCAGCAGAATGTCCAGTCCTTGCTGATGGGAGCCAGTTTCCTGCAGCTGCAAAATATCAAAGATGCCTGCTGTTCCTTTCTGAGGGAGAGGTAGGTGGCGAGTTTTCTTTGGTCTCGTATGGGGAGGAGGTGTATTAGGACCCAACTACTGGTAATGAGAATGAGAAAGTATTCCTTGGCAACCTGAGCTAGCTAATGCAGCAGGGAGTCACTGGAGCCATTCTAGGAACTAAATTTGTAACCCGCCTTGAGCACTGAGGTGAGATAGTTGCCTAAAGAAATGAATTAATTAGCGAGGCTCAAATGCTGCATTTTTGGGGGTGAATGGGGTGAGAGGACCTGGGCACAATGGTGTCCTACTGCTACTTTGGACTTCCAATGCAATCAGCCCTTGCTGGGGCTGTGGTGCCTTGAAGCTTCTTTCAGAGCTATCTGGAGTTTTTCCCTTGTTCTTAACCTCACCCACCTAACTAATAGGCTGATTGTCATGATAATGTGCAAAAATAGGTGCTAAATTGTTAGCACTGATATAAAATTTTTCTTTTCAATCACCACAAATTTAATTTCACTTCATATGCAGTAAGGAAATGATATACATAGCGCACAAAAGTTACATGCAAGGTAAAGTCAACTCTGAAGATAACTTTATTTCCATTTTAACATGAAACAAACATGGGCTGATGTAATATGACCTGCACTGAAATGCAGCACACAGCTTTAATGCATGCAAAAAGAAAAATAGTAGTGGCCCAGGCCTCCTAATCGCCCCTTATCCTGAAGGTTAAAATATGTGGGTTAGCAAAGGGGCCAAGCAGTGAAGTATTAAAAACTGGTATAGCAAACCAGCAGGAGGATATAAGGTTCCCTCCTCCTTCTGCTTAGGTTTCCTGCAATTTTAATAGGTTTAAAGAATAGGATGAGGTTGTATTGGGGGCTTTGTTTCTAACTTTTTTTTTTTTTCCTAATGTGTAGCCAGATGGACTCAGGACCAATAGGTTATGCTCCCCTGCCAGCAGATGGAGATGGAGTCAGGTTTCAAATTGACATCACCCTACATACACCCCTGCAGTGATCTCAGCCCTTCAGTATTTCTCATGCTTTCCCTATGGGGATCGCTGTACTTTTTGGAGGAAAAAAATTCTCCTTTGAAATTGGAGAAAAGATTGAGCCCCGCTCTCCTGCAGTGATACCTAAAGGTTCCTCCTCCACTTGAGAATTCCTGAGGTGATTTCCAAGATCTCTCAGAGGTGTGCTTGGGTCCAGTAGCCGGTTCCTGACATGGACTTGCTGCTTAAGCAGTTGTAAGGCAGCGGGTGCAAAAAGCCGAGCCCGGCAGTGACTGCCAAAGCCCTCTCCAACCGCAGCCAGAGACCATCTCTTTACTCAGCCGGTAAGCACTGAGCCCAGGTAAGTGTAAAAAAAAAAAAAAAAAGAGGAATTACCTCCTGATTCAGAGCCGTTTTGGAGGGGTTTCAGTAAGACTTCTTCCGGTCTTCTTGCTCAGCACGCTGTACTGACGTCGTTCCCGGATCCTGTTGGGGTAAGGGGAAGTGGGCTTTCAAGCGGGTTGAGCGGCCTCCCGGTGGGCTACACCTCGCTTTAGGCTTGGTCGGCACACCGCGTGGTAGGCTGCAGCGGCACCATCTTGTGTGCGTGCTGTATTGCGCACCATAGAGCATCTGTACGTGCAGTGCGTGTTGGCTCTGCACATGCGCTGTGCGCATGACGCCATGCATGTACATACGCGCACAACTTACTAAGCGCGGAATACAAGTAAAGCCGGACGCACAGGCTGTGCATGCGCCTCACCGCAGCCCGTGTAGGCTCCCGAAATCTGTGCACATAAAAGTTTAAGCGTCAGGTGACTGAACACGCAGTTACAGTCGCCAATGGCTCCAACAGCAAAGAAACACATAGGTTCCTTTATCTTTGCACTGCTTGTCATATTAGGACTGCACAGTCTGACCTGGATTCTTGCTTGTGTCAGCACTGTGAGGAAGCCCAGGGAGAGCTGGCCTCCCCGGACTTTGCTAAACCCGGCTCCTCCCATTCAGAAGATGGGTCAGCCATAGCCTTAACTGGAAGTACCCTGGACCTGACTACCCCCAGGACTGGGTCATTCATGGGAGAGGGAAATTCGGCGGCACTTAACTCAGAACCTCTTGGGCTAGGCATGGATCTGGCTGTCTTCTCTTGGGTGGAATTTTTTCAAGGCCTTCAATCCTTCATACAGGCACAGTCTGCTACCTCACTTGCCCCTGTCTGGACAGAACCTCAGCCTGTAAGGCCCCCCCCCCTTCTCCCAGTCCTATTGGCAGACCTCGAGACATGCCTCGTCTCACAAAGGGTGTCCCTGGCAGGGACACCCAGATGGCATGAATGAAGAGGAGGATACAGATTCCTTGGAAGATGGGGAAATTCCCCCTGGTTTAGAACTGTATCAGACCATGTTACAGTTTTTCCATAGAGATGAATTGCCGGCCCTGGTTTCCCAGACCCTGGAGATGCTGGTAGTTCCTAGGGCAGACTCTATAACGGAATCAAAGAAGAATCCCATTCTGATTTCTCTACGGAAAGTCTCTTGCTACTTACCTGTGCTGGAAGCCATCCAGGAGTTGATTGACCTGGAATGGGATGCCCCAGAAGCAAGTTTTAATGGTGGCCGAGTGTTAGAAGCTCTATACCCAGTAGATCTGACAGCGAGAGAATGTTTGTATTTCCCTAAAGTGGATGCGCTGGTCTGTGCCGTCTCTAAGCGAACTGAACAACCATCTCCTCCTGTACCCCTCCTGTTCCCCACCCTCCCACCCCTCACCCCCTCCACTATCCCTCCACCTCTCACTCATCCCTTACATCCTGTCACCTTGTTAACAGTTAAAAACTCTTTCATCCACTCTCCTTAAGAGTTAATTATGTAACCTTCTCTACTCTACTCTCCTTAAGAGTTAATTATGTAACCACCTGTCTCAAGTTGACTTAGTTTTCTTACTGTTTGCATTACATTAAATTATTGTAAAGCTGGTTGCTATGTTACGTTACATTGTGAACCGAGGTGATGTTTTTAACGTGCCCCGGTATATAAAAAAATCTTTAAATAAATAAATAAATAAATAAATCTATCCCAGTGGAGGGAGGAGAGGCCTTAAAGGATGTGCACAATAGATGGGTGGCCTTTGACACAATAGCAATGACCTTACAGATTGCTTCTTCTTGTGCCCCAGTTTCCTGTCTACCAGAAGATAAGAAACAGCAGTTACAGCGCCCCTCGCCTATGAGGGGTTGACCCAAGGATCCCAGCACGTTCACCCCTAGAGAAACATGACATTTCAGAGGTCTCATTCCTTTGGGAGGTCTCAGTCCTTTTGGAGCTGACAGCCCAAGAGAGGGGCAGGCTTGGTTTCAGGTTCGTCCTGAACCCCCAAGGAAATTTTGCCGACCCACCCTCGGAATGAGGGGATAAGGGGTCGACTGTCCTTCTACAAATGGTGGGTCGAGATCACTTTGGACAAATGGGTACTGGCGGTCATACATGAAGGATATGCGCTGGAATTTTGTAGCACTCGGACATATTCATGATATCACCTTGCCACTCCCAGCACAAGAGGCAGGCAGTGGAGACTACCGTGATAAGGCTCCTCAGGATGAGGGCTATAATCCCAGTACCTGCACCCCAGGAAAATACGGGACGTTATTCCATCTATTTCATTGTATTCAAGAAGGAAGGTTCCTTTCACCCTATCCTGGACCTCAAGAGCGTCAACCGAAATCTGCAAGTAATTCATTTCCACGTAGAAACTGTACACTCCGTGATATTGGCCGTACAAGCGTGAGAGTTCTTAACCTCCCTGGACATAACCGAGGCCTGCCTACCTACATATTCCAATCCATCAAGAACATCATTTCCTACACTTTGCAGTATTGGGTCGCCATTATCAGTTTTGGGTGCTGCCTTTTGGCCTAGCCACCGCCCCCAGATCATTTTCCAAGATTATGGTGGTCGTAATGGCAGCGTTGAGAAAAGAGGGAATCCTCATGCACCCGTACTTGGACGACTGGTTGATCCAGGCAAAGTCCATGGAAGAGGGTCTCCGGGTGACCTACAGGGTGACCTCCTTGCTTCAGGAACTCGGTTGGGTCATAAATCTGGACAAAAGCAGTCTCAAACCCACCCAGTCCTTGGAATATATGGGAGTCCGATTTGACACCAAGCAGGGCAAGGTCTTCCTTCTGACTACATGGATAAGGAAGTTGATGTCCCAAGTGTGTCGGTTGATGAGCACAATACACCCGACGGTATGAAGCTATATTCAAGTTCGCGATTTGATGGCAGCAACACTGGACGTAGTACCGTGGGCGAGGGCACACATGCAACCACTTCAATGCTCCCTGCTCTCACGTTGGAACCCGCAGTCTCAAGACTATTCGATTCACCTCCATTTACCGATGGAAGTATGCTTTCGGCTCCAGTGGTGGCTGCAGGAAGCTCATCTGGGCAGGAGTATACCCCTGTCCTCTCCGAATTGACTGATCCTCACGACAGACGGGAGCCTCTGGGGCTGGGGAGCTCACTGTCAGGAACTGACGGTTCAGGCACATTGGACCAAGGAAGACCACCTGGAAGTCCGGGTAGTCAGATTGCCATAGCTAAAATTCAGCGACACATACGCCACGGTCAAGCGGTCCATGTAATGTCGGACAACGCAACAACGGTAGCCTACATCAACCATCAGGGTGGAATCAAAAGCCAGCAAGTGTCACAGGAGATAGACCTCCTTATGGAATGGGTGGAAATATATCTACAGATGATCTCAGCCTCCCACGTCACAGGAAAAGACAACATCAGAGCATACTTTCTAAGTAGGGAGAGTCTGGATCCAGAAGAGTGGGCGTTGTTGGCTAAAGCCTATCAATTGGTGGTAGATCGCTGGGGTCTCCCAACCATCGACCTGCTGTCCGCATCTCACAATGTGAAGGTTTCAGATTCTTCAGTCGCAGAAGAGATCAGTGGTCCCTGGGGATTGATGCTCTCATTCAGACCTGGCCGAAAGAGGAGTTGCTATACGCTTCCCTCCATGGCCACTGCCTGGTAGGGTCATTCGCAGAATCGAGCACCACAGTCCTACTAGTAGCTCCAGATTGGCCCAGGTGTCCATGGTATGCAGACATGTGGAGACCCCTGGTAGAGACCCCCACCACACAGGGGCCTGCTACAGCAGTGTTCGGTCCCTCATGAGGATCTGACTCGATTCTGTCTTACAGTATAGCCCTTGAGAGGGCTCACCTGATGAAGCAAGGATGTTCATTGGAAGTAATTGCCACCTTACTCCACGCACGGAAGTTCTCTACATCCCTAACGTATGTGTGGGTCTGGAAAGTATTTGAGGCTTGGTGTTTCCCCTTGGATGGTAAAAATCCCACTAATTCTGGAATTTTTGCAGTACGGCTTGAATAAAGGTTTGACCCTTAACTCCTTGAAGGTCCAGGTAGTGGCTCTCCTGTTTCTGGGGGAAGGTGCACAGAACCCGCCTGTCAGCTCATCTGGATATGGCCCATTTCCTGAAAGGGGTGAAGCACCTCTGGCCACATCCTTACAGTGGCCAGTTGCCTTGTGGAATCTTAATCTAGTATTGAAGTTTTTGGCAGGGCCCTCCTTTCGGCTACTGCGCAGTCTTTCCTTGCATTTATTACCCTTGAAAACTGTATTCCTGGTGGCTGTATGCTTGGCATGTCACATCTCTGAACTACAGGCTTTGCGACAGGAACCGTTCCTCCGAATGACTCCAGGAGCATTACAGCTTTGTACCGTTCCATCTTTCTTGCCCAAAACAGTCTTGGACTTTCATTTGAATCAGTCCATTTCGTTACAATCCCTAGAAAAGCACAATGATGTGGACGAATACTGCGTCCATTATTTGAATGTCAGAAAGCTTTTGGTGCTGTATCTGGATGTTTCAGAACCGTCCAAAAGATGGACCACCTGTTTGTCCTTCACGGTGGAAGGAAGCAGGGCGAACCAGCTTTGCGGGCTACCATAGCTCGCTGGATTAAGGAGGTGGACACGAGAGCCTGTGTGGAGGCAGGAAAGCCATTACCTTTTCAGGTTAAAGCTCATTCCACTAGGGCTCAGGCAGTCTCATGAGCAGAAGCCAGACTGCTGTCTCCCATCGACATCTGCCGAGCGATGACGTGGTCCTCCTTGAACACCTTCACCAGATTCTATCTCCTGGACATTCAGGCCCGAAAGGATGCAGCCTTTGCAAGGGTGGTGTTAACCGGACCATGGGCAGCCTCCCGCCCCAATTGGGAGTAGCTTTTGTACATCCCATTGGTCCTGAGTCCATCTGGCTACATACTAGGAAATAGAGAAATTACTTACCTGATAATTTTGTTTTTCTTAATGTAGACAGATGGACTCAGCGTCCTGCCCACGGCTGCCCAAGGATTTGCCTGTGGAGTGAATATTGATTCCAAGAGATTACGGGTAAGCCGTCATCCAACCCCTAGATCACATCTGTAATCTTACTTGGGTTCAGTGTTTGTTTGGTTGAGTATAGTTACGGTTATCCATTTTTAATCGTTTTTTTCAATAGTATGTCCACAGTGGCTTTTGAAGAGAATACTGGAGGGCTGAGGTCACTGCAGAGGTATATGTAGGGTTATGTCAGCTTTGAAATCTGACTCTGTCTCCGTTTGCTGGCAGGGGAGCATAACCCATTGGTCCTGAGTCCATCTGTCTACACTACGGAAAACAAAATTATCAGGTAAGTAATTTCTCCATTTTTTGTTTTTTAGAAATTTGGGTGGGTGGGAGGGGATCACCCACTGCACCTGGCTATTTGTTTTGGTTTTTAAACTTTGGCGAGGCTAGGAGGAGGCCAGGAGGATGTAGGGTCATGCTGCTCAGACCCTGAGAGAGAGAGATAGATATATATATTTTTTTTAACTTGGGTGGGGGATGGGAGAGAAGATTGTGCCCCAATTTTCTTTTTTATTTTTTTTATTCAGCAACCTGTTTTGCATGCAGAAATCATCTTGTATGCACACAAAACACGTCTGGGGGTCCTCATTTTGTGGGTCCATAGATTTGGACTCTAGTCTCCAGAGGTCCCCAACTTGGAGATCAGAGGTGGCTGACTTTAACTTTACTGCACCTCTGGGATTGAAGTAAACAGGAAGCTTAAAAAGTGTGGGGGTTTTTTTTTTGGAAGTAATTCCATTTGCAGGTCATAAGCGGGTATTATCATGTAAAGTGCATCAACATTAGCTCACTCCATCCTATTTAGTGCACATTTTTATGTGCTAAATCCTCCTTGTGTCAGAAGTAATTTTAGCACACAAAAAAATCATCACTAAAAAAAAGTAATTGGCTGTGATAAACATAGCACAGCTTATGACATCAGCTCTTAAGTTATTGTGGCCACAGATGTGTAAATGAGAGGCATGAACCTCAGATGCCAGGTAGTACTCCTTCAGCAGCATTCTCAGTCTGGGCAGGTTGAAGGATCTGATGTTACATCTCCTGAGCCATCTGACCAGACCATTTTGCTGCAATTTAAGAATGGTGATAAATTGCATTATTGTGCAATTGTTTGGCTGAGCATTGTGCAAATGCTGTTCATGTTCCAATTAACTTCCAATTAATGGACCCACAAATCTTTGGCATGCAGAACTCTTATCTATCTATTTCTCTCTCTCTCTCTCTAAATTTAACAGGGGCCCATGTTACAAATTGATGGGTGGCGCCACAGCACAGATGTGCGGGTGCCGTGAATAACTGGGCACCTGCTGCATCTGTGCGGGTGCTGCCACTGCTGTGCTGGGCTTGCAGGAGGTGCACAGAGGGGAAGGGGTCCCTTCCCCCCTCCTGTGGCAGATGTAATTGCACTGGCAGCGTCTGACCGGCACTATGAGCGGGAGCTCCTCTGTGAAGTGCTTGGGCACTGCTGGTGATATCACTGCCCCCGGTTGGTCTGGCATCAGGTGTGGTGACGGCGTCGAGACTGGACCACACTATTGGCCCGGGGGAGTTACGTGATGATGTCTGCAGAGGGGAGGGACCAGCGGGGAAACTTAAAATCAGCTGGCTCCCCTTTGTTCGGCCTCTTCATCCTTGGCCCCTGGCGCAGCACAGTGTGATTCCCTCTCTCTCTCTCTCCAACACACGGGTGCGAGGAGTGAAAAAGCCTGCTCGTGCTCCACCACTGCCGCTTTTCTGTCATTTACCTTTCAAGCTCTCCCATCCTGCTTTAAAAGCGGTGGATGAGGATCGATCCTGCAAAAACGGAGCTGGGAAGAGACAGGCGGGGGATCAGGGAACATTGAGGATCGGAAGAGTAGGTGATGTAGTGCAGTTCCGCGGACGACAGGTGGTGCTTCTGAGCACTTGGGAAGACCCAAGCAGAGAGGGGAATGGAAAAAAGATTACGAGAGGAGGCAAGGAGAGAAGATTGGCTCTTCTGTCTTATGACCTCCCTCGCTCCCGACTTCAAGCATGGAGTGGTATAGTCGGCAAGTTTCAGCTTGTTCACGCATTCCTCCCCGTGCGCACACTCCGCTCCCACTAGGGAGCACATGGAGCAGAGGCGGGGGATGGCTGGAGGATTTTGAGTAGTGTCAGTGAAACTTATAGAGGCTATTGTTAGCTCTATGAACACTCAAGAAAAATATAGTGTCTCTTCCTAAAAGTAAAGTGAGTATAGAATCTCCTATCAGAAACCAACGTGTCTGCTATACCCAAAAGCAAGACCTGCAACCCATGGCCACGAGGTTTACAATTTCCCCTTTATTTGTAGAATTCACCCAAAAAACACGAAGGAAGGCGATCTATGAAAGCCGTCAGGTTGAACAAAGGAATAGATGCCAATAGTCTTGAAAAAAACTTTATTGAAGTGGAGACACAAAGTAGCCCGACTCAGGCCGAGTTTCGCCGTATCAAGACGGCTGCCTCAGGGGCTAAAACATAAATAAATAAAAAATGAATAAAAGTTCATATAAGTGCATCTTTGTGTAATAATGAATAAAACAATGATTAAAAACAAAGTGTATGTACTGTACGTGTATAAAGCAATGGTGACATATAGAGTATATTATAAATCTTAACATCAAATCTAATATAATTTAAATAAACTCACGGTTAGTACAAATGTATAATGAATTTGTAATAAAAGATGGTTTTACCTTGTGTATATTCTCTTCAGTATGCAAATAAAACAAATCATATATGAAGGATCATATATATCATTATATGATCAATGAAAGTAATGAATCTGTAAAGATGCAAAAAAAGGAAGGGGGGAGGGATGGCAATATTATATAGGGCTTTGTTCTAATATTGAAAATTAATTAATAAACAAATATCATGATGTATATACAAAGGTATATATTATCTTATATGCACCGGAAGTATCAATTGATGACTAATATATCTATTCTTAAAAATCTGTCTAGATTAGTAATAAACTATTGTATTTAATTTGAAAGTGAATTATTAAATAAAAAATACAATGATTATCTAAAAAAGATTATTGACTAATAGATTAAGTGTATTAATGTATTAAATAGTAAAGTGGTATTATTGAAGCACTCATGATGATTAAATTAATACTGATGTATGTAGTAATGGAGAAAAGCCAAGTCAAGTCTGTGTAAAAATATATGTAGGAGTTTAAATATGTGAGTGTACACAAACTAAAAAGAAGACTGATGCTCTATTAAAAATAAAATCAAGTGAAAAACGATCTATACTAGCCAACAACTAATTGTTAAATAAATATCTTTAGTAATGGATATGTCACTAAAATAGAGCATAAATAATAAATCGTTGTTAATGAATTGTACAATGTAAATAAGTTCTATTATGTAAATGTATTTCCAAACGATAAAAATATTTAATACAAAAAAGGGGAAGGGGAATCTCTTGTCGACTGAGCCGAGTGTATAGAACACCATTGTGAATTAATTGTATGTCGAATAATGATAGTCCGGACCGCGTCTGAAAAAATCTATATGCAAATAGAGTGTCAACTCAAAAACTACTATTGTTATATTAAATGTAAAAATCACTATCACCAATAGAAAACATGTGTGCATTGGTGAATTGTGAATCCTACGGTAAGTAATAAACCAAAAAATAAAAAATAAATAAAAAATATAGCAATACTGTGATTGAATAAATCATTCTGTATCAAGGGAAACGGAGGAAACAAATTCACTTATAATCACATGTGTAGGACGATCTTGACTGTTGCAAAGAAACATGAGAATAGCTCTATTGAAACACTAATTGTGTATGATATTCGCGCCAAGGTATAGCTGCCATTAGGTGTCAATAGGTGTCAATAGTTAGTGTCAATAAATGAACTGGCCACGTTGTTACATACTAGTATATTACTCTGTTAGAAAGCTTACTGCATTTGATACATAAACTTGATGCAAAATTTATTATGAGGAAGGCAAATGCTTTATAATCTTATGCATGGATCGGACTCATCTATGCGGGCAAACCTTATATGAATATAACTAGTGTACAATTTGCTCGCCAAAGTGCAGTTATCAATGATTACCGATTAAATCAGACGATAGAAAAATATAGATAAATAAATAAACTGAGTATGTTTTACTCCAAAAGGAATTGTGATAGAAAATAAGTGTTGTGCCATGTAATGTATGTGAAAAAATATTAATTTAAACGGAGTGAATCAAGAGAAAGGACATATCTATGTTAATAGAACCTGTTAATGGAACCTGTGAAGGATATCTAAAATAATACGGAGCATTGAATCAATTGTATTGAGTGTCGCTGCAAATTACTTGTGTATCAAAAAACACTAAAAGAGAACGCATTGAAAATTATATTAATGCGATGTATAAACTAGTATTTGTGATGTGGCTATTCTAGGTGTCTGGTATCATTTCAACACTATTGTCTAACCATGTGTTTTAGGAAAAGATAAAATATAAAAAATTAAAACATATGTTGATATAGTAGTTAATATAAAAAACATTGTTGCATGCTAGTATATTATTATATAACTTAAGCAGTGACTTAAGCAGAATGCTTTATGAGAAACGGTAAGGAAGAACAGATTACCTTGCAGTCGCATGCACGAGTCGATCTCCACTTGTGCGGACAAACATTGTGTGAGCTCTGTCTGGACACTACTTATGTGCGATTTGCGCGCCAAAAAACAGCTGTCAATGATTGCCGATCATATCAAATAAAAAATGTGTAAAAGAAAATAAGATTGCTGTGTTGTTGTGCTCCAAAAAACTATGAGTGAAAATATTTAGTACCATATAGTGTGTGTATAGGAATGTTGATTTGAGGAGTATAAAATAAAAAGAGAGCTGTCAATCAAAAAAGAAGGCGTGTCTATGCTGACGGAACTCTTACAAAAAATGGTTCCCAATCCTAGTGGCAAGATAAATATACAGAGATAATGGATATGATATGCAAACAAATTGCCATGTGTATGCAAATAGAAACAAAAGCTGTGTAAGTGAATAATAAGTGTACCAAGGGGCGTGTCTAGGTTGAAACAGCAAGATGCTAACCTATATTGAAACAAAAACTAAAACCAAGTCCTGTATCAATCAATTAGATACTAAGGGTGCCTTAAGAAAAGCATGATAGATGTAAATTAGAGTGCAGACAAATCAATTAGAAAATAAAAGACCTAAAATACATAAAAATCGATTGGGCAATTTAAAACAAAAAAAATTTTTTTATATATTAAAAAATTGAGCCATTTCAGTATATAGTTGAGAAGTGCTAATAAAGCCCTGAAAAAAATATGCCATCCCATTAATACATACATCGAATGTATTCTTGTCTCTACTTAATAAGCAACACTAAAAACTGAAGAATATAAAATTACACTGAGAACCATCTCATTTCTAAGAATCGATTGGGACGATTAATTTAGATAAATAGATATTAAACGAAAATGCAAACAAATAAATAATAATGTTATAAAAATAAAAACATAAATTATTGTTAATAATATTCAAATACATGATTAAATAATATCAATTAGTAAAAAAATTAAAAAAATTATAGAATACCGTGAGTAAATAAATGTCGTTAAGATGTACAAATTATTACAGATATACAGAGTAGTCAATTTCTGCATTGAGTCCATTGGGTGAAAGAGTGTCAAACTCATAAATGAATTTCTGTTCGAGTTGCAGCAGTAAGCGATCTAAATTCCCTCCTCTCCAATTTAACACTGGTTTCTGAAGAACACAAAATTTATAATCTGTAAATTTATGTTGGTTTTGAATGGAATGTTCTACCAATGGCTTAGAATGAACACTACGTGTGATGGCACTCTTGTGCTCTATAATCCTCTTATTGAATTCTCTGATCGTTTTACCTATATAGAACTTGTTGCACGGACATATAACAATGTAAACTACTCCCTTGCTCTTACAATTTGTGAAAGAAGTAAGTTTAAATACTCTCTGCAGTTTAGGTATCTGCAATTGATCTGTTTTAAGATTAACTCCACAGACAGAGCATGATCCACATGGACGGTGGCCAAGTGGTCTACAATCTCGAACTGAATTGGATGGTAACGCTGAAGGTGCTAACAAATCTCTTAAGTTCTTGTCTCGTTTGTTGGCAATCATGAGTCCTTTGTCCTTAAATGTGGTGAGTACTTGGATAATAGGCCAAAATTTCTTCAAAACGGTAATGATGTTATGTGAAAAATGCGTATATGTGAGCGGGCATACCATCCGATCTAGAATGGGTTTGTCCTTTTTTATAAGTAGATCTGATCTCTTCTGTTTAGAAGCTTTCTTAAGTCCATTTTCTATGTGTTGAAGGGGATATTCTCTTTCTAAAAACCTAGTCTTCATTTCTAAGGACCTACTGTAAAAAGTGGAGTCATCTGCACATAACCGCCTCAAACGTAAGAACTGTGAATATGGTAAGTTCTTAAGAAGTGATCTATTATGGCAGCTTTTGTAATGTAGAAACTTATTCATGTCCGTGGGTTTTCTGTAAATGTCTGTGTGAAAGAGGCCATTGGTGAAGTTTACTTGTATATCTAAAAAAGGAATAGAATTACTATTGTAATTCATCGTGAACTTCAAATTGAGATCTAAACTGTTGAGCCATATAAAAAAGTTCTGTAGACTGTCAAGGTTACCTTTCCAAATTAAAAAAACGTCGTCTATGTATCTTTTCCATAATAGAACGTTTTCTTTAAAATCGTGTTCCATTAAAAAATCTTGTTCAAACTTGGCGACGTATAAATTGGCTATAGAGGGGGCCATGGTGGAACCCATGGCCACCCCTTTGATTTGTTGGAATATTGTGTTCCTAAAACAGAAAAAATTTTTTGTTAAAGCTATTTCTGATATTTGGATCAAAAATTCATCTGGTATCCTTTTGTGTGTGGTGCGTTCCTTTATTTCTTGGACAACAATGTCAAGTGCTGCTAACTGCGGAATGTTGGTATATAAAGCTTCTATGTCTAATGTCACCATTAAAACTTCTTCTGTTATTTCCGTGAAAGATTCTAAAATATTAATAAAGTGTGAAGAATCTCGTATATAGGAGGGTGTCTCTAAAACCTTAAGTCTAAGAAATTTATCAATGAAGGTGGAGAGAGGTTCGAGCAAGGAACCTATAGCAGACACAATGGGTCTGCCTGGTGGGTCTGAAAGGGATTTATGTATTTTTGGTAATACATATAGGGTTGGCATAATTGGATGATCAACTTTGAGGAATTGTATTTCTTTATTGGTCAAAAAGCCCCTATCCCTTGCAATAGATAGTAGTGAATCAATATCTTTCTTTATTGAGATGGTAGGATTGCTATTTAATTTCAGATAACACAGTTCATCAGAAAGTTGACGTTCAATTTCACCAATGTATTTTTCAGTGTCCATTATTACTATTGCTCCCCCCTTGTCAGCAGGTTTGATAATGATGTTACTATCTTTGCTCAATCCTTGGATTGCTTTCCTCTCTTTTCGAGTGATGTTATGAAATATTTTCGGTTCTTTCTTTTCAAGTTTATTTATCTCTTGCATTATTAACGTTTCGTAGGTCTGAATGACCGGGTTAACCACACCAGGCGGGATCCAAGTACTGGATTTCTTCACAATGGACATATCTGTATTGGATAATTGTTTATTTGAAAAGAAATCTGCTATTTTTAACTTACGTATGAATTTAAATAGCTCAATCCTAGTTTTGAATGGGTTGTATGAGGGAGTTGGAATGAATGAAAGACCCTTGTTCAGTATATTAACTTCATCAGTATTGAGGATTCTTGATGAAATGTTAATAATTCTATCTTTTTTATGTACAGTTTGATTAATTCTTAATCTTGGTTCCAGGCTTTCCAGTCTTGTTGCATCTGGTAATGATTGTGATAGCTCGGTCTCCTCCCTCTCCCTCTCCCTCGCCCTCTCCCCCTCCACTCTCCTCTCCCCCTGAAAAAAGAAGTAGATGGTTTCGATGTTGTGTTTTCTTCTTTATCTGAGTCACGTCTCCAGAACTTGCCTATCTCATTTAATCGTGTATGTGGTCTATCTTTGTTACCAGCAGTGAACAATGAAGCTGATAGATCAGCATCTGATTCATTATTACTACGCACTCTCTTGGCATTCCTATCTACATTGGGACTGGTGGGTAACCTTTTATCATTTCTATCATCTTTAGCGTTTTTCACATACATTACATGGCACAACACTTATTTTCTATCACAATTCCTTTTGGAGTAAAACATACTCAGTTTATTTATTTATCTATATTTTTCTATCGTCTGATTTAATCGGTAAATTGTACACTAGTTATATTCATATAAGGTTTGCCCGCATAGATGAGTCCGATCCATGCATAAGATTATAAAGCATTTGCCTTCCTCATAATAAATTTTGCATCAAGTTTATGTATCAAATGCAGTAAGCTTTCTAACAGAGTAATATACTAGTATGTAACAACGTGGCCAGTTCATTTATTGACACTAACTATTGACACCTATTGACACCTAATGGCAGCTATACCTTGGCGCGAATATCATACACAATTAGTGTTTCAATAGAGCTATTCTCATGTTTCTTTGCAACAGTCAAGATCGTCCTACACATGTGATTATAAGTGAATTTGTTTCCTCCGTTTCCCTTGATACAGAATGATTTATTCAATCACAGTATTGCTATATTTTTTATTTATTTTTTATTTTTTGGTTTATTACTTACCGTAGGATTCACAATTCACCAATGCACACATGTTTTCTATTGGTGATAGTGATTTTTACATTTAATATAACAATAGTAGTTTTTGAGTTGACACTCTATTTGCATATAGATTTTTTCAGACGCGGTCCGGACTATCATTATTCGACATACAATTAATTCACAATGGTGTTCTATACACTCGGCTCAGTCGACAAGAGATTCCCCTTCCCCTTTTTTGTATTAAATATTTTTATCGTTTGGAAATACATTTACATAATAGAACTTATTTACATTGTACAATTCATTAACAACGATTTATTATTTATGCTCTATTTTAGTGACATATCCATTACTAAAGATATTTATTTAACAATTAGTTGTTGGCTAGTATAGATCGTTTTTCACTTGATTTTATTTTTAATAGAGCATCAGTCTTCTTTTTAGTTTGTGTACACTCACATATTTAAACTCCTACATATATTTTTACACAGACTTGACTTGGCTTTTCTCCATTACTACATACATCAGTATTAATTTAATCATCATGAGTGCTTCAATAATACCACTTTACTATTTAATACATTAATACACTTAATCTATTAGTCAATAATCTTTTTTAGATAATCATTGTATTTTTTATTTAATAATTCACTTTCAAATTAAATACAATAGTTTATTACTAATCTAGACAGATTTTTAAGAATAGATATATTAGTCATCAATTGATACTTCCGGTGCATATAAGATAATATATACCTTTGTATATACATCATGATATTTGTTTATTAATTAATTTTCAATATTAGAACAAAGCCCTATATAATATTGCCATCCCTCCCCCCTTCCTTTTTTTGCATCTTTACAGATTCATTACTTTCATTGATCATATAATGATATATATGATCCTTCATATATGATTTGTTTTATTTGCATACTGAAGAGAATATACACAAGGTAAAACCATCTTTTATTACAAATTCATTATACATTTGTACTAACCGTGAGTTTATTTAAATTACATTAGATTTGATGTTAAGATTTATAATATACTCTATATGTCACCATTGCTTTATACACGTACAGTACATACACTTTGTTTTTAATCATTGTTTTATTCATTATTACACAAAGATGCACTTATATGAACTTTTATTCATTTTTTTATTTATTTATGTTTTAGCCCCTGAGGCAGCCGTCTTGATACGGCGAAACTCGGCCTGAGTCGGGCTACTTTGTGTCTCCACTTCAATAAAGTTTTTTTCAAGACTATTGGCATCTATACCTTTGTAGAATTCACTACAGATCTGTATTCCTAATGATCAGACTTGTGGTTTGAATGTCTTCTCCTATTCTCTAATCGTCTCGCCCAATCTTCTGTATGCCATGGTGACTCAAATGCAATTTTAACAGAGTTTGGTATCCAAAACATGAAATGTGGCCTGGAATAAGCTGGTTGAGGTTTCTGCTCATTTTGACTGAACATTCTTAATTATTTAGGAAATAATTCTTTCCTCCTTGTCCTCCTAAGACTCCACCCGAAGAACTGCCTGGGAGTGCGGCAGTTTGCCGAGGCCATGATGTGTGCGGTGCTGTACGACTCAGCCAACAGCTTCATTCATCAGCACTTTGTGGAAGTGTCCATGTCCGAGGAGTTTTTGGCCCTGCCCTTGGAAGACGTGCTGGAGCTGGTATCCAGGGATGAGCTGAACGTGAAAACTGAGGAGCAGGTACCCCCCAGCATGTCACGGAGACCCTTCCCAGAAAGGTGTTCCCTTCTACCTGGTCATAATTCCGCTGGGTTTGCCAGTACCACATTCCTGATATTCTATGCACTTCTCCTTGTGATCACTGCCTCTGCAGCAATTCAGGGTGTTTAAACAAGCTTTAGCCATGTCCCTCCCCCCCCCCCAAAATGTAAAGCTACAACGGTATATTGTGTACATAGACTATGTAACTAGACCCCTTGTGACAGGTGCTGTGTGAGGGCTTTGCCTGCAGAAAGGCGTGTGTAAACTGAAATTACATCCCAATACATTTTGTTATAGAAATTAAATTCTGCTATAACACATGCTAATCTACTGGATTTTGCTATTTGAAGGAAACACTATAATATTATGATTGAGGACCCCGGTCTCTTCTGGTAGATCAGTTATAAGTTCTGTGGCATGGGATAGACATTCAGTAGCAAGTTAGCATAGATTTTATGAGGTCAATATTCAAAGACATTTAGCCAGATAATTTGTGCTTGGGGGGAGATGAGGGGCTCAGGGTGGGAATCGGACCTGCTAAGCTGTTTTTTTTGTTAAGTCACATCGCCACATAATGGGTTATATTCTTTTGAATATGTACCTAGATAAGTTTAAACCTAATTGGGGATATCCAAAGATAGGCAGTTAGGTTTAAAGGTAGCCAGATATCATTTTATTTGGAGATAGTCTGTGGGACATTTGTCCCTATGAATATCCCTGATAACTTATGTGGCTAACTTTAGGCTGAATAAATTTAATCCAATATATATATTTTTTTTCAGTATTGGATTTTAAATGATTTAATAATCAAAAAAGCCAATAAGTTTTCCAAATTTTTTTATTTAACTTTTTTATTCAAAAGGTTTCCTAACATACAGTAACAGCAACTACACAGATTCAGTATCACCTTCTCCCCGCCCCCCCCCCCCCCCCCCAGTAGAAAAGCCTCACTTTTGTCAGCCAACCAAGTTTGAACAACCAACTAAACAGTTTGGAATTTCTCTATCTTATTCCACTTCAAGGCTGTCAGGTTCTCCATCTGATACATGAATAAAAATCTTTTGTAGACTGAAAGCTCCTCAGGAGCATTTTCATCCTTCCAGTGTGCCATACCCTCACATTTTCCTGCACTTTAGCTGTGAGTATCCAACTGGTCTGTCCTTTTTCGCATCCCCTCAACCGATCAAAAAAGATAACTGGTCTTTGTCCATTTGAAAACATGTAATGTCCAAAATCAATCTATTGATCATATCCCAGTACAGAACAATTACTGGATATAACCACCACACATGCCCCCTGGACCCTCTGTCCCCACAGCTCCTCCAACAGTGATCTGTCATACCAGGAAACATAGCATTTAAGTTCTCAGGAGTATAGTATTATCTCAGATATATTTTTTAAAGAGTTCCCAGTCAGTTGCACCGATATCGATGATGTTGCCACCCGTCCCCTAATATCGTTCCAGATGTCCTCTACAAAACAACTTAACTCCTTTACCCAGACCTTCTCATGTTTAACAAGGGTAACTCAACCGCTTATACATTTTTTTAAATAAACCTCTTAACAGGTAACCCTTTTATACAATTTCTATATAAAACTGTATAAAAGGGTTTCTATATTTGAAACCCTTTTATACAGTTTCAACTATAGAATACCCCCTCCTCTCCCATCTCTTCTCCCCTAAACTGTAAGTATAATTACAGACTTGCAGGTAGACATAAAAATCCTCCCTATCCAGATTATACTTTTCCTTCAGACTCGCAAAAAAACTCCCAACCCTAGGAGGAAAGAATCTGCTCCAACTGAACCAATCCATGCTTTTCCCATTTTTGAAAACTAGCATTCTCCTAGGACGAGCAGGATGGTAGTCCTCACACATGGGTGACATCATCAGATGGAACCCAGCATGGAAAACTTATTTCAAAGTTTCTAGGAACTTTGACTGGCACACTGGGCATGCCCAGCATGCCCCTAGCCACACCTCCATGCGAGGTCCCTTTTTTTTTTCCACGCAGCAGTTGTGGAGTTCATGTTCTTTTTTGGAAAACATTTTTATTATGTGCTGGGTCCCTCTCTATTCCTCCTGGTTTTCCCTTAGTGGGCGGCATGGTAAGTTTGGGTTACCTTCTCTGCAGTTGATCCCGGCAGTGCCGTTCCCCGGTGTCCACTGCCATCGACCGCTTACCGGCCTTAGTTTTCTCAAGGTGTTGGGTTTTTGTAGGTGCCCCCAGTGCCCTCAGACTATGTCCCTTACGGATCCTCACGAAGTGTGTATCCTGTGCCTGGTGGCATCGCATGATGTCCGGGGCCGTCACTTTTGCGACCAGATGACCCCCAAGGGTCAGCGGGATGGCCTAGATAAGAAAGAGAAGCTGTTCGGCTTCAAGAAATCTAGGTGCTTCGATGCCGAGAGAATGGGGAGAGCTGATGGACACCAATCCCTTGACGTCCACCCCTACACTGGGGCCTCTGGTGGAGAGGGGGGCCGGGAATCGACCTCCTTCGGTCTCCTCCCAGTCGAGGACTTTAGGATCGTCTCCTTCATTCTCGGCACCAGGGAAAGTCCGGGCCCAGCACTGTGGGAAATCCCGGAAGCATCACCAACAGTCTCTGTCCTCGAATGGTGCCGGTGTCGAGTTGGCACCAGAAACTGCTGTGCTGGCCCTGAAGTGATCCTGCAGTGAGGAGGTATTGCCCTCTATCGAGGCCCCGAGGCATTCCCCACCGATTCTGGTACCAGGTACCAGTTCCCTTCAGGGTTCCAAGGGGAATCTGACTATGCCTCCTCCTCCTCAGGCTGTGCTGTCCTTGGTGGCCTTCGAGGAGTATCTTGGGTGGAGGGTGCAATTGGTGGTTTGTCGAGCCCTGCAGGGTATCGAGCTGCAGGCCCCTCAGATGCTAGAGCTGGCACCATTGATGTTAGCACCGCTGCTGGAGTGTCTCGACATTCTCCTGGGTGTTCTGCCGACGTAGCCAATGCCGATGTCCAGGGTGCCGTCTATGCCTCTGCGACCACCAAGGCTGCCGCCTCCCAATGCTATCCCTATTGTGGGATCCTCCAAAGAAGAGGGGCATCTAACCTGGAGGGACAATCGAGACCAGCGGTTCTGTGGTTAGCGTTACCCGGTCCGACTCTGGGGCCCTCAGCCCCTAGAACATTGGGCTTGGGAAGGCCTTCTCTATGGGTGCTTCCGGGTGATCTCAGTGATGACGCCCCCTATGACCCGTGGGGAGATAATACCTCAGAGTTTTCTTCGGATGACTCTGGGGACCTTCCATCAGATCCGTCTCCTCCAAAGCAGCGGCGTTGCTCCCCACCTGAGGACTTAACTTTTGCTGGGTTTGTGCGGGTAATGTCTGAGGCCATACCATTCCAGTTTTTGACAGAGGAGGATGCTAGGTACAAGATGCTGGAAGTACTCCATCTACGAGATTTTCAAGGAGTTGCTCCTGCGGATCTGGAAACACCCTGTTTCCATGCCTCTGGTTAACAGGAATGCCAATGCACTCTACCTCGTCCAGCAGGCTTCAAGGTTTAAGAAGCATCAGCTCCTGCACCAGTCTGTGGTGGTGAAGTCCACTCTTAAGAGGGCCAGGCGTTCTCGCACCCACGCCTCCACTCCTCTGGGGTGGGAGCATAGGGCACTGGATGCTCTGGGTAGGAAGGTGTTTCAGGGCACAATGTTGATTGCCCAGATCGCCTCCTACCAGTTGTATATGACGCAGTATACCTGGAACCTCTGGAAGCAGGTGCAGGAACTGTCTGAGCGCCTGCCCCAGCAGCAGCAGGATGCGTTTGTGGCGCTTATCCAGCAGGGTCTGGTAAGCATGCGGTGCGTTCCACCTATAATGTTTTCGAGATGTGGCAAGGGTGGTGGCCATGAGAATTGGTGCCCGCAAGATGGGCTTGGCTTAGGGCCTCGGATCTCCACCTATAGGTACAGAAGAGGCTTGGGGACCTACCCTGCACTGGTGGCAACCTCTTCGGTGACAGTGAGGGATGCTGTAGCTCAGTTGAAGGATTATCATGAGACCCTGCAGCATCTCTTGGCCAGTGCGTCAGATTCGCCGTCCTCAACCAGGAGGTCCTCTTGGCAGGGACCCATATGGTCTTTTTACCGCCAGAGGAAATACTATCCCCCTGCTTCTTGCACTCGTACCCAGTGGACGGGATCTAGAGGCCGTGCTAGACAGCAGCAGACCCTCAGGCCTCCACTGATCTAGACAAGCCCTGTTACGGAGTTTTGACTGGTGAAGAGGGAGTGTAAGCCAACCACCTGTCCCCTCAATGCAGGGCCCTCCAGTCGCGGGTCAACTATGGTTCTTTTGGGACCATTGGCCCAGCATCACATCGGATCAATGGGTCTTGTCCATCGTGCGCTGAGGGTACCGGCTGAATCTTCTGAGTGCCCCTCCGGACTCTTCCCCCTTGTCCTTCTTGGGGCCAGTCCTTGCATCAGGAAATATTGTTGGTGGAGTTCGCCGCCCTCATAATGGCCAGGGCCATTGAGCCCATTCCATAGGCTCGGCGGGGATTCTACTTCCGATATTTCCTGATTCCAAAGAGAACAGGGGAACTTTGTCCCATTCTGGACTTGAGAGCTTTGAACCGGTTCCTGAAAAGAGAAAAGTTCAAGATGGTCTCTCTGGGCACCCTGATTCCCCTCCTGCAAAAAGGGGATTGGTTTACTCCCTCAGTCTCAGACTCCTACACCCTCATTGGGATCTTTCTTGGACACAGGAAGTACCTGTGGTTTGTGGAGGACGAGAGACATTTTCAGTACAAGGTGTTGCCTTTCGGCCTAGCCTCAGCCCCATGCATCTTCACCAAGTACCTAGCCGTAGTTGGTGTGTATATCCGCAGGTTGGGAGTTCACGTGTTCCCTACCTGGACAAATTGGCTCGTCAAGAGCCCCTTCCAGGATGGAGCAGTGCGATCTCTTCGCTTGACCGTTCGTTGCCAGGTTGGACACGGCTCAGGCCTGCACGTACCTTCCTAGGGATCTCGCTCACGTTATTTATTTATTTAAAATCTTTTTTTTATACTATCGTTAAGTTATATACCATCACAACGGTTTACAGATAGGCACATATAATAATGTAAAAATTGTATTGGGTAATACTTCTATCAGGGTGCCAGTAAAGTCCCGGTTACAGGGTTACAATTATAAAGACTCCTTGATGAATGTCATGAATCTTGACCAATTATATGTGGAAAGATTTACCTTACATGTATAATCTTTTTGTACTGTATATTTTATTTAAAACTTAAAACTAGCAGTGAAATAGTAACATAACAAAATATACACATATTTTAATTACGTGCTGTGCATTGATGTACTACTGCCTGCGTTATTTATTTTGCTATTCTCCGTTAGCGTCTGATGCAGGGGTGGTCCATCGGAGCCGGCAGATTTTGGCCCACTGCATGTTGCGGCTGCTAGGGCACATGGCCACAACAGTCCATGTTATCCCCTTTGCATGGTTACACATACGCAGAGCTCAGTGGACCTTGCAGTGACAGTGGTGGCAGGCCACTCAGGATCTTGGCGCCTGCATCTGCATAACTCTGCCTCTCCAGGATGCCTTGTCTTGGTGAGAGAGTCTGGCCAGTCTGGAGCAGGGAGTGCCCTTTCAAAGTTCCCCTGTCCAGATTGTGTTAACCACAGATGTGTCCAATATGGTGTGGGGTGCCCATGTAGAGGAGCTCCGCACCCAGGGCTTGTGGTCCGCCCAGGAGGCACAATGTCATATCAACTTCAAGGAGCTTCATGCGATCAGGTATGAGCTCTGGGCATTCAGCAATTGGCTGGTCAACAAAGTAGCTCTGATTCAGACCGACAACCAAGTGGCGATGTGGTACGTGGTACATCAACAATCAGGTAGGTACGGGATTGTTCCTTCTGTATCAAGAAGCTGTTCATATCTGGTCTAGGGCTCTGTCGCAGGGTAAAGTGCTCCGAGCTATGTACCTAGCCGGGATGGAGAATGTGGTGGTGGACAGGCTGAGTTGTGCCTTCCGGCCCCACGAGTGGTCCCGGAAACGAGAAGTGGCAGATCGGATCTTCTGCCTCTGGGGGACCTCTGATGTGGATCTGTTCGCATCTCCTTGCAACAGGAAGGTGGCTCAGTTCTACTCCCTGTATAGGGTGGACGGCAGGCCAGCCTCAGATGCCTTTGTGCACTATTGGGGCAGGGGCCTTCTGTGTGCATATCCTCCGCTTCCCCTGGTGATGAAGACTCTCCTGAAGCTTAGGACAGGGGAACTATGATCCTCATAGCTCCTCATTGGCCAAGACAGGTCTGGTTTCTGTTCTTGAGGGATCTCTCCCTCTGGAACTCAATCAGCTTGGAGACCTCCCAGACCTCATCATGCAGGATCGGAGGGCACTGCACCATCCCAGCCTCTGGGCCTTATCTCTAATGACCTGGATATTGCGAGGGTGATTCTGCAGGCCCTAGATCTTTCCGATGAGGTGTCTCGGGTCTTGGTGGCTTCTAGAAAGCCTTCCACTAGGAAGTCTTATGGGCTGAAGTGGAAGAGATTTTCCACCTGGTGTGAGCACTGCAGCCTGGATCCATTCTGCCCTGCACTGAACCTGCTTGAATACCTCCTGCAGCTTTTGGATGCTGGCTTGAAGACTAGCTCTGTGAGAGTCCACCTGAGTGCTATCTGTGCCTATCACCGGAGTGTGGATGGTTCGCCCATCTCTCTGCAACCCATTGTAGGCCGCTTTATATGGGGCCTGCTACAGCTAAGATCGACTCTGAGTTCCCACGCTGTTTCCTGAGTCCTCAATGTGGTATTGGCTCAGCCCATGAAAGATCCTTTCGAGCCACTATGTTCTTGTGACCTCAGATACCTGACCTGGAAGATCACGTTTTTAGTTGTGGTCAGGTCAGTAGAGTCCAGTGAGTTTCAGGTCTTGGTGACTTACCCACTCTACACAAAGTTCTTCCATGACAGGTTGTGTGCGCAAAACCACTTTAAGTTCCTGTCTAAGGTGGTGGCGGATTTCCATCTGAATCAGTCGATTGTCCTGCCCACCTTTTTTCCCAAGCCTCATTCGCACCAGGGCGCATGAGCTCTGCACAGTCTGGATTGCAAGAGAGCCTTGGCTTTCTACCTGGAGCGAACAGCAGGCCTTAGGCAGTCTATGCAACTCTTTATCTCTTTTGACAAAAACAGGTTGTTAGTAGCTGTTGCTAAGCAGACTCTGTCCATCTGGTTGGCGGATTGCATCGCCTTCTGCTATGCTCAGCTAGGGCTGTATATTGGGGGCCATGTCAAGGCTCACTCTGTCAGAGCCATGGCAACTTCAATGGCTCACTTGAGAGCGGACCCTGTGGATGAGGACTGCAAGGCTGCGACGTGGAGTTCTCGCCACACTTTTGTCTCTCACTACTGCCTTACGAGAGATGGCCGACGTAATAGCAGCTTCGGCCAGTCTGTCCCTCAGACTTTTTCAGCTGTAAAACCCAATTCTTCCTGCCTAGGGCCCTTTTTCTGGGTTCAGGCTGTCTCCTATTACCAACAGCACCTGTGTTGTTCTCCTTGGCACCTGGTTAGGTGTCTGTTGGTCTTATTAATTGTCTGTTGGGAGCAGCCTGTAGCTAGGTATTCACCCATGTGTGAGGACTACCATCCTGCTTGTCCTAGCAGAAAGCAGAGTTGCTTACCTGTAACAGGTGTTTTCCTAGGACAGCAGGATGTTAGTCCTCACGAAACCCGCCTGCCACCCCACGGAGTTGGGTTTCGTTGGGTTTATTTTATTTTTTTCATAATTCTGTGTTACGAGACTGAGAGGGACACCGCGTGGATAGGAGCATACTCGGTGTGTCAGTCAAAGTTTTCCGGGCCAGGCTCCATCTGATGATGTCACCCATGTGTGAGGACTAACATCCTGCTATCGTAGCAGAACACCAGTTACAGGTAAGCAACTCTGCTTTCTCTAATCCTACACGAAAATCCTCATTAAATTGAATCGGCATCAAAGGAGAAAAATCCTCACTCCCCGGTTTTCCACATTTTTTTTCTATTAAATATTTTTATTTTAAAAGCCTTTTCCAATCTTTGTTTCATATCTCCAGTTATTTGTGTTTTATGTTTAATTCCTTTTCCATGTTTTTGTTTTTCTTTGTCTCTTTTGACTTTTCTCTTTATGCAATCTGTCCTTTCCCAATTGTGCCTTTTTTATTCTCACCTTCCTCTAGTCTCTTTCCCTTCCTTCCTCTGACCTCCTCTCACTCCAGTTTACTCATCTCCATCCCTCTTATCCGTTTTTGTCCTCTTTCTCCTCTCCTCCAATCCACTCTTCAGGTTCTGATACCCAGCACCCCTTCCTGACTCTCTTCTCCTCCCTCCCAACGCTTGTTCCTGCAAGCTGCTGGGCAGACGCTCGTGATTCTGTGGCAGATGCTGCAGAACAGCAGGAAACATGGGGCCCTGATTGTGATTCTGTCCTAGTTGAAGGGGTGCAAAAGATCGCTTTCTTCAAGGAATATATGCTTGATTCTCTGAACAAAGTCCTGCTTTAGGCTTGAAGGAACCAACCAAAGTTATGTTACTTTAAGCTGGTGAGTGCCAACACTCACATCCACCTCCTCCATTGCTACTGTTACAAACGTGAGCTGTGCACAGGGGCCTCCACAACAGCGTTTAGGTTTGAGTTTTTGGCTTCATGATTGCTTCATTCCGGGTTTTGATCAGTGACTTTATTTTTTTGTTTATCTACACCTTTACAGACGTGCTCATGTGCTGTGTATGCCTTGTGTGGCACCTGTACATCTTGGTAGTGACACTGGGAAGTGTATGCAGCGATGCTTATGTAGCCCACAGCTCTGATTTTTGAACCCCATCAGTAAATAGTTGTGTACGGCTGCACTCTGCTTAATCCAAACCGCAGGCTCAGCCTTCCTTGTCCTTTAGTAAAGGAACTGTCCATTAATCTGAAGCCCTGTGCAAACCGTTGATCAGTAATGGAGTCATTAGATGCCGTGTCCGTTTTCTGTTTTTCTCCTGCAGCACGCACAACTGTGCTGTGGGCTCCCCTTTTCCCTTTCAAAGATAAATTTATTCATGAATCGCTCTTTCCAGATTAAAAATCGCTCAAAGTGATGTACAGCCAATATAAATGATACAATGCACAAGACTTTTCTTAAAAGCCAGAAAGGTCTCTGACCAGTAGAGAATCGAATATAGCTTAAGATAGATGGGGCCAGATTCATTCCTAGGAAGAATACTTCTGTTCATGTGGAGACCATGGAATTGGTTTAAAAATTAACATATACAGTATATTGGTTTAATGGATGGTTTATTCTGATTCTCTTTTCTTCCAAAGGGGGGCGGTTGTGCTCATGAGCAGTAAATATACTTTAAAGCTCTCCTTTGTGCCACAAACTCCTGTTGTAAGACAAATGTATCTTCCCTTCAACCTAAAGAAAAGGGTTCATGTATCAAAGGATCTCTACCTCTTTACTCTTTCTGCAACCTTTTCTTCCCTTGCAAAGCTCTGGTAATGCTCCCGCTGAGGGCAGCTCAGTCTAAGGTTTCCTGTAGGTCCCTTGCGTGAGAGTAGGGCGCCTGCGGACAGAGGTCTGCAAAGAGAGCTTGCAGCTGGGCTTGGGATGTGGACTCAGATCTCCCTCAGGATCCATCTCTAGGCTGCTCAGCTTATTTATGACTTCTCAGTGTCAGAAGCCTGGCTGAAATCTAAAAGGTGAATTTTCAAACGCTGCATGCAGTATATACACGGTGGGGGGAATAGGTTTCTACGCTCTTTTATAAACCTCAAAGTACCCACGCAAGTCAGGGCGGGCGAGTAAATTTGCATGTGTTGGCTCTTCTTCGCTGACAGGTGTTTGAAGCGGCACTGGCATGGGTGAGGTACAACCGAGAGCAGAGGGAAGCCTGTGTGCCCGAGATGCTTGCCAAAATCCGCCTGCCTCTGTGCCGACCTCAGTTCCTTGCAGACCGCGTGCAGCAGGATGATCTGGTGCGCAGCTGCCACAAGTGCCGGTGAGTGCGGGCGGGGAGCCTGCTTCGTTCTGTCGCTCAAGCCATGGGGCTCTAAATGAATCCTGGCCATTACACTGCACCTCCACCACCTCTTCTGAACCCTTCAAGGCAGAAGATTACATTTTAGCCAAAGGAGCACGTCGGTCAAGTTTGACCCTAAGGTAGCTGAGGTGAAGTGGCACGGTACAGGCATGTAATACTATAACCCAGCACGATGTTCACTCTTCTCTTCGATTTTCTGTAAAAATTTTGCTTTTTTAATGAAAATGTTATGTTTTTTCGAATTGCTGGTGGTGGGGGTTTTATTTTGTATCCGCCCCTCTGCCACCACTGACCTTTACAGTGAGTCCCTGCAGCCAGATAAGCTCCCCTGGCAGACGGATGAGAGGGAAGTTGCAAGGGCAACTCCTAGAAAACCCTACCCCAAGTTGCACCCGCCTAGCCCCATTTCTGGAGTTTATTTTTTTTTGCTTCCAGAGGAAATGTTTTGCATTTCAGCCTTACTGCAGTTTAGACTTGCTGCTGTATGCCAGTGCGTGCTTTAAGTTAGCAGAGACTATACGTCTGTAGAATACTTCCACGTTGCCTTGAACAGGATTTGGGGGGGGGGGGGGGGGGGTTCAGCGGGAGGAAGGAAATGCCAATGTAGGGTTTTTAGGAGGAAAGGGTTGGGTGTGTTGTGGGCTTAGACCTGCTGCCGCCTATTCACTGATTGGCATGCGCTGACGGAGCAGTGTTCTGAATTTGGATTTTAAATTTGATTAGTCAACTTTCCAAATCCAAACTCAAAGCATGTTGCATTCAGGTGCGAGAGGCATTTCCCTGCCCCAGAAAGGGCATACAATCTAGGTTGTACCTGAGACAGTAGAAGGTGAAGTGACTTGCACAAGGAGCATCAGCGGGAGAAGCGGGTCCTAAGCCCTGGCTTCCCTGGTTTGTTTTTTTTTTAGGCCAAGACCCTCACCACTAGGGTACTCCTCTGCTCTGAACAGTAGCTGCAGCCACTGTCTGATCGGCTCATGTAATATTTCTGCAGCACTGGAAGCGAGAGACAAAGCAGTTTCCAGCAAACTGTTAATGGCTGGACAGGCTTGCTGCTTTCCAAATAAAGCTCACAGAGGTACTCAGTAGCTTTATGTAGCTCTTTTGGGAGATTTGGATCTGGCAGAACATCCCACCTATGATGAGCTGCTGCTGCTACAGAAAAATGTGGTTAGTTTGGTATCTCAGTAGGCATTTGACATTTAAAAATGCAGATATCTGTTTTATAGGATGGATGAAATGTGTATTGAGCAAGATGTGAGCTCTGTCAGGTTTCTCTCTCTACGAGTGCCCCTCCCCTTTCTATTTAAAGGCTCCAAGATTGATTTAAAAGCAGCAGATTTGTTTGATTTGGGATCTTTTTTGTGGGTTTGTTTGTTGTTTTTTTTTTTTTTGGCAACTGATATTCAGGTTCTTAATTTTAGGGACCTGGTCGATGAAGCAAAAGATTACCACTTGATGCCAGAGCGTCGACCGCATCTCCCTGCATTCAAGACGCGACCGCGCTGCTGCACATCCATCGCCGGGCTGATCTACGCTGTGGGCGGCCTGAACTCGGCAGGTACCCAGCATTCCTACCTCAGAGCGCTCCAAGCAATGGAGCCTAAGGCTTTGGACCATTCTGTTACGGGCCGAATTGCTAGGAAGTTGCAGATAATTTTCATGAAAAAAATAATTGGCAGGAATTGTCTTCTCTGCTTCAGGATTAAATTCTCTCCATCTCTTCTCCTCATAGCCAGAGGTCTCCATCTTCGTAATTGTCTTTACAGCACCAGAGAGTGCAAAGAGGGGGGTGGTCAATTATATAATAGAGAAAAGGGCCGTACGGAGGGTGGAATTGGGTCAGGGAAAGGGAAAAAAAATCTTCTAGTGTATTCGATTTCTGAAGACACCCATGTATTTCCCCCCATGCTAAGCTGACCCACAGATAAAAGCAGCTGCCAGGTCTGTGGACAATTTTGCATTTGTGGTACTCCTCGTAGTTAATTTTCAAAGGGAAATTGCCCCGTATGGAAAGGATAAAGAAAATGTAGGAATTCATTCAGTAACAATAAATTGAGAACAGTGGTAGAGTGGAAAAATGAGAAGGAGGGCCAGCCCCAGCTATATTGCTCAGGGGTGACATCTAGTGGCGAGATTCAGGATCCCTATTACCACTTTCAGGAGGGAGCCCTGGTGCACGGCCCCTGGCTGATGACTCTTGCTGCAGTGACTGGGCTAGGGGAGTGGGGGCTATAAACAAAAAAAACCCCACACCTCAGGCAGTATGAATGAAGGCTCAATGTGATATGATCCAGAGGAGGAGGAGGAAGAAACTGCTAGGCCATAAAAGGGTGGAGGGGGGTATGGGGGGAAACCAGAAAATGTGAGGGAGTTAAACGAAAGTGGTTTGAAAACAGCGTGAGCTTTCAGTTTCGGGAGCACATGCATTCTAAAGCAGAAGGGAAAGGTGCAAGAAATGAGCAGAAGCCTGAAACGTGCTGAATTTGCAGGTCAGTGCACCAACACTGTGCGAGTAGTCCTGGTTAGTTAGTTAGTTAGTTAGTTATTTATTTATTTATTTATTTATTTAGTGATTTTTTTTATATACCGCGGCACGTTAAAAACATCACCTCGGTTTACAATAAACAATAACACAGCAATAAGCTTTACATTATGGTTCGCCCCCATTGGTATGAGGAGATTTGGCCAGTTGATCCATACAGTATATTTTTCTCTATTCTGAGGGAGGAAAAACCTGCGGTTGGGGGGGAAATAAAAAGGTTTATTGAAGCTAGGTATTTATCAGTTTTCAGGGCCCATGGGTATTCATGGAATATTAGTTTGATCCGGGCTTTACTTGGCGTAGATCTGTTGTAACCATCTTTAGTTCCTGGCTGAGTGTCACTAGTACATGCTGGGGGCAATTCTGTAACACTGCGCATAAGTTAAACTAATTTGCAAAGCGGATTTGCGCACACAAGTCTACTTTGAACATTATTCCGGCAAAACTTCGTGCCCACAATGCCTCCTGCTGTTTGCTGAACGTAGTTTTTTGCCATGGGAATTCACATGCATGTTTTTTTTACAATCAGAAAGCATGCGCCCAAGTCTCAGGCCCTGTCCAGAATCCATACCCCGAAACGCCTTTCACCTCTGCGGGCGAAAATACACGCGCAAGAGTACATTTTCAAAGGGGCTCTATGTGTGCGTGTGTATTGCTGGTTTCGTGTGCACATTTTGGAGCGGTCTAGGAGTCATTCTGGAGCAGGGTTAAAAAGTATGTTCGATAGTTGCTATTTTATAAAAGAGATTTGCATATAAGTTATTCAACTTATTCGCTCGGTTTTACACCTGCTAAATGGCCCAGGTGAAATCGGGACTTGTCTGTTTACAGTTTTTGGGTGGGAGGCCTGGGTGAACTGGTGGGGGCTCAGAGTGAAGTGCTAAAGGGTCCAGCTGAACTGGAGACAGACTGGGTGAACTGGTGGAGGTATTGGTGAACTGGTGATTTCAAGTACACGCACAAGTATTTTCAAAATGGCATATATGCCTACTTTAATACCCATCTCTGCATGTAAATCAAGGTAATTACGTGTACACGTGTTTAAAAAAAATAAATAGAGAATGTAAGCATTTTCCAGCACTGGAAATATTCGTGCATACTGAAACTACACGTATATTTTCTGAGCAGAACTGCATAGAGCTACCGCTGCAGAGTTTATAAAAAGTACTAGGATACATTTCTGCTTGTCCATTTATACGTGCAAATGCAGTAGTGCGTGTGAAAAGTTAGGCTCTAAGGAATGAATTTTCAAAGGAGTTACGGACGTAAAAGTAGCGAATATCGTAGCAATTTTCAAAATCCCCTTACATGCAGAAAGTCCATTTGCACACGTAAAACCCAGTTTTATGCTTATAAAATTTTTTTTAAAATTATCTCCTAAGTGTGTAAGTGCATAATATTATGCATCTGTCATTTGTGCGTTTTTTTTTAAAGGGCTCTTTCTGTGGGATGTTTACAGTCCTTGGCTGATTTTTATGCTGGTTGTGCCTTCTTTAAAGCCTTTCGTTTGGCAGCAACATGTGTTTTGCATGTTTTCATTCATTGGCACCATGCTATGGAATGCCTTGCCTACTGTTGCATTCAGCAATCTGCAAGCTAATCCACCGAACCGCCACCCTTACCTCCAGCCCCAGGTTGGCCGCCGAAGCAGCGAAGCCTCACTGTCTCTTCACGTGGCAAAACGCCACTCATGGACATGGCAAAGAGCTGCTGGGCCCTTACTTGGCAGGACGCCGCCAATTGCAGCGCGTTGCATGACAACATTTAAAGGGACTGCAGCGGGAAAGTCCCTGTGGCCCTAGAGATGTCACCGATGCTGCCCTAAAAAAGGATAGCTCTCCAGGAGCAACACATCTCAGCAACAGGTCCCCCTACCCCTGTGTAGTGTTGTTGTTTCAGCGTCTTGTCTTCAGGTCCTGCGTGGTCTTCACTGTCCCTTGCCTTCTTTGCTTCTCTTTGGCTGACCCGACCTTCCTTTCTGCCCCTTCTTCCCTTTGGATGGATATCTGGATTGACCGCTGCCTGACCTTGGATTACGTCTGACCGCTGCCTGCCACTGACCACTGTCTGCTCCCGGATATGCCTGACCTCTGCCTGCCTACGACCCTGCTATCCAAGGACCTCCTCTTCAGCCATCAGCGGAGACCTCACCTAGGACCCGCTGGCCCCAGCAGCCCAAGGGGGAGAGCTGGTATAAGCGAAGCTCTAGCTGGGTCTCTATTTTTTTCGGGTCCACCTGCTGATGGTGGGAACCTGCAGGGCATGCCAATCCTGCTTCAGCCTAAGGGTCCACAGATGCAACATGCACCTGTGGACTTATTTCAGATATTGTTAAGCTTTTTTATTTATTTCAACGAGCTTTTTCTAATTGGTGATTTTTTTTTTTTAATGTTTTTATACTGTCTTGAATTCTGAATTTTCTTTTGTGCTTATGTATTTGTG
Source organism: Rhinatrema bivittatum (assembly GCF_901001135.1). Classification (NCBI taxonomy): domain Eukaryota; kingdom Metazoa; phylum Chordata; class Amphibia; order Gymnophiona; family Rhinatrematidae; genus Rhinatrema; species Rhinatrema bivittatum. The sequence continues at coordinate 61,038,855 of NC_042616.1, forward strand.
ATATGTTTATACTTTTAATGTATGTTGTGTTGTTAACCATCTAGTATGATTTTATCAATTAAGCGGTCTATAAGAACATTTAAATAAAATAAATACGTTCTCCATCAACAAACAGAGCTGAATTAGCCATGACGTGGGTAAAATTGTCCAGTGATACTGGATGGATCCCTCTCTCTTGTAAAACAGAGATTTTGATCTACTGAGCATATGAGGGAATTAAAAACATAGAAACATAGAAATAACGGCAGAAGAAGACCAAACGGCCCATCCAGTCTGCCCAGCAAGCTTCACACTTCTTTTTTTTCTCATACTTATCTGTTTCTCTTGGCTTTTAGTAACCTTTGGTTCTATTTCCCTTCCAACCCCACCATTAATGTAGAGAGCAGTGATGGAGCTGCATCCAAGTGAACTATCAAGCTTGATTAGTTAGGGGGGTAGTAACCTGCTGCAATAAGCAAGCTACACCCATGCTTATTTGTTTACCCAGACTATGTTATTCAGCCCTTATTGGTTATTTTTCTTCTCCCCTGCCGTTGAAGCAGAGAGCTATGCTGGATAAGCGTGAAGTATTAGTTTTACTTCTCCCCTGCCGTTGAAGCAGAGAGCTATGCTGGATATGCATGATGTATTAGTTTTTCTTCTCCTCTGCCGTTGAAGCAGAGAGCTATGCTGGATAAGCGTGAAGTATTAGTTTTACTTCTCCCCTGCCGTTGAAGCAGAGAGCTATGCTGGATATGCATTGAAAGTGAACTATGCATTGAAAGCCACATTATCAACAAATATTGAACAAGCCTAATAATTGGTAATACCTATAGCCTATGAACTCACCGTTAATTTTACATACTCTTACCCACCCCTGTTTTATTTTTTTTTATAATTTGGAGATGGCAGCCCTCCATCCTTCCGCTCCGTGAAGGTGGAACACCAACCACTGGCCACTGGCATCCCGCTCCGTGAATGCCTCTGTGGCTACTGCCGCTCCATGCAGTGTTTTGCTGCCTCCTCTTTAATTCCTGCACAGGCTTTGCCTCATGAGCCGCCTCAGTCTTTTTTGTCCAAGCACCAGCACAGACTTGTACCTCTATCTCTCTCCACTTTACATATAAAATTCTTGATAACTTTTTCTTTGAAGTTGAGAGCTGCTAAGGCAGTGAGGCAAACAACAATTTTCAGTGCTACTTAAAAAAAAAAAAATAGAAATTCATAAAGGGGAAGTTTGTTTTTCTTTTCAAGATGTGTAGCAAGAAGAAAGCCACTGAGAGTGGTTTCAGAGAATTTATTTGGGGTAGAAAAATGTCCATAACCAACGGACATGACCTGTGATACCACTGCCTAGGACTGGACCACAACCAGGCCATCTGTTAAGTCTTTGTGGAAGTGCACCCCTGTTCCCAAAAGATGAGGGTCTGGAAAATGGAGCAACTGTATAAGTCTCTGAGAAGCTGCAGTCTGTCCTCTTCCAGGAGCACAGCCTCATCTGCCTCCCCGGGAATGGAGTTGAGCATAAGCACCTCTAAATATTTCTCCCTTTAGCAGAACAGGTCGAATCCTCGGAGTCGAGTAAACCTAATCGGAATGCATCAAAGAAAGTAGCTGTGCTCTGCAGAGCTGCTGGTGATGAAAAAAACGAGTTTCTGCAACATCGAATACATTCTTCAATGCATCGACCATTGATGTACAATGTATTGGCACCACTGATGCATGGCGTATCGAACTCTGGAATGTGAAAGGCATCGATCCTCAAAATTTTTTTCATCAGAGCTGGCCGCTCCATCATCGATGCATTGAGCTGCAGTGCTCCCAGTGCAGCTGTATGCTGACCTATGGAGAAATCTGACTGAAGCAGAAGAGGGATATGATACCCCTGCCCTCACCAATTACCAGAGCATTTACATCAAGAGAACAAGGGCCACATCTGGAGACACCAGATCCCATTTGCTCTCTGGTACCTCTCACATCTAATCAGCTTCCAGTTCAAATTTTGCAGAGTTCAGAAGATGTGCAGGATTCCATTCTAGTCCAGAAGAGGATGTTTCACCACCCACACCAGGACAGAAAGCACGTCAGTCCCTCGACCAACTATCGGAGTTGGTTAAGAATTCTTTCACCGCTTTAGTGGCTGAGTATAAGGACGGTATATTTCCTCCTCTCCTTTACAGGATATCAGATTTAGCAACTCAAGAAGAAGTCCCAGTATCCCCAGTTTGTATGGATACTTTATCAAAACTCCCTTGCATGTAGTGGAGTCCAGCCAGTCAGAAGATGTGCACTCCTCTGAAGTGCACCATGGAACCCTCCTCATCACTTTCTTCATAATTGGGGTCCTGAATTAGTGTTCCTTCACTTCTAGCTATGAAAAAGGTTCTATGGGGATCCCCTCCGACCCCTCTCCTGGAGGCTTCAGAACACTTGTTTCCACTGGAAGATGTTTCATACACCAGATTTCTGGACAAGTTGGGGAAAGCACTTGGCGTGAATATGAGTAAGAACAAAGATCTTTGTGCAAAGGTCTTTGGCATCCTACAAATTGTGGAAATACTGGTGGAACCAGCAGCCTGTCCAATCCTTAATATCCTGCAAGAATTTCAAACAAGAATTTGGGAAAAACCTAACTTCTGTGCCTCAGTTGCAAGACACCAAGTCCTCAAATATACAGTGCAAAAATTTCCAGGGTTTGGAATAGTGCAAATTCCCCATCAATCAGTTATGGCAGCATCAGCTCTTTAAAAGAGCAACAAAAACATGGATATATTCAAATTCTCGGCCAGGGAAGAATCCTAGGTTAGTGAACAACTTCATTAAAAAAGTTTCCGCTTTATGTGCGGATTTCCATGCCTCAGTTCTACATGATTCAATACTTGCACAATTGTATACAAAAACTGAAGCCCTTTCTTCCACCTGGTGTAGGCGAAATTGCATCCCCTCAACCACTATCGGATGCTGAAGAGTGTATATGACATCTTATTCGATCCATTTATGAGACCTTCGATACTACAGCATACTCTTCATCAGCCTATATTGGAGCATACATCATAGCTTAATTGAGATCTAGTAGCCTATGTGATGATATCCATGACATGTTGGCAGATGTCCCTTGCCAGGGTGATCACATTTTCAGAGATAAGCTCAGAAGAACAGTAGCTCAAATAAATGAGCAGCTCGTGGAGATCCGGTTCCTCTCCACAGGACCTGAACAATAGTCTTCTGCAAGGCACACTTACTATGCTTTTAGATGAATGTGTATTTCCAGAGAACGCCCCTTCAGCAATGCCATTGATACCAGATCCTACCTCTACTTCCACAGTGCAACTTCCAAATCGTGTTTGGCAGTGTGAGCGCCAATGGTCAGAATAAACGCACAAGTCCAGCCGAAGTCAGAACCAAGTTTTTGACCACTTTTTAAACACAGCATCCAGGGAATATCCAGCACTACCTGGAGGAATGGCGCATGATCACCAGAGATTGCTGGTTCTCAAAATTGTGGAGTTTGGCTACAGCCTGCATTTCTCTTGGTTTCCCACATTTCTACATCACTCAGCCTTCAATCTGGATCTGTCTCACTCAACACAACTCTGCCTGGAGGTGGAGCTGCTGTTCAAACAGCGGGCAACAGAAATGGTTCCTTTGCATTACCATGGCCAGGGTTTCTACTCCCACTACTTCATTATCCCCAAGAAATCCGGGGCCTGAGAACATCCTAGATTTAAGAAGTATGAACAAGTGTATATATCCAGGAAAAATTAAAAATGAATATCTTCCACACAATTTTTCCCTTTATTCAGAGGAGGGAATAGACGCGCACGCTGGATCTAAAAGATACTTTTGCTCATATTCCCATCCATTCCTCCGACTGGCATCATCTGTGCTTTATGGTGGACTCCTCCCATTGTCAGTACAGAGTATTCCCTTTTGGCCTGTCAGCAGCATCAATAGTCCTCACCAAGTGCTTGTCCATAGTAGCAGCACATCTGCAGTGACAGGGTATCAGAATTTTCCCTTACCTGGACAACTGGCTTATGATAGCGAATTCCCAGGAAGGTATACTGACATCCTTGCAAAAATCAATGTAACTCCTACAGTAAGGGTTCCTGGTGAATTTTGAGAAATAGTCTGTAATTCCCTCCCAGAAAATTAAATTCATTAGAGTTTTGGATAGATTCTCCTCAAGACAATGCTTTCCTTCTGTCAAATTGGGCGAACACTCTTAGATCCCTTTCATACAGTCTTGAACACAGATTAGTCATTGGCCAGGGAGGTGCTCCAATTTTCTGGAATATGCTACCCTTTGAGCTTTGGCTAGAAGGCTCCTTAAAAAAATTCAGAATGCATTAAAAAAATTATTTACTGAATTTAGCCTTCCCTTAATGTATTAAGTAAGACTTCCTGCAATTGTTTTTCTGCTCTAGAACAAGTTTTTGTTGACTTGATTTTGTATTTTATTTGTATTGCATGTTTTTACTTTGTGAATGGAACACTTGTAAATCACTTAGAACAACTTGCGTTTAGCGATTAATACATTTTAATAAATGAAAATGAAATGAAGGGACTTGATTATGCATAGAAACACAATTTCAAATCAATCTAGAACTGAGAGTGATCAAGTATGCTCTAACAACTTTCACTTACCTCTTCCAAGGAAAAGCATTCTCATTCAAACCGACAACCAAGTAGCCATATTCTATGCGAATAAGCAGGGGATTACAGGGTCTTGGACTCTGCCAAGAAGTGATAAAGATATGGAATGGGCATGAAACATCAAGCTGTCCTGCAAGCAACCTACCTTCCAGGATCTCCAATACGTTAGCAGATTGTCTCAACAGAGTTTTTCAACAAAACATTTGGTCTCTGCACTAATCAACAGCCAACAGACTGTTCAGTCTATGGGGATTTCCAGCAATGGTCCCATTTGCATCAGACCAAAACTGAAAACTGGAAAAAGTTTGCTCCTTTCTTCTAGCAAACTCAGATTCATGGAGGATGCTTTTCAGTTCATCTGAAATACAGAGCTCATGATGCTTTTCCACTGATTCCACCAGTAGCCGGAACGGTGCAAAAAGTGCTCAAAGGCTGGACCTGTCTGATCCTCATAGCTCCAGTGTGGCCTAGACAAATTTGGTTTGCATATCTGGGTCAGCTGTCCAGTAGTCCTCTTATCCCCTTTGGGTCAGAACCATCCTTATTAATTTAAGAAGAGGGACTTCTGTTCTATACGAGCCTTACCTCCTTCAACTTGACAGCTTGGATGTTGAGCGCTAAGATGTTAACTTTCAAACCTCTGCGCGGGTGCATGCGCATTTCCTGGTATATGCACATCGACGTACCGATTTTATAACATGCGCATGGTTTATGCGCGCATGTTATAAAATCGACTACTCACGTACATGCGCACACGATTTTACATCGTGCGCAAATCCTGTCTTGATCACTAAGGAGGAGAATTTTAGTTGGTATGCATGGCGACGCGATAGACATTCCCTCCCAGTTCGCCCCTGTAAAGAAGCGATCTTCCTAAACCCCCTACCTAACCTGCCTCCCTTTTACCCTACCAGCCCCGGCCCCTAAAACTGCTGACTACCCTAGATTTTTTTTGTTTTTATACTTATCTGCAGTCCTTAGCAGCAGCAGGTTACGCATTACTTGGATCCTGGCACACGCTTGTGCGCTGTCGGTGCTGTCCTGGTCTGCCCCCACCCCATCCCTTGTCTTACCTACTTTATTCACGTACCGGGAGATACGTGCGTGGCTGTGGAAAATCCGCGCTGCGCTCGCACGTCCTAGCCACACACATATCTCCCAGATTTGACGCTCGTAGAGCTTTTAAAAATAATCCTTAAGTGATCATCAAATTGTCCTTACCGAAGGAGGTTGAAAACATAAGTGTCTGCATTAACTGGAAGAGCCTATGATTTTATTGGAGAAGGTTCTCCAAGTGGTGTCAACATAATACCTTGGATCCGTTTGCTTGTGAACCCAAAGAGTTACTGAACTATTTGCACTCTCTCTCGGCTTCCGGTCTTAGCATTTCATCAGCGAGAGTACATTTTAGTGCCATAGCCACTTGTCATGCTAAAATCAATGGTAAGCCTATCTCCACTCATACATAGAAATGACGGCAGAAAAGGATCAACTGATCCACCCAGTCTGCCCATCAAGCTTATGCCAGTATCTGCTGCACTGTGCATATTACACTCCTGCTTATTAGTTTCCCAGACCGTAAAAGTTGAGGCCCTCTGTTGCTGTCTGAATCCAGTCTCCCTTTTCCCACTGTTGTTGAAGCAGAGATCAATGATGGAGTTGCATTAAGCCTTGATACTGTTGTTTGTTAAGGGTAGCAACTGCCACACCAGCAAGTTACCCCCATGCACTCTTTCCTTTATTTCCATCCTCTAGCCTTTAGGTTCATGAAAGACTTATGGCATACTAAACCTCCAGTTGTAAAGCCACCTGTTCCATGCATCTTAAGGCTTGATTTCAAAGGCATTTACATGCTTAAAATTGGGTTTTATTTGTATAAATGCGCTTTTGAAAATTGCTACAATATATGCCATTGAATTGTCAATAGGTTTTGCCTGCGTTAAGTGCACTTAATGTGGGTAAGTGGCTTTTGAAACTTGTAATGATAGTGTGTTGCATTTGCATACATAACTCCTTTAAAATTTAACGTTTAAATGTGGTTCTGGCATAATTGATGAAACTGTCTTTTGAACTATTGGAGTCTGCTTCTCTGAAGTCTCTAACGTGGCAGACACACACACTCCACTCCACACCACACTCAGACACAAATGCCACACATCACAATGGTAAGGGCTGAAATTTAAAAAACAAACAAACCCAACCTTAGGTGCCAGTCAGAATTTTTTAGGAGCTGAGAAAAACTCCATCTCGCTCTGCCCAACCTTTTTTTTTTAGTGTTTTCACTGATTTTTTTTTCCAATTTTCTCCCTATTTTTGTATTTCTTAGTTTGCTCATCTTTCTTTATTTCTCATGTTTTGATTTGCTTATTCAACCTTTTTACACTTGTTGCCTTTATTCTCCCTTTCCACATTTCCAGTCTGTCTCCTCTCCACTTCTTTTTTCCCCAGCAGCAGCAGCAGAAACTCCTCCCAGGCTGAGTCCTGAGGGTGGCAGCACTTCCTACATTGAGGGAACACCACAGTGGCTGCTCACATGTCCAGTTCTGCCACAGAGTAAGCTGCTCCCCATCTGGGCCCACCACAGCAGAAGCAGCTACTTTTAACTGGCCCACCAAAAGAAACACATGGTTAAACCATGACAAGCTCACAATGATTTCCTTACACTCTGGTCAGCTCCTTGTTTCCTGAGCTTGCAGTGCTTACATGGCACTGAGACTTGACGGTGAAGCCATTGTTATCTTCCCTGTTTGGGCAACCAGTACACACCTTCTTCAGGATTGTTCAAGCCTCCCCCCCCCTCCTAGTTTGCCCACCCCTGCTATAGCGCACACTATTGCACTCTGGCTGGCTTACAGGTTGCAGACTTATCAAGGCTCATCAAGTGAGAGCCATGATGACTTCAGTGTCTCATCTTAGGGACATTTTTATTGAAGACATTTGCAAAACTGCTACTTGATCATTTGTTCACACCTTCATGGCCCACTACTGTCTGATCTGCATGACCTAAGGAGACAGTAACTTTAAACAAGCAGTTTGGCATTGTCTGTTTACTTGGTAGTAGTCAACTCCCCACTTACGGGCCGATACAGTACGGACGCGTAAGAGAAAGTGCAGCAGTGCCGGGTGCCCGCTCGTTTGCCGCACGCATATTTTGGTTCACAAGCCGCTCGATTCAGTATTCAAATTAGACGCAAATCCAAGCGGCGTCCAAAGCGCGTCAATGAAGCAGTAGGCGTTCGCAATCCGTTTTACTGTATAGAGCAGTATACAGCGCCTATAGGGTATCCAGGGTGCGCTGGTACCTGTCTTTTCAAATGTCATTTGAAATGTCATTCCACCAGGTAAGTGGATAGTTCTTTTCTAGAGACCCCGCTGCCTTGAGCGCAGGCTGGACACGTCCATGAACAGAAGCTGCGACCTTGGATGTCCGGCCGGGTGCTCAAGGCAGTGGGGCCTCCGATCATGGACGCCCGGATACAGGCGGGAAGGTCCATGAATGGAAGCCGCGACCTTGGACGTTCGAGGTCGCAGCTTCCGTTCAATAACCTTCCTGTCTCTTTCCGGTCTTGCTGCTGGGTTCCCCGGTCTTGCTGCTGGGTTCTCCAGTTGGATGGGTTCTCCTTGCTGCTGGGCTCCTCCGTTGGCCTCTTCAATCTGCCGAGCATTTCGAGCGTTTCTCATTCAAGCATTTCTCATTCTACTTCTCAACCGAATGAAAAATAGCGCCAGAGCAATAATATGCATGTGTCTATGACGCTGTCCGGTACGAAGCTGACTGAACACCACACTAACGCCAGGGTCAGGGTAGACGGTAAATATGCAGGTTAAAGATGTGGTAAATAAGCTGGTTAAAAGGGCGATAATCTGGGCGCACGTTACTGTATCGAAGGGAATAGCTAAATCGATCATTAACATATCATATATATGCGGCAGGCGGAGACGGATACATGTCCATTTCGGCAAGCTGTAAGGACGCGTAAAACCGAATACTGAATCGCGGGTCCGCCTTATGCATCCAAAATGCGCATCCAAAGCGGGTTAAAAACAGGGTAACCGTGGCCGCGCTTTACTGTATCGGCCCGTTAGTGAGGCTCAGTTGTGTTTAAGTAATTGCTCTGTTATGCAACCCTCAGCTTGGGACTTCCTGTGCATTGTGGCTAATTCATATTGACAGAGAAAGCAAGTTTGCTTACCTGTAAACAGGGTTCTCTGTAGACAGCAGGATAAATTAGCCATACTTAATTCCTGCCTCCCTGGAGAGTTGACTACCTTGCTAAAACTTAAGCTCTAGAACAGACTGAAGGGCTTACAATGCAGCATGACTGCGCTGGAAATCCCGCACATGCTCAATAAAGTCTTTACTGAGCTCTGAGAGCTGGGTCCATTCAGTGCCATCACATGACGTCACTCACACTTTATCTAATTCATCCTTTTGTCCACAGAGATTTCTGTTTACAGATAAGCAAACTTGCTTTCTTCCCTTCATGTCCTTCCATCTTTTTCTCCATTTCTCTCTTTCTGCATCTCTCTCAAATCATAGCTAAACTTTACCACATTTTGCCCTCTCTAACCCACTAGTCCTCAGTCTTCTTCTATTCACCTGTCATCTACCTATCTGATTTATTTATTTATTTCTTCACTCTTATATACCACTCACTTGAAGCAACTCTGATCGGTGTGGTTTACAACAGATAAATCATCATAGCAAACAACATACAACAACAAATCTACAAGATACTTCCAATAAAAACCAAAATAAATTTTACAACTAAAATAAAACAAAATTCCAAATTCCTATCCAACAGTAGAGCATAATATGTATACGTAATGACTTCTTCCCATGACTAAGAAGAAAAAGCCTTTGGCTAAGATGGAAAAAGCCAGCGCGTCATCTTTTTTGAAAAGACAAATAATTTGTCTCCAATCTGAGTTCCTAGCTTTTCATCCCACTTTCACCCCATCCCCAGCCATCCCATTCCTCCTCTATCACAAACTCTCTAATTTCATCCTTTGTATTTACCCCCAAATCACATCAGTCATCCTTTAACTCTTATCCCCTCACCAGCTCCATCCCTGTCATTGATTCCCTCCCTGGCTTCTAGCCCTTTCTTCTATCCCCTTACCCCAGCCCTCTACTACCCCTCTTTCACCATTTCCCCAGCACAATTCTTACCCTTTGCTCTTGTACCACTGCACAGCATCTCCTTCCCTTTCCACTGCATTTCACCCTATCACAGTCCTCCAGATCATTCATAACTCCTCTTAACCCTTTCCCATCCTTCATCCCCCTTCTTTTATTCCCATCTTGCCTCCTCTCCCACATCATACCCACCCGACTGCCAAGTCCTCACTGTCCTCCCTTCAGGTCCCTGCTCAGTCTCCAAAATTCCTCTCTGCCTCATCCCCAAGTCCTTGCTCTTTCCACCACTCTATTTCCGAGTCCCTCCTCTTCCCTCTGCCCCAAAATCCTGTTCTTCCCCTTCTCTGCCCCCCCCCCCCCCGCCAAGTGCCTGCATCCCAAGTGTGCTGGGATTCTCTTGGTTGCATATTCTATATGGAGTCAAGCCATGATGACTTGGGAATTTATTTTGAATGCCTGTACATTTTTTAAGCCGTGTAGCACATTTTTAAATAGGCGACTCCTTGCAGGTGACTCTTTGAATGTGGTGGAAGTCTTCGACCCCATCGCCAATTGCTGGGAGAAGTGTCAGCCAATGACAACGGCTCGTAGTCGAGTGGGCATTGCTGTGATGAATGGACTTTTATATGCTATTGGTGGATATGATGGCCAGTCAAGACTGAGTACGGTGGAAGTTTACAACCCAGAGACAGAATCTTGGATGAAAGTGGGGAGTATGAATAGCAAACGAAGGTATGCTTGAGAAATGAGTTCGCTGCTTAATGGATCGGTAATACTTTACTGATAGCTACCAAATATATTCTGAAGTTATCTGTTCATCAATGCTTGCTTCCTTATCCTACAATACCGTCCAGACAAGTAGTTCGTCTCCATTCCAGCAAGCAGAGGCAGAGAGCTACAAATTGTTTGTGACATCACTTGCAGTGCATGTTTGTGCAGCAGTAAATCTTGTCAGTATTTCTCTGCCTTCAGCAAGTGCAGACAAAAGTGGACTGGTGTAGTGTTGGAGGGTTCTCAGTTGATCATCCTTTGGTCCTGGTAGAGCCCAAGGAGTGAGGAGGTAAACTCAATTAGTCTCAGGGTTCCTGACCACTTGAGAGGCTCCATCACTTTGAGGGTTGAAATTAATCTCTTATGGCTGTGGCCTATAGATTTTTTTTTCTACTTTTCTCTTCTCCACCTCTACCTCCTCCGATACTGTGGTCTCCGTCCCTGTTCAAGAGATCTTTGAATTGGCAGGACAGGTGATAATGTTTAAAAAAAAAAAAAAAAAAAAGAGGAAAAGGTTGACTGTATGGATCAGCCTGGATTCTGGCAGCTCTTGTGGCTATTCTTGGAAAGCCTTAGGGGAAAAGGAAGCATGGAGTGCTCTCATGGGTCCAGTGTGTGAGCAGCCTATGAGGCAAGGTTCCCTGATACAGAAGACCTTGGGGGGGGGGGGGGGGATGAGGGTCAGAAGCTTGTTGTGCAGGGGGAGAACCCAAGTGATTTTTTTTAACAGGAGATGCTGCTATTTTAAGTGAGCAGCAAGCACAAGAGAGGGAGAGCTTGGCATAGTCTCCCTTGACCTCTGCTTTCTCAGGAGGACCCATGAAGTTGTCTCCTGAAGACTTAGGGTGTCTCCTGTTGGGGGAGCTCATGGCTGGATGTCCCCCTTTTTTTTCCATCTTTATTTAACATTTTCATGAATATATCAACCTTCGCAGAAGTTCAAATTAGATGTCCCTTTTTCCCTGGAGTTTATGCTGCTTTTGCACAAAGCCAATCTCCTTTAGAGCAGGACCAGGGGACATAAGATAGATGATTCTTAGGAGACCTCCCAAACTCTGTATTTCTTGGGGAATGAAAGATATACCTCTTCCCCCCCAAGGATGGAGGTCTGCCATCTCCAAAAAAAACAGGGGTGGGTAAGAGTATGGGGCAGGGGTGTGGCCTGCTTGTTTGCAGCGGTTGCTACCCCTAATTGAGCTGGATGTTCACTTGGATGCAGATCCGGCGCTGCTCTCTACATTGGTGGTGGGGTGGAGGGGAATTAAGGCTGGAGGGTACTGGAAGCCAATAGTAACAGGTGGGAGAGAGAAAAAGAAAAAAAAAGGATAAAGTGCGTAGCTTGCTGGGCAGACTGGATGGGCCGTTTGGTCTTCTTCTGCCGTCATTTCTATGTTTCTATATATGTTTCCCCCAGAGATGTTGCTCTTCAAAAGAGGGTCCTTCTTCCAGGATCTCTGGGAGATCCTTACCTCTACATGAAGAGAATGAGGAATAGTCTGTTGAGGGTCTTAGAACAAGAGGAAGGAGAAATTTCTCAGCAAATACTCTCCTATCACATAACATTAATATTCACAGAAATAAGAGCTCCGAGGTCTTCCACCAAGATCCTGCACTATGACTTGGCCTACTGGCCATCTAAAAGCTAAGAACACCTTCCAGCTGCTTAAATTTTGGCCCGAGTCAAATCCAACCCACTCACCTTCCCTTTCACATCACTGAAAAAGAGGACAGCTGGTCTCACTTGCAGTGGTATATTCACTGAGAAAGGTCTAGAAATTTGGAGTCACTCCTTCCTTGTAGACTGCTGTCTTTGGAGGACGGCATAGCTGTGCCGCTGAATATCCATGCAAGTTAGCCAGATAGGACTTATCTGGTTAATTTACATATCCAGATATCTTTTGAATATTGAGCCCTTTCTGATATAATATAATTCAAATCTATGTTATTTATTTATTTATGTGACTACCTTTCAGTGCAATGGGAACTGTCGTGCTAGATGGACAGATCTACGTATGTGGTGGCTATGATGGAAACTCCTCCCTCAATTCTGTGGAATCCTACTCTCCAGAAACAGACAAGTAAGGACTTGTGAATGTTAGTGGGGAACAGCATGGAGTGGTGATGTGTGAGTGTGTTGGTGATGTGCGACCCTGTTATAACTTATTTGTTGTTTCAATATTCTGTACTTTGCCTTGAGCTGCTGTGGAAAGGCGAGAAATACATTGAAAAAAATAAACTAAGGAAAGGAGTGGCTCATGCTCGGCATAAAAAAGGCAACCAATAAACTGATGCCCTCGTCATGTTTAGGTTCAGGTGTTGTCTCTGGGATCCTAGATCTTGCAAAACCTGATGAGTGCACGAAACAGTCATGAATGTTGTTGAACAGAAGATAAACGTTGTGGCAAAACTCAGCACAAAACGTTTTGGTTGTGATCGTGGCCTGTGCTGTTGGAAACGAACGGCACAAGCGTCCTCGTTCTGGCTGAGCTCGTGCTGTCGGTGACGTAATGGGATTCTTCGTGAAGCCGGAGCGCTGCAGGACCCGGAGCGAGTGTGCATCCAAGGAACGTAAAGAGGTGTTTGTATCACCTGTGTCCAGCTTGCCTTCTCTCATTGCCGTTGTCGTGTTTTAACTTGGGGAGAGTATGGAATCTTGCATAATTGAAGAAGTTAGTGGAAAAAATTATAAATAAAAGCCTTCGCTGTTGTATCAGTCCAAAGTGTCAAGTCCTTGTTTTCTAAATATATTTATGCTGCTCCCTTGGGAACAAGAGTCAAATGATCTCGCACCCCTGGAATCAGATTGTTCCATGATTTTGTACTTATTTTGATTTAATTTGATATTTCACTTATTTCATAGCACATAACTCGTATTGACTGTGATGTCACAAATGGCTTCATGCATCTTGCATAAAACAGTCTAGTTTCATTCTGTGTGTGGTTCTTTGTGGCATTGTTCTGCTCCCAGAGGCCTGGGGAACAGCTTTCAAAGACTTCAGAAAAGCTGACTTGTCAGTGACAGTTTCTAGTACAGGGTTTTATTTATTATGCTTGTTGTGGCAGACTTTTGAGATGATGCACAGAGGATACTACTTGCTTTTTAAGAGAAGCATGGAAACCTACCCTCTCTTAAGGCAAAATAGAGGGTTTCTCAAAGCAATATTTTTTTTGTTTTTGGATCAGGTGGACGGTGGTGACCCCGATGAGTTCCAATCGCAGTGCAGCTGGCGTCACAGTGTTTGAGGGCAGGATCTATGTGTCCGGAGGGCATGATGGGCTTCAGATATTTAACACGGTAAGCCTTCCCATCTCTTGCTTTTACAAACTCCAGCGGTGGGCTTTGTCTGACACTGAACTTCATCTTTCAGGTTGGGTTGGGAAATATCTGATTTTACTAAAGTTAATTACATTTATGGCAAAAGGGGTTAACTGGAACTGGAAACCAGATTTTGGATGAAACATTGAGATTGCATGGCTATTAGCTATTGTGCTTATGGAATATTTCTAGGCTTGAGACCTTTTACTGGACCAACACAAATGATAATGACACAGGTCACTTCTTAAGATGATTTTGAATGAAGGGATCTTTGTGGTATTGACAAATTGTTTATTTAGTTACATTTGTTACATGCCTAATCACCATAGTACTCAAAGGGGTTCATTCACTAAACCACAGTATTTTTCCATGATGGGGCAAAGGGTGGGTGGCACCATATTTCAATGTGCTGTTGAAGCTTGGAGTCTAGGGATGCTCAAGGGTCCCTATTAGACTGCCAGGGCTAATTTTGTGAATAAAGTGGTCTAGTAGGTAGACTAGGATTGGAGGTTGGGGGTGTCCTGGCCTCCAGAACTTGGATTTTTTAATTGAAGGAGAGGGGTGGGGGCCTGGTGATGATTCATAAAATATATTTTTTAAATATTTTGACAATGGGCCACCTCCACGTGTTGTAACTAACTACAAATCAAATAACGCAGCTTCCAATTTTCTCAGCAAGTCAAATTATTTGACTTGCATTTAGGGTATTTAAATATACACAGTGCCAGGGTCAGATTAATGCATAGTTTTTGATATAACTTATGTTATCCCCATATTAGGCCATTTACCATATGAAAAATGGTGTTTATCGAGTGCTAAATGGCCTAATGCAGTTTAGTGAATGAGCCCCTAAGGTTGGTACAGCATAAAATGCATCAACAGAACATTAAGAGACTTAAGTGGGGGTTTCATGTCATATAATTTCTTACAATTTTATATCCTGCCTGTAAAACATATTATCCAAGTGATTGTACAAAAAAATACATACATACACACACAAAGTATATTCAAAACTAGACAGGCAATTCCTGGAAGGGCTCTCTTTAACCTTGCAACAGTGGGTGGAAGGATCCCTTGTTATAGGGGGGATTTCAGTCTTACTAGATACCCGTTTTTAGATACAAGTGGAGGAGGTGGGTTCATAGAAAGGTTCTGAAATTGCTTATGGCAGAGTGGAACTTGATAGACGTGTGGTACCTCTTCCATCCCTTGGAGAAAGATTATACTTTCCATTTGAAGGCACACAAGGTTTATTCTAGGATTGATTTTTTTCTGATTGACAAAGCTTTGGTCAATAAGGTGAGGACCATGGGGATCAGGACTATACCATGGTCCGATCAATTGGCTACTTGGCTTTCTTTTGAGGGACTGGGGGGACAAAGTGGGAAGAGATTTTGGAGACTCAATGAAAGTCTATTGGGCGATAGTGATTATTGCGAAAATTTGCCCAGGAAAATGGGGCAGTATTTGAAGGGTAATGAAACTGGGGAGGTATCTGCTGGTACCCTTTGGATCGCTTTAAAGCCATTGCTAGAGGCAAACTGATAGCAAGAGCATCCTATCTGAAGAAGACTAAGGAGAGGAAAAGAGTGGATCTTTTGGCACAGTTGGGTAAATTGGAAATTAGACATAAGAGGAGTGCGGATCCCCAGACTGGTCTGCAACTGGGATTAGTTGCGGGTGGAGTTGCAGGGTTTAGCGGTAGGGGAAATTGTTTTTTAGCTGGATAAAGCTAAACAAGTTTTTTTGAGGGAGGGAATAAAAATGGTAGATTTTTGGCGAGGATACTTAAAGCTATGGTGCTACACAATCAAATTCTTTAAATTAAGAACATAAGAACATGCCATACTGGGTCAGACCAAGGATCCATCAAGCCCAGCATCCTGTTTCCAACAGTGGCCAATCCAGGCCATAAGAACCTGGCAATTACCCAAACACTAAGAAGATCCCATGCTACTGATGCAATTAATAGCAGTGGCTATTCCCTAAGTAAACTTGATTAATAGCCGTTAATGGATTTCTCCTCCAAGAACTTATCTAAACCTTTTTTGAACCCAGCTACACTAACTGCACTAACCACATCCTCTGGCAACAAATTCCAGAGCTTTATTGTGCGTTGAGTGAAAAAGAATTTTCTCCGATTAGTCTTAAATGTGCTACTTGCTAACTTCATGGAATGCCCCCTAGTCCTTCTATTATTTGAAAGTGTAAATAACCGAGTCACATCTACTCATTCAAGACCTCTCATGATCTTAAAGACCTCTATCATATCCCCCCTCAGCTGTCTCTTCTCCAAGCTGAACAGCCCCAACCTCTTCAGCCTTTCCTCATAGGGGACCTGTTCCAGCCCCTTTATCATTTTAGTTGCCCTTCTCTGTATCTTCTCCATCACAACTATATCTTTTTTGAGATGCGGCGACCAAAATTGTACACAGTATTCAAGGTGCGGTCTCACCAAGGAGCGATTATAGAGGCATTATGACATTTTCCGTTCTATTAACCATTCCCTTCCTAATAATTCCTAACATTCTGTTTGCTTTTTTGACTGCTGCAGCACACTGAGCTGATGATTTTAAAGTATTATCCACTATGATGCCTAGATCTTTTTCCTGGGTGGTAGCTCCTAATATGGAACCTGCCCATACTGTTATAAAATAAGGGCCTGATTTTAAAAAGCATTTATATGCTTAAAATTGGGTTTTACACGTGTAAATGCACTTTATCTTTGTAAGTGGGCTTTTAAAAATTGTTATATTATATGTCATTGAATTTTCCATAGGTTACTCATGAGTAAGTGCATTTTATGCGCGTAAATGGGTTTTTTAAATCACTATAATAGAATGTTACCTTTACATGTGTAACTCCTTTTAAAATTCCTCCTGAGGCAGTAATTTTAAAACATGCGTGTATATGGATGCGTGGCCAGATGCACTACAATTTTATATCCTGTGCACAAGTACATGTGCATGTTATAAAATAGGCCGTGCGCCTGTATGTGTGCACTCTGTTTTAAACGTGTATGCACACAGCAGAGAAATGTTGGCTTTGAGATGCGCAAGTGAGGGAATTTATAGTATGCGCATGTCCAGGACATGATGCTTTCACCAGTCCGTCCATCAGTTTGCCTAGTCTACAGCTAGGTCCTCAAGAACCCCCGGATTCCTTAGCTTGTACTCCCCCAGTTAACCCAGACCCAACTCAAGCATTTCATAGATGGCTTGGAATAGTTTTATTCAGACTTGCATCTCATCCATAGGAGAAGTAACTTTGCATTAAAAGGGACTTGGGCGTGTGCCCAGGCGTGTAGCTACACGCTTGCATATCTCTTGGCCCCGCCCTGGAATACCCATGCCCTGTCCACATCCGCCCCTTTGTTTCCCAGTGCGAGATATTCATGCAGCAGTACTTGTAAGCATATGTGGCCGGCTTATAAAATCAGGTGGCTGCAAATAAGCAATATGTGCGCATCCAGCTCCTGGTTTTGGCACGCGTAACCCTTTTAAATTCACCTTTAAGTGTATAGACTATGGATCCCTGCATTTAAAATAGGCTGTACTGAAACATTTGAACATACTTTTGAGGCAGTGATATGTAGTATTTTATAAGCTGTGTGGTTCCCAGTGCATGGTTTATAAAATGTAGGCATAACTTTAGAAGCACCTACTTATGCCTGTATGTGTGCAGAGTTATGCACGCAGTTGAAAATTACCTTGAAAAAAGTACAAAATAATGCAAGAAATAAAAACTGTAAAATATTAACAGCAAACTAATGCTGGTGCAGTATGTAAATGTACTACATCATGTCTTTTGTTGGTCCATTAGAAGGTGTCACGACCTCCTAGAACTATTCACTATAGTCTTGGGGTTATAAGAACAAAACCCAGTAAAAAGCTTTTGAACACTGTTGTTATAACACTGTTATTAGATTAAAAATCATACTCCTTGTTTTTTATCCATTTAGGGCTTTCTGTTTCTGATCTTTCTAGAATTGGTAAATGGCATTTCCTGCCTGTAAGAATAAATCAAATTTCTTTTTTTTTTTGTTTTTGTTTTAAATTATCCAAGTATTACAGACTGTTCTTTCTGCTACCTAATTTGTGACAAAGCACTTTTTTTTTGCTATTAGCTCAGAGTGGCCTGAAATGTCACAGAAATACCTGCTATCTAAAAAAAGGCAGAAAAAAAATAATTAAAATTGGTGGCATCCATTCTCTACCTGTAGATACAGTATAATGTAATTTTACTATACATCACAGCTTTCACACGCCTGTATCTTGGAAAGCTTTGCAATCACATATGGCATGCAAACAAGATGCTGTGCTGCTTTTTACTGTGAATAGATCAGGATAAAATGAGTATGTGTAGACAGAGGGAGAAGATGAGAATATTTTGAGAAGAGATTTAAAGTGCAATGGATGAGTGGGTAAGGTAAAGAGAGAGACAAGGGTCATTCCAGACAGAGTGTGCAACACATCAGAGAAAAATCTGCTAGGAGCAAGTTGATGGATGAGTTTATAAACCATGGGGTCCATATTCAGTTACTGGCCAGATTGCAAAGTTAATTGGATAAATTTATCTGGCTAATTTTGGGGAGAGATTCAGTGGTGCAGCCGCACTGTTGTATATAGATGGCTATGTTAAAGACAGTTGGATAAGTCTAGTTGAAAGCCACAATGAATATTCATGAGAGAAATGTGTGTGCACTCGGTCTCCAATGTATGCAAATATCTCCATACCTGGGGACTTTCTGAATTTCTTCCAGAGACTCGGAGAATTTGCATCAATTGCCCAGTCTCTGGAGAAACAGTCTCCCCTTCCTCAGTAAGTCTGCAGGGAACAGAAGAGGAGGGATGATTCTGGAGCAGATGCAACAGGCAGAAGGGCTGCAATAGACATCTCAGTCTGCAGCTCTGATTCCAGGACTTGGGACTCGCTCAGCTGAGGGCAGAGTGCGCGGGTCAGGGAGAAAGGAAGGGAAAGAATATTGGGATCATCCCTGGAGGGAAGAAAAATGGTGGTGGTGGGAGAGGGGGGAGAGAAGGAAAATGTGAATAAGTAGGGGGGTGGTGGTGGAAGAGAGAAAACTGATATGCATTATTCCTCTTCTCCCTAACCCACCATCACCACCTTGCTAATCAATAGCAGCCTCAGGGTGACCACAACTCCAAAGTTCGCACACTGTTTAGGAGTGCCCCCAGGGCATAGTTGAGAACCACTGCATTATATTAGTGTCGAGGGATTGTGATTTGGTAAATCAGGCTCTTGTACCAGGTGGTGTGTGAGCTACCTAACTTTTTTTTTTTTGGTTTCTTTTTACAAGGATTCTGAGGTTCACCCAAAGGTGCCTGGCCCCAGACTAATACGGGACAGTTTATAGGTCAGGAGGCTTGCAAACCAGTAGCTGACGCATTCGCTCTTCAGGGTCTTCTCTAGGTCTTTTGTACCACACACATGAAAATGGCAAAGGGTGGCGGAGGGGAGAGCAAATAGGGGAAGATGCTAGGGAGGGAGGTCCTGCGGAACTGCTGTGTGTGGGGGGGGGGGGGGGGGGGGGGAAGCTGTGGCTGTGTGCAGATGAGAGAGCAAGAGGAACACAAGGAGACCCGAGACTGATAAGGGAAGCCAAGGAGGGAGAAGCAGGGAAAGGGAAGGAAGAATGTGAGGGACTGATTCAGTATTGTGTGGGACCCACAGACCTGCCAGAAATCGCTGCTTTTGCACCCGTGTAAGTATCTTCCCGTCTCCTTTACCTTACCGTGTGGGTGGCACCTGACTGCATGAAAGGCACACCCGTGCCTGCACAGCGATTTGCAGCACACTCATGTCTGTCAGAAAAAGTGGATTGAATTTCTTTCAAACCCTCCCCCGCCCCTCAGATTGAAAAAATTCAGTGAGTATAAGTTGTAATATTTTTTTTTTGTCTGTCGCAGTTGGACTCTAAATTCCATGTCCTGATGTAACTTGTTTTTGTTGCGGAAGCTGAAGCGAGAGCTCCTTTTTGTCTTAAGGCTTCAGCCTGTAAATTGTTGGTAATCCTGAGAACTTTTCAGCTTCAGATCCCAGCATTGGTTGGCTCTGTGGAGGGAGGGGGCGGCTCCCAGCAATGACTGGAGAATAATAATGACGTCTGTGTCCCACTTGCACAGCATCAAGCTGCCGGCGTGCCGTGACTGTCGCCTCTCTCTCTCTCTCTTTGCTGCAGGTGGAGTACTATAACCATCACACGGCCACCTGGCACCCAGTGACCAGCATGCTGAACAAACGCTGTCGGCACGGTGCCGCCACCCTGGGCAGCAAGATGTTCATCTGCGGGGGCTATGACGGCTCGGCCTTCCTCAGCATCGCCGAGGTCTACAGTTCGATGGCCGACCAGTGGTATTTGATCGTCCCCATGAGCACCCGCCGGAGCCGGGTCTCCCTGGTGGCGAACTGCGGCCGCCTGTACGCCATAGGAGGCTATGATGGGCAGTCCAACTTGAACTCGGTAGAAATGTACGATGCCGAAATGAACCGCTGGACGTTCATGGCACCCATGGTGGGCCATGAGGGAGGGGTCGGGGTGGGGTGCATCCCCCTCCTCCCCATTTGACCGCGGCGGCGATGACGACGAGAGAGGGGTCGGCAGCTGGGGCCCTACGACAGTGGGGGGCGGGGGAGGTGGGAAGGTATAACGGAGGTGGTGTTGTAATGTGAAATCACAATCTGTGGTACTTCTCCAGGTGCTCATGGTTCTGTTCTGGGCTTGGGGGCAGCTTGTGCAAGACTCGTGTCCTCTTGCCTGTGTTACAGGGGGTTCCGCGCTCATGTTTTTCTCACATTGAGAGTCTACGATGACAGTATTTTTGTAGCTGCACAGCCCCTGTTTTGATCAGGAAAAAACCCCCCACAAAGAGTAAATGTGGCAACTGGCTTTGTCACGGTCCTAGTGCATGAGATTGTTTAACAATTCCAAAGGAAGATTATAGGAAAAAAAAAATTTTTTTTAATCTGTACTGAAGAGGATTTCTTGGGGTTTTTTGTTTTTTTTCATGTGGATGTGTTGAAATATCGGTATTTCAGCAACCGGCGTGAATTAGGCCTTAGGTTTGTTTTTTGTTTTGTTTTTTTTTAAGTGGGTATTTTTGAATTATTAATTTGTAATGTTATCACCAACTAGAAGGGAAAACTCATAGCAGCCATCCAGCTACTGGCACTAAACATTGTATTGACTAGGATAAGGGTTTGGGTGGTGTGCTGGAGACATTTCACCAAGTAGAAATAATCAGAACACTGCAGCATTAAATAGATTGCCCTCAGGATCAGTGTGGCCTTTCCTCGCAGTTGTGCTTCAGTGCAGGTCTAAAAGCCAGATGTTTTGACTGTCATTGGGTGCTGATTGAAGTAGTCATGCATTCAGACGACCCCTTCAAACAAAGCACAAACCTCATTAAAACACCCCTGGATTATAAAGGCAATATGAATAGAAAAGTATGGGTTGGGCCTTTTTGAGGATGATGTTCAAAATGGCTTACTTAGCTCCTAGATTTAGGCACCTGTTTTCAGCCAAACTTAGAATCCTAAGAGGTCAATATTCAGATAGATGGCGAGCGGACAAGTTATCTAACCAAAGCCAACTAGATAACTTGTCACTGATATGCAGAGGGACAGGTTTCCCACTGAATATATTCGGCTAAAATTATTTGGATGACTTTAGCCAGCAGAATATAAAAATCGGAAAACTAAATAAATACATTAACCAAGCATACTCAGGGTCATTTGTTTAAGTTATCCAGGTAAACTTATATTCAACATATAGCCATAAGTAAAAGTGAAAAAAAAAAAAGCCCTCGGGACTAGCAGGCTCAATTCTTCACCCTGCCACTGTCCAAAATAATTAAAAATCAGATTGAGGCACGGTGCCTCCAAACCCTGAAAAGAATTAGTCTGTCCAAGGCCCCTGCCCCACCATATGAAAGGCTGGCTCCAGGCCCCCACCCTCTCCACGCCCCCCCCCCAAATTTCCTGCAGTCACAGGGGTATTCAAATGGAGCAGGCAGTGTGGGGCTTGGTTTGCAGGTTGGGTGGAGAGGGTGGGATGGGGCCTAGGAGGAAGCTCAGAGCCAGCCTGAGATTTTTCATATGGGGAGGGGGAGCTTCGGGCTGCTGTGGCCCCTACATTCTTTAAATTCTTTTGGGGGTGTTGTAGGAGTGGGGGATCGTGCACTGTGCCCCAAGATGATTTATTATTATTTTGGGTAGTGGGGGGATGGGAGATTGGGCCTGCTGGTGTGGTGTGTGTGTGTTTTTTTATTATTTTTTTTTTTAAACTTAACTGGCTATATGTTGAATATAGCTGATTTAAGTTATCTGGGTACAGAGAGCTTTAGGACTGCTCTGTACCATGACCTGACTTATCTAGATAACTGAAAATTGGAGTTATTTGGATAAGTTATCTGGATAACTTAACCCTGCCCTGAAACATCTCCAGTTTATCCAGATACATTTTTATCTGTAATGACTTACCCAGGTAAAATGTATCCAGTTAGAGGGGCAGGAAATTTAAATCTTTGGGTTTGTCTGGGTAACTCAAGTTACCCAGATAAACCACTTTGAATAGGGAACTCCAGCTGAAAGTTCTCCTAAATTTAGTACCTACATTTAGGGTTTAAATGCAGGCCTGCTATTCATTTGCTTCTAACTTCGGTGCCTAGTACTGAAAATCCGTGCTAAGCACCTCACTTTGTTTCCTGCCCTCACTATTTCTCCATGACCGCCCACATTGTAGGCTCCTATATTTAGGAATCTAATGAAACTAGGAGCCTAAGTTTAGGTACCTCTTCTTAAATTTTCAAAAGGGCCAATTTAAGAGCTTAACTTCCAAAGTTAGGCATCTGAGTGCTTTAAATATAGCAGCCTCTTTGTAGTCCCAGGTTAGCCCAAAATAAATTAGTAGTAGCTACCTGGTTATATTCCTGCAGGAATTATATATCAATCATGGATGCCACATGTGGGCTATGTAGATTTCCATAAGAACATGTGAAGTGCCATGTTGGGTCAGACCAACGTTCGTTGAGCCCATTATTCTCTTTCCAACGGCGGCCAGTCTGAGTCTCAGGTACCCGGAAGATCTCCAATAGTTGATCTATTTCTTGTTTCTCATTCCCAGGGATTTGTGCTTGCATTCCCAAGTCTACCTGGCTACTAACTTTTTTCTTTTAGGAACTTGTCCAGTCCTCTTTTGAACCCCATTGTATTGCCTTGACCAGGTCCTCTATCAACAGATTCCATAGCTTGACAGTGCGCGGAGTGAAACAATACTTCCTACGATTGGTTTTAAATCTTCCAGTTGCTAGTTTCATGGAGTGTCATCTACTCCTATTGTTGTTTAAGAACATAAGAACATAAGAAATTACCATGCTGAGTCAGACCAAGGGTCCATCAAGCCCAGCATCCTGTTTCCAACAGAGGCCAAACCAGGCCACAAGAACCTGGCAATTACCCAAACATCAAGAAGATCCCATGCTACTGATGCAATTAATAGCAGTGGCTATTCCCTAAGTCAACTTGATTAATAGCAGTTAATGGACTTCTCCTCCAAGAACTTATCCAAACCTTTTTTGAACCCAGCTACACTAATTGCACTAACCACATCCTCTGGCAACAAATTCCAGAGCTTAATTGTGTGTTGAGTGAAAAAGAATTTTCTCCGATTAGTCTTAAATGTGCTACTTGTTAACTTCATGGAATGCCCTCTAGTCCTATGATCCAAAAGTGTAAATAACCGATTCACATCTACTCGTTCAAGACCTCTCATGATCTTAAAGACCTCTATCATATCTTCTCCAAGCTGAACAGCTCTAACCTCTTCAGCCTTTCCTCATAGGGGAGCTGTTCCATCCCCTTTATCATTTTGGTTGCCCTTCTCTGTACCTTTTCCATTGCAACTATATCTTTTTTGAGATGCGGCAACCAGAACTGTACACTTTCTGGACCATTGTTTCTCTCTTAGGGTGCTGCAAATTATAGAAATTGTAGCATTTGACCAGTGAGCTACAGTTCTAAGTTTACATTTGTTTTTTGTGGCTCTGAAGTAAAACCTCCAGGGCCTTTCTGTATTAGGAAATGGCATGCTACAGTGCATTCAGAAAGTATTCAAACTCCTTCACTTTTTCCACATTTTGTTATATTACATCCTTATTCTAAAATAGAAGGGGTAAAGAACCGTTCCCTATTTACCCATTCCACCCCACTCATGATTTTATAAATCTCAATTATGTGCCTTCTCAGTCATTTATTTTCTGAGCTGAAGAGCCCTAATCGTAGCCTTTCTTCATAAGGGAAGCTCTTCCGGCCTCTTTATCATTGGTGTAATACTGGTGTTTTCTATTGGTGAGAGTGCCTGAGGAGGAAGAAAGCAGAAACGGTTCAGATTTAATGAAAGAGCAAGTGTTTCAGAATACAGATGGCAAAGCATCTCAAGAGCCAGTATTCTGGTTCGTAGAGTAAAATTCAAGGTGCCTAATTCAGTCAATAGACGCACCTTTCCTGGTTGAATCAATAGTATCCAGGCAGATTGTGAGTTACTGAAACTTCCAGAGGGGGCTCTGCTGCTTCCGGAAGCATCCATTCTATGCTGGAACACCCGAAACAGTGACGTCCGCTTGTGCCAAACCATTACGAGAAGCTCCACTCTGTGCGGTTTCTCCACAGGTAAGTTCGAAGTGTTCGTGGTGGAGGCAAATAGCTTCCCGAGCAGCTCAGAAATAATTTCTGACCAGTGTTTCAGCCCAGATTTTCTGATATTGTTTCTCCCCAACTGCTTGCCTTGGCTGTCTGCTCTTCCACATCTTATGTTAAGGATGCAAAGCTGTTATTCACTATTTCTACTGTTAATGGCTTCAGGATCTCTAAAATACATCTTGCCAATATGATTGCATTTCTTAAATTTCCTGATAAGTGAATAGTTTTGCTTCTGATGCCTTCATAGGTTTTTGTCTCTTATTGCATGAGAGTAGAAATATTGGTGGCTGATATTTAGCCCTGCTTAGCCGGATAAATAGCGACTTATCCAGTGTCGGCCCCTTTGCCATTTATTACGACGGCAGTATACCATGAAGGATAGAAAAACTGAATTTGTTGGCCGATAAAGGCCACACGATTCTTCCGGTCTGCCCATTTATCCCTGTTGCAATCCCGTAGACTGTGCATGATTTCCAGTTTCACATTTACTTCCCAGGCTATTTTTGCATTCTGATCATGTTTTGACCTTTACCACTTCCATTATGAGGCTGTTACATGTATGCATCACTCTTTTTGAAGCGATATTTCCTTACATTACTTGTGCATTATGAATAACTTTGAGGTATTTGAATATTTGAATATTTCTACCCTATCCTTCCTGGTCCTCTAAGGTACACAGAGTTAGGTTCTCAGGGCTCAACAAGTAGGGCAGACTCTGCAACATTTTGCTAATCTTTCTTTAGATAGATGCTACACTGTATACATGATTTTGAAAAATATTTCCTCAAGTATAGGAAACAATATTCTAGATGAGACTTCATGAATGATTTGTACAGGTACATCGTCATCTTTTTTGTTTTTTTCTTTCTTCTGGTTATAGCTTTCTTCTGGCTCTTGCCATTGCCTTCTCGCATTGCATTGCAATGGTACGAACGCCCCAAGATCCCTCTCCCGTGTGATGCACTTCAGAACTTCAACTCCCATCACATATGTTCTGAGTTTCTGCATTCCAAATGCATGACTCTGCACGTCTGGGGTTGGTTGTTTTTTTTTTTTGCAATATTTTATGTATCCAAACTCTTGATCGTGGTTTGTTTGTTTTTTTCCCCACACCATCTGGAATGTGTACCCTTAGTGTAATGTACCTTTAATATACATTGGGCTGCATCATTATTTATCATGTCATTTCGCCAGCCATTGCTAGTCAACAATTTCCTATGTGCCAAAATCCGGCTGAGATCTGGTACTGAGGTTAAACCACACCTCTCCTTCCCTCCAGGTTTGTGCAGGAATTCGCAGAGTAGTGTCAGGCAGTACTGCATGGTGCCGGGTACATGCTGGCTTCACTAACTGCTATGCTGCTTCAGACAGCAACAGAGATCCCTCTTCAAGGTAAACTAGCTTGATTATAGGACTCACAGTCTAACCACTTACAGGTCGATACAGTAAAGTGTGCTCCGTCGGAGCGCACTGTCAGCCTGCTCTGGACGCGTGTTTTCCCTTACCCCTTATTCAGTAAGGGGAGGAAAACACGCGGCCCACCTGCGGCACCTAATAGCGCCCTCAACATGCAAATGCATGTTGATGGCCCTATTAGGTATGCACGCGCGATTCAGTAAGTAAAATGTGCAGCCAAGCCGCACATTTTACTCTAAGAAATTAGCGCCGACCCAAAGGTCGGCGCTAATTTCTTCCGGCGCCAGGAAAGTGCACAGAAAAGCAGTAAAAACTGCTTTTCTGTGCACCCTCCGACTTAATATCATAGCGATATTAAGTCGGAGGTCCCCAAAGGTAAAAAAAGTAAAAAAATAAAAATAAATTTGAATTCGGCCCGCAGCTGTCGGGCCGAAAACCGGACGCTCAATTTTGCCGGCGTCCGGTTTCCGAGCCCGTGGCTGTCAGCGGGCTCGAGAACCGACGCCGGCAAAATTGAGCGTCGGCTGTCAAACCCGCTGACAGCCGCCGCTCCAGGCCAAAAGGAGGCGCTAGGGACGCGCTAGTGTCCCTAGCGCCTCCTTTTCCTCGTTTGCACCGCGTCGCCTCATTTAAATACTGAATCGCCCGCACCGGCGAAGGGCCGGTGCGCGCGCCGGGAGAGCAGGCGTTCGTCCGCTCTCCCGCGGTCTTACAGTATCGACCTGTTAATGGGCTTAAAACTTACTGGCATTTGAGCTTGAGAGTTTCCCTGCAGTGAGAAATCACAGGTGGCTATAAAGCCATTTGTGAGACTGTTTGCAGAAAGATGTTCTAATGAGCTTTGGCTTAAGTTGGTCTTGCTGTGTGCCTGATGACCCTCTGGTTTTTTGCTCTGAGCATTCAAGTGTAGGGCAAGGATTTCATTGCATCGCAGTGTATTGAGTAGCGTGGCTTTCATGATGGGTTTATGGGTGTCAACACAGTGCTGTTGGTTTAACAGATTAATTTTATCCAGCATTGGGCAGCCATAAGGGGGAGCTTTTTCACCACTGTTGGGCTGTTAGGAGAAGACACGGCAGCACAATCATTTAAGAAAAGAAAAAGAAACTGGGCTGCAACCTAAACTTTCTAGTTAATGCAGTTAGGGCTGGGGCTTTGTCCCAGATGTCACCTTGGTTATGCGACTTGATTCTGGTGCTTAGGAAAATCTCCACACCTTCCTGGAAAATGTCATCCAATGTACATTGGTGGGATGTTGCAAAAATGGGTGCCCGGTGGAGCCAGCGGGTTTTGCGAGCTTTTCTTCCCAACACTCCAAAACAAAAAACAAACAAACCAGAAGCAGGGTAATAGATCCGTAAAACGTTTTATAATACAATCTCCTAAGTGCAAACAGCAGCACTAGCAAAGATTCCTCAAATAAACAGCATCCAAGTTTCTTTTTTTGCTTCCACTTTTGGTCCTGTTTCTTTGTGCTAATATATTTTCCATAAGTTGTTTTGGGTTTTGTTTTTTTTTTCCCACCACTTTTTAAATTGAAAGGTATGCATCTCTTATTGTGGCTGTGTTCCCCCCTCTGCAGTTGTCCATACTGATTTCCTGTATCAGTTTAAGGCCCCGCTATACTTAAGTAAACGATGCTGGCAGTGCTGTGTTCAGTTCGCTCTCCAGACCAGCCTGGGGGAGAGGGAGTCCTCATCACTGCACAATGGCAGCATGAAGTGGCTGGATTTAGGGGGGGTAGACAACACTTATCTGGCTAAGTTACAAGGATATTTAGCAGCATGGCCATGCCGCTGAATATCCGTGTACAAGCAATACTTAGCCGGATGTGCTCAATAGCAGGCCTAGACTTGGCCGGTTAACTTATCCGGCTAAGTATCAATATCACGACTTAGCTGGATAATTTATCTGGCTAAGTAAGTAGCACTGCCCCAATCCACCCGCTCACAAAGTTCTCCGGCTGACTTATCCAGCTATCTAGCAGCCGCTGACCATAAGCAGATACTCAACTATCTGCCGTATGAATATCGGCCTCTGGGTCTATAATTGTAGGCCCCTAAAAGGAGCACTGGTGCACGACCCCCAGCTGAGGACTGTTGCTGCAGTGACTTGGCCAAATGAGTTAGGAGGGGAGATAAAATAGGGGGCACATCCATGAGTAGTTGCAAATGAAAGTTCACTATGCCAGATCCCATCCCCGGTTCCAATTTGAGCTTGGAAGCCCAAAGAAGCAAGACGAAACTGTTGGTCCCCAGAGCCTCCCCCTAAACAAAACAAAAAAAATACTGGGAGTGACTAAGTGGGAGGGGCTTTCAAATACTCTTGAACACTAACATTGCCTCAGGAGTGAAATGTACATTGGAATAAAAATACAGAAAAAAAATAATTTTGAATCATCCCTTTTAATCGTGTTTCAAAATGTTTTCAAAGCATATCGCATTCCCAAGAGAATGCAAAAATACGCCTTTACCATAAGTAGAATGGGAAGGGATGAGACCTGTCACGAGTCTTAGGGTGCCGGCCATGAATTTTCTTGCTTGGCTGTGATCCAAAGTGTGGAGTGCATGACTTCAGAGGAGTGGCTGGAAGCAGGGCCGGCCTTGGCACTCGTTTGCATCCTGCGGTTGAATGGGAAGTCCTGTCCCCCCATCCCCCCCCTCCGAGCGCCCATAGCGGTGCCCTGTCTGGTCGGACAGTCTTAAGGTCGGCCCTGGTTGAAAGGAGATGGAGGAGTTAATCTACCAAACAATAAAGGTGTAAGGGTGGTATTGGTTTGTTTGTTTTTTAATTAACACTTTGGTGCCGGAATCTGTATTTTTGGCGTGTGGCTGATTGCCAGGGCCACTATGAAATGGAAGGAAATTTCCTAAACATTCTGTAGAAGTCGAGGTCAAGAAAAAGGTTATAAATGATACATTATTAGACAAATGGAAAGGCATTACCTATAACTTTATATTTCCAGATGGACTAATGTGGAAACCGCACTACGTAACTAAAAATTCTGGCTTGATTTAGACCCAATGTTTTTAAATGTTATCATCTTTAGGGTTGCTCAAGCTAGGATCGCTCTTCCCCTCTCTCCTTACAGTTAGGGCTGGGGGCAGTCTCATTCTTTCCAGTCGTGTTTTTGGCGGCAGTGAGGATGGAGAGCCTGGAGCTTGGTCTTTGACACACAAAACTGTGAAGCTGCCAGCGACAGGAAAAAAAAAAGCATTCTAAGAAAAAACCCAAAAGGCACAGGTGCAAGAGAATATGGCAAACCCCAAAAAAATTCAGAGAAGACCGAGAAGTGTCCAGTTTTGCAGGTTTACGGGGCCCAAACCTTTCCCAGTGGTCCAGCTCAACAGTAACGGTATTAAGTCTCTCTGCACACCTGTCTGTCCTTCAGGAGCAATGGTCCTGCTCTCCTGCTTTTTTGCTCTTTCGGCCTTTGGCTTTTGATTACTTCCCCCCAGGCAGTTGGGAAACTGTTTCAATTATTAAAGCAAATCAGACTGTAATGCTAAACCCCAGTTTCAAATTCGGTGGGGGGAAGTGATAACTCGGTTTTAACATCTGGCTAGCAATTAAATAATTAAAGGGGCCTGGACCTTGCACAGCGGACACAGAGCTGCTATGAGGGAGATTTTGTAACTAATGAGGCAATTATGTGCACAAAAAGATCTGTTTGAAAATGAACCCACCAAAGGTACCCAGACAAGTTACAGCTGCTATTTGGTGTGCACAAGGTTTTTTTTCTTGAATATTTATGCGTGCACTTTTAAAATCAAATGTGCTAATCCCACCCAGACTCCGCCCCCCCCCCCCGCTCAATGTGGATAAAAGTGTACGCAGAAAGGCATTTTAGCCACAGAAGCCCCAGGCAATTTTGCAACAAGCCCTTTACACGCGCAATCCACCATATTGTGCGCATAAATAGCTTTTAAAAATGTACCTCCATGGGATCTCACGCTCTCGTTTTTTTTCCCAAGAGACCTCAGCGTGGAGGTACTTTTAAAGCGATAGGACTGGAACTGTTCCGCCGCCTTTTCTGCTAGAGGCGGGCAAAGGACTTATAAAACTCCTCCCCGCCACCCAGGTTCTCCGCTGGCGTGCACATGTCCTGCCGTATGCGTGCAATCCTGTGTCTGTAGATGAAATAACTGTGTTAAGATATTGAACTTGAGCCTGTGTATGTGGGTGTCTATACAGAACAATGCATTTATGAATGTATGAATATTATTTAAATGGGTGGGTATACTATACAGTATTTGTATGGATGTGTAGGTATATATATGTATATATATATATATATATATATTGTTTTGTGTGTGTGTGAGGAAGAAAATGTCATTCTGTGGTCAGTACTGTTGAGAAATCTTGAAACAAAAACTGAAATTTTGCAACATATACACAAGCAAAACAATAAAGGTTTGTGGTCTTGCAGTATGGAGTGCAATTCTTTGGTCTGTTTTACACATCTGGGCATATTTCATAAAAAAAAATAATAATAATAATAATAAGTGAGGCTGCTGGATTGGATTTGTCTCGCTCCTATAGTTGGGTGCATTTTGAGGGGAAATGTTTCTGTGTTAGGTTCTCAGCCTTATGTTGAAACCCCAGGCTCTTCAGGTGCCAACAAGCTTCGCTTCATTCAGACTTGGGGATAACAACCCAAATACACCAGGCTCATTTCTTCTTCTTCTTGGGCTGTATCTTCAAGCTTTAATGTTAGGCGATTCGCATTAGCAAGCGGTGGCTTGCACCCAGGGGCCAGTTCCAAGGTCCTCACATCCCAAGCGGTCGCAAATAGATTTAATTCCAGTGTTCTCGGTGCTCGCGAATAAATCCAAATATCCAGCATGGGCCCATTGAACTTCGCGGAGCTCACGCTCCGGGTCTGGCACCCCCTGGCTGAATAGCCCTTGAGCTGCTGGGAACCATCTTCTGTACACCCCAGCAACTCTTTTTCAAGGACCAGCCTTTCCCCAGAGGTGTAGGATCCGCTGGTTCTCCCAGCAGGGTCGGTGCAAAGTTTCCATCTTTGTAAGCTTACTTTGCTAAGTGCCCTCTAGTGATTTTCGAAGGCAAAGAGCTGGCCAGTGGTTCAAGACCTACCAGCAGCCAGCCCTGACTACTGCTTCATACTGGTTCTTTTTTTTTATTCATGCAAGTGATGAGACTGATGAAAAAGTTTTGAACTGCAGTTTTGTTTTGGTTTTTTTTCATTGCCAACATCCCCCTGTCCGTACTTGTCAGTCACTTCTCTTTTTTTTTTTTTTTTATTCTTTATTTATGAATTTTCAACAAATTAAAATTCACATTATTCTGTTTCCAATAACACATTGAAATTTTAAGGAAAATAAGGAACATAAACATTTTTTTTTACATTACTAAAAATTAAAGGAAAATAAATTTATTCCTTATTCCCCAATTACCAAACCATATAGGGGTCCAAAGAGCAGACCTAACTTAATCACTTTAAAAGGAAAAACGCATTCCTAAACAGGTAAGACGAAAGAATACTCAGATCTCTTTAATTCCTACTACTTTAACTGGAAGAGTCCATTACTTGACCCCGACCCTGAATTCTACGATCTTCCAGGAACCTTTCCAGTTCTGAGGGGTCATAATAGACATATTTTACTCCGTCTACCCTCATAATGCATTTGCATGGGAATCTTATTATGATCTGGATTCCAAAAGTTCTAGCTAAATTAGCTAACATAATAAACTTTTTTCTACGTAATTGAGTATCTTTTGCTACATCCGGGTAAACCCATAGCTTCTGACCTAGATATAAGATGGATCTATTCTGCATAAAGAGTTTTAAAATTTTATCCTTTTCTATAGAGAGGGCAAATTTTACTATTAGTGTTCCCCTTTTTTCAATCTGGTCACTAAAAGAAGTTTCTATGAGCTCGGTAATATTCAAAGTATTTTCCTGTGGGGGAATAGTTAAATTAACATTTTGATTTCTTTCACCCAGAAAATATGCATTAATTATAGATGGAAATTTATCTGATGGAAGGGACAAAACTTCTATAAAATAGTTCTTAAGCTGTTCTATGGGTGAAATCATCTTACATTTAGGGAAGTTTACAAACCTTAAATTAGGATAATGTACCACATTTTCTAAATTCTCAAGTTTCCTTGCCATAATACTTTCCCCTTTTATTATAGATGTTTGCACCTCCTTTATTTTACTTATCTCTACTTCAACTACTTTAAGAGTAGTCCCATTACTTATTACCTTTGGGCTTAATCCCTGCAATGTAGTCTGTACATCTTTTATGTTAACATTTAAATTTTCTACATTTTTTTGTAAAGACATAATGGCTGTCCATAGCATTTCCAATGATACTTTTTTTGGATCCCCAAGATCTGGATTAGGGGCAGATGAAGTGTGCAATAGTTGAGCCAGTTCCTGTTCTGAGGCATTTCCAGGGGGAGGGACAAGTGCACAAGCTCCAGCTATCGTAGTAGTTCCAACTAGTTCACCAGATCTTTGATCCAATCGCTGGGGTAGTGGGCATTCCCACTTCCCTCTTGCCTTCCCTGCTGGATCTTCATGAACTTCCTCTAACGGGCTAACCAACGCATACACAGTCCGTAGTATTGGGGAGCCTTGATCATAAATACCAACAGGGATCGTTGGTGGGATTGGTGTCATTGGAACCCCGGGACTAAGGCTCACTTCTCCCGACACGGGAGATATCTGCTCAAAATCTTCACTTGTAATGGGACACTCCGGGGTTACATTTTCCGTGCGAGAGTAAAAGCCAGTCAAGGTAGTTTGTAAGGGGCCTAGTCTGGCAGGGGTAGAGGCATCCTGCCTGACTTTGCCTTTTCTCTTAGTATGAGGCATTTGTCAATATTATATATATAACACCTTGTGGAAGTTACTCACTCTTTCGTCGCCAATATATAGGTAGGAGGATGAGAGTCAGCAATTTATCGGCTTAGTTGGAATCAGCCTACCAGCCTGTAGTGAAGCGCACGACTCGAACCGCCGCCTATGCGACACGCGCCGACGGCGACGGGCGCCGATTTGCTCCTCAATTTAAGGAGCGGACGCTCCACTGGCGTCACTTCCGCCTCCTTTAGAGTCCCGGGAACCGGGTCTCTGCTGTACCGGGGTTTACCCTGGTTGTTGTCGGGTCAAAAGCAGCAAGTGATGGCAGGACTGGTCGCCCCTCTCTCCTCCAACTCGGGCCCCCGTCAGTCACTTCTCTTTCACGTTGAGCTGCCTTGCTGTGCATGTGTCATGCTTAAATGCAACATGGAAGGAAACTGCTTTAAAAAAAAAAAAAAAACAAACAAAAAACTTTTAAGACAGCCTACACACAATTTTCTTTGAATGTCAGAGGAGTGATTCTCCCTTATTTTGTACAGCGGATTGACTCCTGTCCAGCCTCGTAAATAACCCTGCACTCTGTCAATTGATCTTCAGTAAGAATCAGTTGAGGGGAGAAATCAAGGATTAGTGTGGAACCCAAAATTTCTAAAGCAGATGATATCCTCCTAGGTGTGTGTTAAATATATGTGTGTGTTGTATCTTTTTCTTCTACGTGGGGCAGGGCTGATTGCTTTCCAGCAGTATAGAGCTCTCCTTAAGGACATATTGTAAAATCTGTTGGTAATAGTATGCTAATTTCTGCTGGATGGGGTAAGGTAGGGGGGGGGGGGGGAGAAGTGACTTAAGAGCCTCTAAAGGTTCAGAAACTTCCCAGAAGTGAACTTAAACTTGAGAAGCTACTTATGATTCCTGTGGGACCTCTGTGCAGCCCTAACAATAGGAGGACCCCGTACTTTTAAGGAGATGGGCCAAGTAGGACATCTGCAATCACCCAGAGGGGGGAGGGAGTACATCTGGTCCTTTCAATGATTTGAAATGTGGGGAAAGGAAGCAGGGTTCCCAGGAGTGTGACAGATAAGCGTTAATAACAATGCTAGACTTCTCAGAAACTGGCCAGCCTGAGCCCTGCCTTCCCCTGCATCTGTCCCTCTTGGGATGTAGGGATGTGTGAATGTGGTGCACTCCCTCTCCTCCCCTCCCTTCACTCTCAGCCCCATTCCTTCACTTTCTCCTCCTCCTTACTCTCACCCTCTTTCCATCCTCTCACCCATGTTCTCACCCACCTTGTGTGTCGTCTTGGTCTTCTATGGTTGGATCCTGGCCTCCCCACCAGCGACTCTCAGTGGCGTGGGTCAGCCAGCTCCTCTTTCACTAGTGAAGCCTGGTGTTGCTGCCTGCGGCTCTTCTCAGTGTTGCAGGTCGCCCGTTTCCTCTTCATTGGTGAGGTCTGGGAACCCCCATTTGCTTTTCTGTTATTGCCACGGTCCTGTGTAATCTTTAGCTTACACTGACGGGGCTGGGAAAATCTACCAGCTTTTCTACTACTGACCCCACGCATGAAAAGAAAAACTAAACTAAATTCCTCCATGAGACAGATCTGACCCGTGGAAGGAAAGGAATGGCAGGCCAGAAAAACAGACTTAGCTGGCTGGGTCCTGTGGCCTATGGGCTGCTTTTGTGGACCTCTGACTTACATTCCTTGAAGGTGACATAGGATAAGGAGGAATGTGCCCGAGCTGTAAGTCTGCCAATCCCCCACTGACCTCATCAGCCATTTTTGGAGCCACATATGGACAATCATGGAAGACAATTGTCCTCGACTGGAATGCGTTGTCCGTGGCAATGGGAGATGTTACAAATCCAATAGACAAAAACAGGGATTACACTTGGAAAACAAACATGTTCTAAAATTAAAAATGAAAATTACAAAGAAATATGGAATTGCTGGGTGTGAGAGAACCCATGCTGTGGAAATGTTTCTAGGAATCACAGCTACTTGAATATATAGATACAAGCCGTTAAGCCCGTTAAAAAGGGCTACATTAAATTTTTTTTCAGTCCATTTTCGAACACAGCACCCTTCTACACTTTTTCTCCCTCACTCCCCCTTCCCCTCGTTCACTCACCCTCTTCCCTCCACTCAGTCTTACTCACCCTCTGTCTCCCACTGCCTCCCTCCCCTCACTCTCACCTCCCTCCCCTTCCCTCAGTCACTCCCCACCCTCTCTCAATCCCATCCCCTCTCCCTCAGCCCTCCTCCACTCCCTTTTTCTCTGCTCCACAACTTCTTACCCTTCCACTTACTCACATCCCTGTCTCTCACCTCCCCCTCATTCTCCCCCCTCTTCCCCCTCATTCTCTCTCTCCCCTCCTCCTCCCCACCTCTCCCACCCACCCACTCACTCTCTCCTCCCTCCCTCCCTCCCACACACTCCTCCCTCCCACCCACTCACGCTCTCCTCCCTCCTTCCCTCCCACACACCCACTCTCTCCTCCCTCCCACCCACTCTCTCCTCCCTCCCTCCCACCCACACACCCACTCTCTCCTCCCTCTCACTCACTCCCTCCCTCTCACTCTCTCCTCCCTCCCTCCCTCTCACTTTCTCCTTCCTCGCTACTGGCCGCCGCTCCTAGTCGCTGCCACTCGACGCCGCCTGACGCTGCCATGTTGATATCCAGCTGATGCTCGCTGAGACCGACGTGCTTGCCCGCACATGCGCAGTAGAGCTGCTCTCTACTGCGCATTTGCGGCACGTCTGTCAAGCTTCGTTTATTAGGTTGATAGTTGTCAGTTTTAGCTTCCATGCTGTAAATTGTAAAAACTCAGTGAGGTGAAAGTGGTATGGAGACAATTATCTCTTTTAGTACAGTATGATGTGCTTGCTTTCAAAGCACTGCAAAGAGAAGCTACCTATTTTCCATCCTTCTCCACTACCCCTACACCATGAGAAGCTCTTAACTTGGATTTGAAGTTAACGCTTGGCAATAGCCATGTACATCTATTGTTTTTAGCTCCTTGCCACCAACACACACACCCTGGCCACTTCCTCCCTGAACAGCCTGAATTTTGCCTGAAAATGGCAGAATTGGAGTGTTATGGTCACCATATGTCACTTGACCACTAATGTTTTTCTTCCCTCATGTTTAGCTTTGCACTCAGTTTAATTCAATAACTTTAAATTGAAAAATCAGACCAAGGGTCCCCAAACTGGCCCACAGTGACAGCTTCAGGGAGGAGTGGTGGGTCTGGCCTTGGTGTCTGTGAGCTTCTGCTCTCACACTATCTGCGCCAAGATCGCGAGCACATTCAGAACTTACGGCCAGCACTTCCTCTCCTCGCTGAGCTCATGAGAGCCTGTGCTCTGAGCGCTGCCAGCTAGAGGGAAGAGACCGGTGCAGGGTGAGGATCGGGCTGCAAACTGAAAGCTTGTCAGTGGGATAGAGGCTGCATGGTGCACTGACGTGGGAGTTAATGCCTGCCCGACATCCTCTACCTCTAGTGCGTTACTCTAAACAGTCTGTTCACGCAGCCCCTGTTATCCCTGATCCTGCAGCCCTTTTCTGGGGAAGGCAGTGAGGCAGGCTTGCCATCTTCCAGGAAATACAGAAATCTTATGTATAGTCTATGTGCCACACCTCTGGGAGCTTCCCCCCCCCCCCCTTGTGCCCAGTATCTGGCCCCTGCCTCTCCCCCTTCCTCAGCATTTCAAATCACCAAAAGGGTTCCCCCACTTCCCCATGCTGAGCAAACTTCAAAGGGAGCTCCTCCACCTTAGCGCTCTCTGTGATTTGAAATGTTCAGTGTGGCCCGTCTTGCCAAAGTTTAGGGACCTCTGGGCCAGATTTTAAAAAGCATTTACATGCATAAATCTGGGTTTTACGCATGTAAATGCACTTTACTCGAGTAAGTGGGCTTTTGAAAATTGCTACAATATATGCCATTGAATCGTCCATAGGATTTACTCGCATAAGTGCACTTTACATGAGTAAATGGCTTTTGAAAATTGCTACAATAGTAGTTACATTTATGCGCGTAACTCCTTTGAAAATTACCCCCTCTGTGTATTAGACTATAAAATCAATTAACATTTTTAGGGCAGCTTTCCTGCAGTGTGCAAAAGTCTCCAGGCACTTTTTTTTTCTCTTTGAAAATTGGGTTGGACAGAGCGCATAGACCCTCTCCTGCTACTTGTGCGAGTGTATTTTCCAGCAACCCCTCCCTGACTTCACTCCTGGGAGCGCCTCCTCTTGCTGTGTAAGAGAACACATGTCACTGGCATTGTGGACAGAGAGGACCCTGCAATTTTCACCCTTGAAAAGGTGAAAGTATTGAGCATTCTAAACTAATCTCTGGCAAACAAGCAAATTCAAAAGTTTTAAAGTGTAATAAAAGATTAAATAAATGGTTTAAAAAGTTCAAAAACAGTGATTTTAGTGGGGAGTATGGAGAGAGGCTCCTTTATAAGTTACAGCCACTGGGAAGCACCCTGGTGAACCCAGCATTAAACAAATTAAAATATCTTAAATAAAATTCAGCTTTTCAGGATTTTGTCAGTGTTGAGTCTTGTTTAGGGGTTCCAGTGACCTGATCACATGAGGAGATTGGGGACAAAAGTGATTTTAAGGGAGGAGTTATACCCGTTTTTCCCATGGGGTCCCTGGGATTAAAAGGTGATTAAAATAGCTAATATGGATCTGAAAAAACAGGACACTTGTAACTTTAATTTGGAAGCTAATCTGAGAGTTTTGTGTGATTTTGTGCTGTGGAAGTGGAGTTTTTATTGGTTTTATTTGACTAATTTTCCTTATTCATTTTAATGGGCGATGAAAAGTGTGATTTAAAATAAGATTGGTCCAACTCTTGGAGAAAAGAAAAAAAACTTCTTAAACTATTCCCTAGGCAATGCCATAGTAACACTCTAACAATACTAGACCATCTCAGTGTTTATGCAATTCAATTAAGTGATCAGGTCTACGTAAAAATATTAAGTGAAAGCAGAGGAAGACTTAAAAATAAATTATCTAAAGAGAATGTTTTGAACTAGTTAAAAATTATTTTTGAAGATGTTTTCCGTAGCCAAGGGGCTTTTAAGTGGGTACATCACAGGCGTAAGGTTCTCTTCTGAGTATTTCACTGATCATGTTGTGAAACTGCAGGCAGAGCTGCTGGAGATTGAGGGAGAGAGACCTGGTTGCCGAGTTCTGCTTTAAGTGGAAAAGCATCCAAAACAATTAGAAACACTCGGTTAATGTATGAAAATGCATGTAAGGGGTGTTTGTAACTTTATTGATGACAGAGGTAAGAATTAAAGTACATTTAATTTCATAGTTGGTCCGTGGAGTTTACCAGCTTTGATAATTAAGTGATTGTGAGGAAGAGTGGTTGGTGAGATGATTCTGAATTTACATAACTGAAATACATACTACCCTCAGCAATATTATTTCAGAGAGTCCCACAGAATTCAAATTGCAGACACTCTGCCTGTACGTAATGATACTCAGGTTGCATACACAATACCTGTAGATAAATGTACTTCTGTGTTGTTTCCTTAGAGGAAAATTATTTTAAATAATTCGGAATGTAGAAATCCTGTAACTCGTACCTGTCTTACTGGCAAATTGATCAGGAAGATAATAAATAGTGAGAGAGGTAAGTGTGGAATATGTACGAGAGGGAATAGTCCTCATTTATTGTCTTACTCTATAAGTTCTTACAAAGAAATTGGCTGTAACATAATATCCAAGCTAAGCCTCTAAATATAATTAGGGCTGATACAATTATCTTTTGATTTTTATTAGGTCTCCAATCTCACAGGTCGATACAGTAAGGAGCGGTAGGAAGAGCTGCGTTAGTGACGGGCGCACCCGCGTTTGCCGCACACACAGTCCGGCTCACCTACCGCTCGATACTCTATTAAAATCGCATGCAAATTCAAGCCGCGTCCAACACTCGTCCAACGCGTGTCCATGAAGCGCAATCCATTTTACTGTATAGGTGCTTTACACAGCGCCTATACAGTATCCTGGGTGCACTGGTACCTGTCATTTCAAATGTCATTTCAAATGACATTTGAAATGACAGGCACCAGGAAGTGGATCCCAACTTTAACCAAAGAAAACCTAAAAACCTAAAATCCCCTCCTCCCGAAGTGACTCAACATGTAAAATATGTGAATAAGTGTAACCAACTTATTTTTGTTTCTTTTTCAGCCCTTTCAGCCTTCTCTGCCGTCCTCCGGAGGGGGTAGCCGGCGGCGAAAGCAGCTTCCAGCGGCCCCCGCCGGCAAAGATGGATGAACGCACGCCCGTAGTGCACGGGCGCTCAAGCCAGCGAAAGCACATGGACGGGCATGCGTGACGTACGCCGTGACGTCATGCATGCACGTTCATGTGCTTTCATTGGCTTGAACGCCTGTCAGTTTGGGCGCTCTAGCCAGTGAAGCGCATGACGTCACGGCGTACGCTTCGCTGAATAGAGCGCCCAAATTGACGGGCACTCAAGCCAGCAAAAGCACATGAACAGGCGTGCGTGACGTCACGGCGTACGTCACGCATGCCCATCCATGTGCTTTCGCTGGCTTCAGCGCCCGTGCACTATGGGCGTGCGTTCGTCCATCTTCGCCGGCGGGGGCCCTGGAAGCAGAGAAGGCTGAAAGGGCTGAAAAAGAAACAAAAAGTAAGTTGGTTACACTTATTCATATATTTTACATGTCGACTTGCTAGGTTTCTAGGTTTTACATATTTTACATGTCCAGTCGCTTCGGGAGGATGGGTTTTTAGGTTTTCTTTTGGGGGAAAGTTTGCCATCTACCCTTACCCCTGCCTCTAACGCAGGGGTAGGGGTAGGCGGTAAATTAGCAGGTTAAATGCGCGGCTAAACTGCAGGTTAAAAAGGCGATAGAAGGGGCGTGCGTTACTGAATGGGGGGAATAGCTAATCCGATCGTTTACATCTCATATACATGCCGCGGACGGAAAGGGGTACCCGTTGATTTAAAGAAGCGGTAAGGATGGGTTAAAAGGGATAGTGAATCGCGGGTTGGGCTAACGCGGCCAAATTGTGAGTAGAAAGCGGGTTAGAAGCAGGTTAACCGTGGCCGCACTTTACTGTATCGGCCTGTCAATTAGATATTGAGACACATACTAGCAACATTGTAGGCTGTGGAAGATTGAAAGTATGAGGAATTCCGTATTGTTGATTTAATTTGAGTTAGCACAATAGGTAAACCATTGTATCCTGAGATTTCCTGATCAAGAATGGCAGTCCGGGTCCAGTCGACACCATCAAGCAATGCACTGTAATCATCAATAACAAGCCACGAAAGCTTCACTTCATTCCTGGGTCTGCATTCTCCAACCAGTGTTCACAAGCTGCGCTCTCAAAATTTGTTATCCAGAAATAAAATAAAGTTTAGTGCGCACCAACGAACTGTGACAAAATTTGGTTAATTGCACTAGTAAGCTAGTTTGACACATATACAAATGAGATTGTAGTTGGTCATTGAAGAGTTAAATAAGGTTAAAAAAAACTTCATACTGAAGGGGAATCCTGGAGAATTCTAGCATATCCTGAAGAGCCTGTAATGATAAGAGGTTAATAGAAAGAATCAGAATCTCTTGCTTTAGAGTTGAAAATACAACACTTGTTCTCATTATAAAAATGAGTAAGAAAAGTGCTTATCTAATAGTAACTTGATGAGAATTAATTCTTGCAAAGGTACCAGTTTCTGTTCAAAAAAAACTTTGTTAAAAAAAATTAGAGTAAGAGGAAAATGTGTTTTGTACATCACAAGTATAATATTTCTCACTGAAAATACTGGAACAATTGAAATGTTTATTCTTTTCAATAATTGCACTTGTTTCCAAAGGTGAGGAACCTGAAACGTTATCCATTTTCTAGTAAAATAAAACTATTCTTCAATTAGAGAAATGCCTTTTTTTTTTTTTTAATTCTTTATTTATAATTTTTTTCACATTCTTACAGACAAGAAATAAGCTTATAGTATAACACTTCAACTAAATAATAATAATAAAAAGGAAATCTAGCTTTCAATATAAGCCATTCTTCTGTATCACTTTTTTAAGGCAAACAAAGACCACAGAGATTTAACAGGAGCATACAAAGAAAATTCTAAATTAAATTTATAGGAAGTTTAGCAGAATCCCTTTTGTATATATATACACCTCAGTTGACTTGGGTATCATTATTCTCATTCTTACATTTATCTATAAATTCCCTCAGATGTACTGGATCAAAATATACGTACTTATTGTTTTTAAATGTAAAAGTACATTTACAGGGATATTTAATTACCACTTGGATCCCCAAGGATTTTGCCTCTTGTGACATTTCTACAAACTTTTTCCTTCTTATCTGGGTTTCCTTCGTAAGATCTGGGTAGATCCATAATTTTTGATCATAAAACTTTTTTTCACGATTCTGAAGAAATATTCTTAAAATCATGTCTCTATCCATTTCATTTACGAAGGAAACTAACAGTGTCCCTCTAAAATCTATTTGTTCTTCCGAGGGTGCCTCAAGATAAGCTGTTAATTCTGTTTCTATATTAACATCAGGTACTTTAACTTCTTTTCTTTCTCCTAAATTTGGGACAAAGTATATTTTTGAGAGGACTGGTACTTTATCTTGTGGAATCAAAAGAACATTAACCAAATATTTTTTAAATAATTCTTTGGCTGAGATTAATTTCATACTTGGGAAATTAATAATTCTCAAGTTTAAATATCTCATCCTGTTCTCGATTCTTTCATAATTTCTCTTCATTAACTCATCGGATTTAATCAAGTTAACTTGTATATCTTTCACAGAAGCTAATTGAGTAGAGATCTCATTCATCCTAACCTCATGGGTATTAACAACAGTATTGATATCATTAACTTTGTTATTAGAAACATTTATAGACTTAGTTAGCAATGTTATAGAATTTTCCATTGTCATCAAGGCCTTCCATATGGAGTCCAATGTGATAACCTCTGGTTGTATTAATTTTTCCATGATGAGATTAGATGACACCACTCCTTCCTGACAAACTTGTGAAATCTGTGCGATTTCTGTTGTCAGGTTTCCATCACACCTATCAGATGTTATATTTTCCCCTTTACTGGCACTTCCAGGTTTCTCCTCTGTGTTCATAAGACTGCAAACGTCAGTCTGCTTCTCATGAACTAACCCCTGATAGTGTCCCGGGGTTGGGTGTGTGGGTTTTTCAGGTGCTCCGGGGCTTAGAGAAGTGTGTATGTCCAGGAAGGTGAGGTTTTGCTCCATCCCTACACCTTCAACGGACCCAGCACCCGGTGTCAATACTGCGATTGGTGTGAAGAAACCCTCTATCACTTGCTGTGCAAGGGGAGATTGCGTAGGTGCAGAGGAATCCATACGCAATCGGCCCTTGCGCTTGGTATGTGGCATTATATTTATACAATTACGGAAAGAAGGTTCCTACTACATAAACTTCCTTGTAGGCTATCTCTTGGTCCTCAGGGAGGTATGGGAGAGTCCAATGAGCTGTTTGTGAACAAAAAGGTATAATCACTCTGCCGTCTTCCAGCCATCGCAAGCAAGTCGCAAATAAGTCGCGCGCCCCTTGAAACGGCGCGCGGCTTCAACGACGTGCCGGCGGACGCTACGCGCCGCAGCAGCGGCGTTTTTGTAGGCAAAGGGTAGTCGCAGTCAATGACGTCAGGAAGGTGGAGCAGGGCAACGGGGCCGGACACCTCACCCCAACAAGGTCTTTTCTCCTCTCCCTCCTCAATCACTACCGCAGCAGCGGCGTTTTTGTAGGCAAAGGGTAGTCGCAGTCAATGACGTCAGGAAGGTGGAGCAGGGCAACGGGGCCGGACACCTCACCCCGACAAGGTCTTTTCTCCTCTCCCTCCTCAATCACTACCGCAGCAGCGGCGTTTTTGTAGGCAAAGGGTAGTCGCAGTCAATGACGTCAGGAAGGTGGAGCAGGGCAACGGGGCCGGACACCTCACCCCGACAAGGTCTTTTCTCCTCTCCCTCCTCCTAGAGAAATGCCTTAAGAGTTCATTTTTCTACTTTAACCTTTCTTTTATGGTGAAAATACACTGGGTGCAAACTATTTCTTGAACATCTTTAACAGCGGTAACCCCCATAGCCTTACCACCTGGCTACCAACGTGATGATCCTGGAGTAGTCTTGTGCCTGGGGTGTTTACCCACTCATACCATCAGAAGGAGGGTAGCACTTTTTTTTTTTTAATCTGTGCGTGCTTTATTCTAATGGCTTCAAGCTGATATCTGAACAAGCGGGACCAGCAGGTCCCACGTAATTACGGAACCCCCACACGTGCACACATCAGACTGAAGCTGGCAGAGGTGGTGCACGCAGGTAAGCAGCTCTCCTCTCCTCCTGCTGGTGGGAAGGAGGGAAGGGGAGGGTAAGGTTACCCACATTCTGGCGAGGGAATCCAGGACACTTGTTCCTTGTAGTGCTAGTAGTGAGTGCGCAGCTCATTTTGGTGAGAAGAGGCTGACGGCGAGGACGTCTGGTGGACTCTCTCCATGGAAAACTGTAGTAATCTACTCTAAAAGATACCTAAAAGCACCTTCTTTCAGTTTTGTTGCCACAAAATATGTTTTTGGCCCGATGCAAAAGCCCTCCTTGCTGGTGGGGTGTGTCCTGCATACAAGATAATTAATTATACACCAGAAAAAAAGTCAAAATTAGCCAGCGAAATCCAGCTATTCCCAATACGTAAATTCTATGCGGGAGATCCATCCATGTTAGAGACTTTGAACTGTGTCCCAAGATGATGAGTTATTAATATTCTCTATCTTGCAATTAAGCTTTCCAACCTCTGGCTTGCTTTTCTGGCTCATTCTGTCTCTTTTCTTTCTCATTCACTGGTCTTCTCTCTGTTCCTTTTTTTGTTTTCCTTTTCTCTCTGGTGTTTTCTTTCCTTCAGAGTGGGTATTTCTCATCCTTCAGTCTTTCTGCTCTTTCCTTTGCTGCATGCCTCCTCCCCTATGTCCTTCATGCCTTATTATCTTTCTCCTCCATCACTCCCAGGGTCCTCTCTCTTCCCAGCTCTTTCTCCCCATCATAGATCCTTTCCCACTCCCTGCCCATCCAATGCCCAGTTCTCTCTTCCTCCACCCTTGAATCCTTACTCCCCTACACACTGTTCTTTCTCCTTCTCTCTGTTCCCCATCCTCCGATCTCTCCCACTATTCCTGGTGCCCCTTTTCTTAAGTCATTTTTTCCATCTGTATCTTCCCTGTTCTTGGTTCTCTT
The DNA here is from genome assembly GCF_901001135.1 of Rhinatrema bivittatum. Classification (NCBI taxonomy): domain Eukaryota; kingdom Metazoa; phylum Chordata; class Amphibia; order Gymnophiona; family Rhinatrematidae; genus Rhinatrema; species Rhinatrema bivittatum. Next base: position 61,082,970 of record NC_042616.1, read on the forward strand.
TCCCTTTTTTTTTTTTTCTCTTTGGCTCTCCATGATCCTGCTCCTTCATCTCTGGTTTTCTCTTTCTCCCTCCCCTTCCCCTGGCATGGTCTGGCTTTTCCTCCAGATCTTCTACTCACCCTTGGCCAGCAAGGGCAGCAGCGCATAATACTGTGTCAGCATCCTCCTCGCTTCCCCCGGCAGCTCATCACCTTTTGCGCTAGCCCCTCTCCACCAAGCATTCACCCCTTCTCCCCTCGCCTCTTTTCCGTCTCACCTGACTGGCGCTCTGGGTGACTCCCTTTTCTGCTATCAACTGAGTCCCAAGTCCCTGCAGCCCAAACATCTAAGGCCTGAGGCAGTGGCTCTCTAAGCAAACAGAGCACAGCAGAGAGGAGCCTTGTACACCAGGGGGAGAAGCTGGAGCAAGTAGCAGAAGATTTTCTCTGCTATGCAGTGCTGTTGTATGGGTTTCCTGCTCCTGCCGGGCCCCTTTTAATCTTTTTCAGTGCTGTCCAGGTGCCCTAGCGACAAGAGGGGAAGGGCTGGAGCAGCAAGCAAAAGATTTGGGGCACTGTCCAGTAAAGTCTCACATGAGCCCAGGAAGGAGGATAAAGCTGGGGCTGCCAGTACTGTAGCCCAGGAAGCACTTTCTCTGGGCACGTTGGCTGAGAAGCACTGTATTAAGGCATGGAAGGACGGTATACAAATACTTGTAAATAAAAAGAAAATAAATAAAATACATCGTACTAGCAAATAAAGATTTCGAGGTGACTTTTCAAAAAATGCGTGTGTAAAAGCAAAACATTTGTGCGTACAATAGCATATACGCTATTTTAATAACTGCAACATACGTGCATATTTTGGGGGCTGCAAATAAAGTTGTGCATGTTTAAAAAAAAAAAGAGGGGGTAGCATTCCGGGCAGAGGCCAACTGTTATGTGCACAAGTTGCTGTTTTACAACCTGCCAGTGTGACATGCGTTTGGCGATGTGCTGCGTGACCTGGAAAGGAACAAAAGGAGATCAGCTAGTGTAGCCGATAGGCCAAGAAGAAATTCTGGTACCCATTTGTTTGGAGAAATGAATGCCTAGTTGAGTTTAGATTTAACTCTGTGCACGATGCACAAGTGGACCTGCCTCAAGCATCATTTTTACAAACATTCAATTAGGTTGGAGACTTTGATGAAGTACCAGAAGGAAACATTTTCCTGGGCATGAAAAGTTCAAGGACAAGGAAAGCACAAAGGCCATGTGAGAGAATATTTTCACTGAGAGGGCGGTGGACACCTGAAATAAACTTCTAGTGGAAGTGGTAGGAAGCGGTGGCAGAATTCAAGCATGAATGTGATCGCCATCTTAGTGGTAGGAAAAGAGAGAGAGAGAGACAGAGAGGTTGCCAGAATGAGTAATGTAGGGTGCTCTGCAAAGATTTTATGATGAATACTCCTGTAAAAGGTACATCCCTGAGCAGTGAGGTGGCAAAGAAGCAGGATAAAGGCAAGCAGCAATGTGTCATTATTCTTAAGTCATGTATTACATCTTTGCTTAGTATTAAGTGTAGTATTTTCAAGACAAAGTATGTAAAAAGAAGTTTCTAGAAACTTCTAGTAAGAAGCTTGCTAGTACTCGCTGTGGAAAAGTGCTAGAAAGAATGCAAAACTGTGACAAAGTTGAGAGAAGAAAAGGATGCCTTCAGCCGAGCTCTGCTCTAGGTTCATCTTACATATTTACATATCAAAGATAAAAGAGAATTTACATTAATCACTTATAGAAATGTTATTATTTATCAACCTTTTAAATATTTTGCTTATTAAGTAGCTTAGTTATTGCATAGATTGGAGGTGTTACACTACTTAACCCTTTGTATCTGTTCATCTTGCCTGTTAAACGTGAAGCAACTCTACAAGGTCTTATTTGCTTTTCTGTCTGGTATTAGGGATATTATTTCACAGTCCACATCAGTAAGATTTGTGGATCAGTGGAATATAATTTTTTTAAAATAAATAAATAAAACAAACCTCTGTGACAGGGCAGTAGGTAGGTACAAATGGAGAGACTGCGTGGGCTAAGGGGTCCTTATCTATTGATATCTATGTTTTTATAGGCTATTGGATTTAATCACAGTTCAACCTGGCCTAAGAATTAGATTTCGAGGCCTATGGTACTACAGGTTCTCTCCAATTTAGGCCTATTTACTAAACCATGATAATGCTGTGTGAAATGCTGAATAAGAAAATTATTCCTTACCTGCTAATTTTCGTTCCTGTAATACCATGGATCATTCCAGACGGTGGGTTATGTTCCATGTCCAGCAGATGGAGTCAGAACACAAAATTCCCAGGGGAGGACCCATATAACCACGCCTCCCCTGTAACAGCTCTCAGTAACTAGACTAAAGAAGCCCAAAAGAGAGAGACTAAAAACAGAGGGATCAAGTAATCAAAGAAGGAATTGAAATAACCGCTGTCCAAATAAACAGCAACTAAATTCTGAACAGTGAACTTGCGAACAGCAGTGCGTGAACAAAAAAGACGCGCAGTATTCGAAATACAGAGTAAAAGATTGTTAAGACAGGTAGGCAGGGATGTCCCACAAGCAAACCCCCAAACCAAGGGAGGGTGTCTGGAATGATCCATGTTATTACAGGAACAAAAATTAGCAGGTAAGGAATAATTTTCTTTTCCCTGTACATACCAGGATCATTCCAGACGGTGGGATGAACCAAAGCTTTCCCATCACGGGTGGGCCACAGACAGCCCTGCTCGTATTACCTTGTCTCCATGCTGACCGCCTGATGGAGCACCGACGTCCAGGCGATAATGTCTCGCAAAAGTATGGATCGACTTCCAGGTGGCCGCCTTCAAATCTCCTGAGTGGAGACAGAGGAGCTCTCCACCCAAGATGTCACCTGGGCTCGAAGAGAATGAGCCTTGACAACCAGCGGAGGGGACTTACCTACGCCAAGGTACGCTGCTATGATCGCACCCTTCAAACACCGCACTATAAATTGTTTGGAGGCCATGCAACCCTTCCGGGGTCTGGACCAGAGGATAAACAGATGATCGGAGAGCCGAAAATCATTAGTCACCTCCAGATAGCGTATCAGAGACCGCCATACATCCAGTCTACGCAGGTCTCCAGACTCAGAAGAGGCAAAAGATGGTAATTCCACTGATTGGTTGAGGTGGAATGCCGAAACCACTTTAGGGAGAAAAGAAGGAATCCTCCTCAGCGAAACCCCTTCAGGCGTGAAACGAAGGTATGGTTCACGACAGGATAGGGCCTGCAGCTCGGAAATACGTCTTGCTGAACTGATTGCCACGAGAAAAATGGCCTTGAGAGTGACGTCCTTGATGGTAGCCGAGCTTAGAGGTTCGAACGGCGAACCACAGAGGACTCAGAGCACCAGATTCAGATTCCACGACGGACAAGGTGGGCGAATCGGAGGCTTCAAGTTTTCATTCCTTTAAGGAAACGGGAGACGTCCAGATGCATGGACAGAAACTCCTTATTTCCACTGCGAAGAAAAGCCCCCAAGGCCGCCACCTGAACCCGAAGAGAATTGTAAGCAAGACCTAAATCCAAACCTGCCTGCAAGAAGGAAAGGACTTGTGACACTGAGGCCTGCATGGGAAGAATGTCATTCGCTCCACACCAATCCTCAAAGACCTTCCAGACTCGAACATAGGTAACAGAGGTGGACATCTTACGTGCTTTCAGTAGCGTTGAAATAACCGGCTCCGGATAACCGCGCCTCCTCAAATGACGCCTCTCAAAAACCAGGCCGCAAGACAGAAGCTATCTGCCTCCTTGAAAAATATTGGTCCCTGGCGTAGAAGACGTGGCAGCTGACCGAGACGAAGGGGACCCTCCACCGTCAAATTGCACAGATCCGCGAACCACGGTCGTCGGGGCCACTCTGGCGCCACAAGGATCACCGGCCCTTGGTGTGCCTCTATCCTGCGGACGACCTTGCCCACGAGGGGCCACGGTGGGAAAACATATAGGAGACAGTGGCACAGCCAGGGCAGGACCAGCGCGTCCACGCCCTCGGCGCCGCGCTCCCGCCTGCAGCTGAAGAAGCGGGCGACCTTTGCATTTCCGGCGGTTGCCATTAGATCTATGTGCGGTGTCCCCCATCGCCGTACTATTATCCGCATCGCCTGCTGCGAGAGCTCCCACTCTCCGAGATCCAAGTTTTGTCGGCTGAGAAAGTCCGCCTGTACGTTGTCCACTCCCGCAATATGCGAGGCCGCTAGTCGTTGGAGGTGAAGCTCTGCCCACACCATTAATTTGTCGGTTTCCAGAGAGACAAACGACTTCTCGTGCCTCCCTGGCGATTGATGTACGCCACTGTAGTCGCATTGTCCGATAGCACCCTGACTGCTTGATGGCGTACTATGGGGAAGAAACCCTGTAACGCCAGACGGACCGCCCTGGTCTCCAAGCGGTTGATGGGCCACTTCGACTGTTCCTCCGTCCATCGACCCTGGATTGAGCTGTCCCGACAGACCGCTCCCCAGCCTGTGAGGCTGGCGTCCGTGGTGATAATCACCCAATCCAGGTCCTCCAGCGACACCCCCTGAGCTAGGTGCCGCGGTTCCAGCCACCAATGGAGACTGATGAAGGTTCCTCTCGGAATCGGAAGGATTGCCTGGAAATCTCTCGACACCGGCTGCCACCGGGAGAGTAGGGATCTCTGCAGAGGCCTCAGATGCGCGAATGCCCAAGGAACCAGATCGATGGTCGAGGCCATGGTCCCCAGTACCTGCAGGTAGTCCCAGGCAGTGGGCGTCTCGAGCGCCATAAATCCTTGAATCTGCTGATGCAGAGAATGAGCTCTGTCCGGATGCAGAAAAACCCTGGCATTCTTGGTGTCGAAGTGAGCTCCCAGAAAATCCAACGACTGGGACGGGACCAGGCTGCTTTTGGTGAAGTTGACAATCCATCCCAGAGATTGGAGAAGTTGTACCACTCTGTCGACTGCGAGGATACACTGCACTCGTGACTTTGCACGGATGAGCCAATCGTCTAGGTAAGGATGCACAAGGATGCCTTCCTTGCGCAAGGTTGCTGCCACTACCACCATGATCTTCATGAAAACCCGTGGAGCTGTGGCCAGGCCAAAGGGAAGAGCGTGAAATTGGAAGTGTTGACCCAAAATTTTGAAGCGTAGGTAACGCTGATGAGCTTGACAAATTGGTATGTGGAGATACGCCTCCGTGAGATCCAACGAAGCCAAGAATTCTTCCGGATGACCTGCCGCTAACACTGAATGGAGTGTCTCCATGCGGAAACGAAGGACTCTGAGGGACCGGTTGACCTGCTTGAGGTCCAGGATAGGACGAAAAGTACCTTCCTTCTTGGGAACCACAAAGTAGATTGATTAATGCCCCCGGCCCAGTTCGGTGGCTGGCACCGGCACTGTGGCCCCCAATTGAAGGAGACGATCGAGGGTCTGCCGCACGGCTCCCTGTTTGATTAAGGACCCGCAAGGGGAAAACAGGAACTGGTCCCGAGGAGCGCAAACAAAATCCAAAGCGTAACCGCGTCTTAGAATATCCAGAACCCATTGATCTGACGTGATTTGGACCCACTCTTCGTAGAAGAGAGCAAGGCGACCCCCCAGTCGAGGGACCACCTCGCGGGTCCGTCTGGCATCATTGGGTAGATTTAGCGGATGTACCAGCACCCTGCACTTCCTTACCCTGGCAGTGCCCACAAAAGGGCCGGTTCCAAGAGTACAAACGAGAAGAGGGAGCCCGAGGTGGCTGTTGCCTCTGAGGACGCGCTCTCCGCTGGTTACGATAACGGTTTCTGGAGTAATTATATGATCTTGATGAACGGGGTCGATCTTCGGGCAACTTGTGCACCGCGTTCTCATTAAGGGACTTGATGATCTGATTCAAGTCTTCGAAGAGGCATCAGCCGACCAATTGCAAAGCCAAAGGAGCCGACGCGCTGAGACCGCCACCACCATGGTTCAGGCTAGGACCCTTAAAAGATCATATAAAGCATCCGCTCCAAAGGCAAGCACGGCTTCCAGTCTGTCCGCCTGGTGAGCCTCAGCGTCTGGTAAGGACTGGGAGATGAGAAGCTGCTGCACCCACCGAAGACCCGCTCGCTGTGCGAGGGAACTGCAGATAGCCGCCCGCATCCCTAAGGCCGAGACCTCAAAGATATGCTTGAGGTAAACCCCCAGGTTCCGATCCTGCATATCCTTCAACGCCGTCCCTCCAGTGACAGGAATAGTGGTGTGCTTTGTGACCGCTGATACCGCAGAATCTACGGCGGGAACTTTGAGAATTTCCAAAAAATCGGCCGGCAGAGGATACAATTTTTTCCATGGCTCTACCGACCCTAAGGTTGGCCTCCGGGGAATCCCATTCCCGAGTGATCAACTGCAAGATCTTGTGATGAGTGGGAAAAGACTTGGCTAGAGGCCGCAGTCCTGCTAGGAGGGGTCCCCCTTCTTGAGAGCCGGGTCAGGCCCCACTGGTTCCGGAGGGGGATCAATATCCATTTCCTGGAGGATGTAGGGAATGAGGTCATCTAACTCCGCCGCTTGGAAGATGCGGAGGACCCTAGGGTCGTCGCCCTCCCCCTGGGCTGCCAAGGTGGGGTCGTCCACGTCAGGGTCCTGGGATTGTCCTTCCCCCGACGAAGTCTGTATTATCGATGGTGTCCCGGTAGGGCCAAGAGATGTCCCCGTTCCCCCGCCTACTAAAGGGGGGCGAGCCTGAGGGAGGGTCCCACCCAGGAGGGGGGCAGGACATGGTATCTTGGGGGGAGAGGGTCCCCAGGTCCCGAAGGTCGTGTCTTTGCTCTGAAGAAAAGCCCTGTGCATCAGGACTATGAATTCAGGGGAAAAGGCCTGGCATCCTGAGGGGTCACCCCCCGGGGGATCCCCCCTCTGCCTTTCAGGATTAGACTCGGAGTAAGGGTCCAAAACGGGCCTAGAAGTGGAGAACGGATTATCCGTGTCCTCCTCAGAAAGCGCGGCATCAGAATCTTGCATCAAAATGGCCGCCGTTCCCGCGTTGAGAGGGAACGGGGCCTGGCGCTTCCTTCCCACGTGGTCTGCAGCTCGAACGTCCTTGTTAGTAGCTGGCGCACATTCCCCCTCGGGGAAACAGCCTGAGCACAGACCCTCTTCAGAAAATAATCTGGCCCTGTCGGAGCCCTCACAAGGCGCCGCGGACTGCATCGCCGCAGGGAGAGAGAGAGGGGAGGGAGGCTCTACAGGTGGCTCGCGCCTAAAATGAGCCCCGACCCGGTAACGGACGCTTGCCGCGGTCCCCCACCGACCTGAAGAACAACTGACGGGGAATTAACCTCCCGACAGCAGGCGGCCCCGGGGAATGGTGCTTCGTGGGGCCGCAGGTCGGGACGTCGGTCGCTCCCCAAAAGGGAGGGGGGAATCCTGGGTCAGGAGGGAGAGGCCGGCTCTACCGACTTTCACCTCAGAGAGCCGAACGGAGTCCAAAAATTGCAGTCTTCTGCTGAAAAAGAAGATGAAACAAAAATACACTTACCCCAGCTGAGTCCCCAGTGAGGAAAATGAGAAAAGAAAGAAAGAAAACAGGCAACAGCCTGTCAGCAAGTCACCAGGCTAGAGAGCGATGAGCCAGCACCAGCGGAGAGCTCTCCCCCTGCTATAAGAGGAGCCTTAGCAAAGTGACCTACACTGTAAATTTAAAACTTCCTATTTTTTTTTTTTTTTAAACTTGATCCCCCTGAGGAGGTAGCCCTAAGCTAACAAGCGGGGGACCACAAGTCCCCTGCTCACATCTGCTGGAGTCAGAACGTTACTGGGAGCTGTTACAGGGGAGGCGTGGTTATATGGGTCCTCCCCTGGGAATTTTGTGTTCTGACTCCATCTGCTGGACATGGAACATAACCCACCGTCTGGAATGATCCTGGTATGTACAGGGAACCGGTGTTTAACGTGCTAAAGATAGGTCAACATGTGAGCCTTGTTAATATTGTTGAAAAAAAACCAATCTGTGGCAAAGCAGCTCATGAGCATTAAAATGACTTAACACAGATTGTGATAAACCTTGCAATGTGAACTGCAGTAAGCCCAGAAAAGTTAACTACACCACAACAAGTGTGGTTAACTTTCTCTGAGAGCGTTGGTAGGCTAAAGTGGCTACTGCTATTCTTGGCTACCCTCCCTCCGAAACTATCTCCCCCACCTGGGATCTTTATTGGGGGTACTAGCCCTGAGTGTCGCTTCCCTCCATCCTCTGGCACAAATCAGCAGCCCCCGCCCCATTAAGAGACCCTCTCTGGCTCTCCTCCTGAAATAACCTTCCCTACAGATTCCCCATTCTCCTACCCTCAACAGAGGACGGGCTGCTAGCCCCCATCCCTGGCTTCAATCCAAATCTAACAAAAAGAGACGCGCCACCCACCCACCTTTGTCCCACGTTATCCCAATGCAACCTAAGTGTCTTCCAAGCAGGAGGGATGCCCGGTTGCTGCTGCCATGCCAGTGCCTGAAATTCAAAATGGCGATGGCTGACCTGCAGCTTGCTTTTGCGTGGCACTTGAGAGGCAAAGGAAAGCTGCAAGTCCGTTGACGCTATTTTGAATTTCAGCGCTGGCAGGGCAGAGCCATTTGGGCACCCCCCCTCCCCCTGCCTGCAAGGTGCTTGGAATGCCCTGGCGTGAAGGAGGGGGAAGTCGTTTTTGCTGGATTCAGATGGGGGGCGGTGTTTGGAGCTGAGGGTCGGGCTACCGACACGGCTTCTGTTGCAGGGGAGAGGGGCTATGCCGGAAGGGCTTCTCTTTTATGGGGAGTGGGGGGAAGCGTCACTCAGGGCTAGCAGCCCTTTAAAGAGTGTGGCTCCAGGCTGCAAACATAGGTTGCCATGGCCAGGAATGCACATACGTGTTCAGCTGTGGCAGCACGCGCTCTCAGCTTGAATGCAGGCTTTACCAATGTACTGCAATGTAGAAAGTCCTGTGGGAAATTACTTGGGTTAAAGCACCATTTTAACACAGCTTAGTAAATAGTCCCCTTAGTTTGTTTTGTGCTTTTGCTTTCTCATGTGCATTTTATGGACTTTGTCTCTGGGAGTAGTAAAGAGGCGTATGACCCTTAGTGCCCTGTTTACTTTTAAAGATGAAAGTAGGTAACACTGACTGTCTGCCACAGATAATGCTTTGGCACTACTCCCCCCCCCCCATGTCTCTTCTCTACAACATCTATGTCTTCATATTTTGCATGCAAGCAACAAAACAGCGATAAGCCAGTTCACAGTTCACCGCTGTCCTCCGTATAAATAAAATCAAATAAATTGATGGAGGTAGCAAGAACTATTTATTTTTTCGTTTCCATCTACTGTATGTTTTGCCCCCCACTAAAGTTTCTCGATTTTCTCCTTGGATAATGTTTAGATTTCTGGGGTAATGATTACCAATTCACAGATATGCAATCAATAGCCCTGCCTGCCTGCGAATGAGCAAGTCAGGTCTATACAGTATTTGAAATGCTCTTGCCTCATTTACCTTTCCAACTGATATTGCTTTGTCGGGCTGCAACTGCTGATCCTTTCTGGTGTAAATTTTGCTAACGTATTTCTCTTAAAACTGTTGCCGAAATTAAGTGGAAGTAAGTTGGTTTGCTTTGACTAGCAAATGACTTTATTTTCCCAAAGAACTCCTTGTTCCTTGTTAATTTGCACTTCTGGAGGGGAGTTAATTGATTTGTTCTCTCTCGCCTTTTGTTTTGACAAGAGGGTGTAGGGTAATCAAGCTACTTAACTAATAATTTCCTCTCTCTTCTGCAAAGGAATAGGAGGCTTTCTATTAAAAGAGTGTGGGTGACTTTAAACTGAATCCTAAAGAATCAGTTGCTGGAATTCTCAGTTCCTACATGGAAAGCTTCAGTTTTCGTGGGTTGAGATGGCCTTTTCTTGGAGCATCAGAAGATTTATCCAGAAATGAAGGATGTACATGAGTTTTTAAGAAGGCTGAAGAAAGGGGCCTTTGTGATCACAGTATGATATTATTGGCTGCAGCAGTTGATTGGGCTTGAGGGAGGGAAGGAGAAGGAAATGGTGAGAGATGCTTTTGCAGCAAGCAGGCCGATGCAATACCATGAGCTCATGCTAGTGCACAGGTTAACCGCAGTTTAATGTGCGTTTTGGATGCGCGTCCATAACCCCTGATGCAATAAGGGGATTAACGCGTCCAAAACACTTGTGCAAACCAGGGCATAGCTAATAGCCTCATCAACATGGCATTTACATGTGATGAGTGCTATTAGCTATTACCCATAATGTAAAAAAATAATCATGCACTGGATGTGCATATTTTAACCCTCAAAAACTAACCCACAAAAATGAATACCGCCCGTAGCTGTGCACAGGTTAGGAAAAAGGATGCTCGTAAAATTGAGCGTCTATTTTCCTAACCCATGCACAACCACTCAGAGCCGAAGCATGCCTAGGATCAATATGGCCACGGGCATAGGTGCTGATATCAAAAAGGCGCCATGTGCCAATGAGAGCAGTACGGCTGGCCGTCGGCGGGTCCTCAGCAAGAGAAAAGCAATGCGGCCTCCCTGCAATGCTTCTGATTCTGACGGCCCGAGCTGCTTTTTCATTTACTAAGGCCGCACTTACCACGCCATCAATTTAGGCAGGGCCACACTGCTTTAGAGGAGGAGAAGCACCCCTGCTGGAAGTAGTCCAGTGCTAGAGCTGGCTCAGCCCTGTGGCCAGAAGTCGTTCCCTTGGCCATGGGTCTGAAAAAGGAGATTGCTGCTGCCTGCTATGTCAAGGAAGAAGTGAGGGAGAGAGAGAGAGCATGTGTGCGGGAGAGTGAAAGTAAGCATGTGTGCTTGTGCACAGGAAAGTGAGAGAGAGCATGTGTGCATGTATGTGGGGAAAATGGGAGACAGCATGTGTGTATGCATGTGGGAGAGTGACAGAGAGCATGTGTGTGTACAACTACCCCAGTTATTCTCTGCCTGCTAATCCATGACAATTTCAGGGCATCTGGAAATCAAAAGTTCCAAGCTATGGATAACAGTGAATTTTGTAAAATCCTTATTTCCTAGCGTGTAGCAGATGGACTCATTACAAATGGGTATAGTGTGCTCATGCTAGCAGTTGGAGACGGATCTGACGTCAGCACGTGGTACATATACCCCTGCAGGAAGTGCAGCAGCTCAGTAATTTCCGTCTCCAAAGCAGTTTGGAGCTACCTCACGCTCGCTGAGCGTTTTTCCAAATTCTAACGACTAAATTCTTAGAAGAAATCCTACCTGAAGACGAGCCCCGCAGTCCTGCGGTGATACCCTCGGGTCCCTCCCCCAGTTGAGTTTCCCGAGGTGATTTTCGTGGTCCCTCGGTCCGGTAAGCACCTCGGTCCGGTGGCCGGATCGCAGCAGGGACCTAGCCCCCAAGTGAGAAGGGCTCAGGTGCGGCATAGCCCCCGAGCAAGACGAGTTCGGGCGCGGCTTAGAGGCAGCGGGTGCACTTCCTCGAGCGCGGCAGTGACGGTATTCACCCTCTCCCCCCGCAGCCGGAGACCGCCCGGGTCGCAGCCGGGAAGCGCCGAAGATCAGGTAAGGCGTATATCTTTACTTACTGGTCTCTGAAGAGTGAGGATTAGCAGGGTCTGCCTACGTGGCAGCCCGCCAAGGAGGTCGCCATTTTGCCTGCCTGCTCACCGTTGCCATCTGCCTGGGTTCGCCGCCTCGATCTAGCGTACAGACTAAGCGGGGCGACGGGCGCGTATGATAGGCGCCCGAAAATATTTGGGCGCACGTTGATAGGCGCACGTTGATAGGCGCTCATTCATAGGCTCTCATTGATAGGAGCACATTGGAAGGCTGAGAGCACACCGGATAACAGACGCGATGGAGCGTATGAGAGCCCATGCGTCCGCAGAGCCGGCACCTCCAGACTCAGGCATAAGAGCTCTAGGCCTCTGCTCAGCATGCCACCTCAGAGCCACACAGAGCGAGAAAGCAGACTCCCTATGTGCCCAATGTGAGGAGGCCCTGGGAGTTCCAGGCCAGGGCTGGTCCCAGCCCAGTTTGACTGCCAGTTCCTCGGGGAACACCCCAAACCTAGCAGGCCGCAGTGAGCAGCCAGGGAACCCCACAGACCTGGTGCCCCTACGGCTAGAACCTGCTTCGCTCTCCTGGGTGGAATTATTCAAGGGGATTCACGCCTTTGTCAAGATGCAGTCTGATCCCCGACCGGACCCATACGTACCGGATGACCTGGCCCCGGGACCCTCAAGACCTAGGCATGGCCACCCGCCACCCGGAAGCCCCACTTATGGGGACTCGGATTACTCTGAGGAAGATGGCGAGCCCCCCGAGGAGGGAGAACTTCCCTTGGGGATGGAGCCGTATCGAACCATGAGACGCTTCTTTCTTAAGGAGGATCTTCCAGACCTGGTCTCTCAATGCCTGTCGGAGCTGGCTATCCCGGGCCCAGGCACCCCAGGGGAACCTAGAATGAACCCCCTGCTAGAGGGCCTGCGTCCAACGGCTCACCATTTTCCCCTCCTACAAGCAGCACAGCAGTTAATCGATCTGGAGTGGAATGCGCCGGAGGCTTCATTCAAAGGGGGTCGGGCTTTGTCTAGCATGTACCCCCTGGACCCGGCAACCAAGGAGCTGCTGGCGTGCCCGACGGTAGATGCCATAGTTAGCGCAATTGTGAAGCGCACCACCATTCTGGTGGAGGGAAGGGCGGCCCTCAAGGATGCACATGACCGGCGCATGGACGCCATTCTGAAACAAGCCTTTGAGGTGGCAGCCATGTCCCTACGAATTGCGACCTGCTGCACCGTGGTGACGTGCTCCTGTTTATCACAAGCCAGGAACAACACCCCGGGAGAAGAAATGGAATCAGCCCTCTCGTTCCTCACTGACACTGCCTCCGACCTAGTCCGTACGGCAGCCAAGGGAGTGTCATCCTCAGTGGCAGCCAGAAGACAGCTCTGGCTACGAAATTGGTTGGCCGACTCCTCCTCCAAGACCCGCCTTACAAGAATGCCCTTTAAGGGATCCCTCCTGTTCGGCAGCGACCTCGAGAAACTGGCTAATAAATGGGGCGCATCTCCATTACCCCGTCTACCAGAAGACAAGTCAAGGAGGAACCAGCGCCCTTTTCCTAGACCATCCAGAGGTAGAAGCTCTCAACGCTTCAACCCTTACAGGGCTCGCTACCAAGCACCTCGTTCTCAGACCAGGAACCAGTCCTTTCGGACCAGGCACAACAAGAGGGGAACCGGCTCGGGGTCGGGTCCCAGCCGCACCCCACAATGAGAATCAGCCGACCCATCTGGGGGAAGAAGCCATAGGGGGCAGGCTAACCCTATTTTACCACAGGTGGGTCGAGATTACTTCGGACCAGTGGGTCCTCGCCATTGTCCGGGAAGGGTATTACCTGGACTTCCTTCATCTCCCTCTGGACAAGTTTGTGGAATCGCCTTGTCCGCCCCTCAAGAGGGCGGCGCTGGAAGCTACCTTGGAGAGACTCCTGTCCCTAAAAGCCATAATCCCAGTGCCTGCATGGGACATAAATTCTGGGCATTACTCCATTTATTTCATTGTCCCCAAGAAGGGGGGCACCTTCAGACCCGTCCTGGACCTCAGGTCAGTCAACCGGCACTTACGGGTCCCAGGATTTCGCATGGAAACTCTGCGGTCAGTCCGAAGTGCAATACAGCCAGGGGAGTATCTCACATCCCTGGATCTGTCAGAGGCCTATTTGCATATCCCAATTCATCGGGATCACCAGCGCTACTTATGCTTCAAAGTCCTGGATCAGCACTTTCAGTTCCGGGCTCTACCCTTCGGGTTAGCCACCGCACCGCGGACCTTTACCAAGGTAATAGTAGTGGTGGCGGCGTCACTCAGGAAGGAAGGCATTCTCGTCCGTCCCTACCTAGACGATTGGCTGATCAGGGCAAAGTCACCGGAGGAGAGCCACCGGGCAATCAACAGAGTTATATCTCTTCTGGAAAGCCTAGGATGGGTAGTCAACATAAACAAGAGTTCCCTACAGCCTTCGCAGTCGCTGGAATACCTAGGAGTCCGATTCGACACCCAGGAAGACAAAGATCAGCCTGACCTCCAAGAGGAAATCAAAACTCCGGAATCGCTTGCAGAATCTGCTGAGCACCACTCGGCCCACAGCTTGGGATTACCTACAGGTCCTTGGCCTAATGGCCTCCACTCTGGAAGTGATACCATGGGCACGGGCTCATATGAGACCGTTACAGCACGCCCTCCTATCTCGGTGGCGCCCACGATTACAGAACTACACCATGCATCTACCTCTACCGGCCAGAGTACGGAATCAGTTACGGTGGTGGCTGCAGCCCTGCCACATGAGCCGGGGGTCAAAGATGTCCTCCCCAACCTGGACCCTGCTCACTACAGATGCCAGCCTGAGCGGCTGGGGAGCACACTGCGAAGAGCTAACCGCCCAGGGGCGGTGGAACACAGAAGAGTCGGGGTAGAACATCAACCGACTAGAGGCACGGGCGGGTGGGCGTGTGTTGGATCCAGGCGGCGGCGTGAGCCGGCGGGCGGGTGGGCGCCCGTTCATCAAGGCGGCGGCGGTGGCGGGAGCCGGTGGGCGGGTGGGCGCGTGTTCGATCCAGGCGGTGGTGGGAGCCGGCGGGCGGGTGGGCGCGTGTTCGATCCAGGCCGCGGCCGGAGCGGGCGGGTGGGCGTGCATTCATGCAGGCGGAGGGAGCCGGCGGCGAAAGCGGCCTCCGGCAGCCCCCGCCGGCAGTGAATGAATGCACACCTGTTTACGCCCGTGCAATTTCGGCGCTCAAGGCAGTCACATGCCGTGACGTCAAGCGTCGTGACATCACACCTTGAGCGCTGAAATCGCACGGGCGTAAACAGGCGTGCATTCATTCACTACTGGCGGGGGCTGCCGGAGGCCGCTTTCGCCGCTGGCTCCCTCCACCTGCATGAATGCACGCCCACCCGCCCGCTCCGGCCTGGATCGAAAACGCGCCCACCCGCCCGCCGGCTCCCACCACCGCCTGGATCGAACGTGCGCCCACCCGCCCACCGGCTCCCGCCACCGCCTGGATCGAACGTGCGCCCACCCGCCCGCCGGCTCCCCCCGCCGCCTGGATCGAACGTGCGCCCACCCGCCCGCCGGCTCCCACCACCGCCTGGATCGAACGTGCGCCCACCCGCCCGCCGGCTCCCGCCGCCGCCACCGCTGCTTGGATCGAACGCACGCCCACCCGCCCACCGGCTCCCGCCGCCACCGCCGCCTGGATGAACGGGCGCCCACCCGCCTGCCGGCTCCCGCCGCCGCCTGGATCCAACGCGCGCCCACCCGCCCGCCGGCTCCCGCCGCCGCCTGGATCCAACGCGCGCCCACCCGCCCGCCGGCTCTCACCGCCGCCGCCGCCTGGATGAACGGGCGCCCACCCGCCCGCCGGCTCCCGCCGCCACCTCGATGACCGCACGCCTGGGGGATTCGGAAAGTGACAGGAAAGTGACAGGTATTTATACATATATATAAACAACTTACGCTGCAATGTTAATATGGAGGTCGTCCATGGTTTTTTACACTTTACTCCCTTTGGTTTTACCCCCATTTTTTACACATTATTCCCGTTTTAATTTTCGAACACCACACTAACACCATGTAGAGGGTAGGCGGTAAACTAACAGGTTAAGGACGCGACAAAATAGCGGATTACAAAGGAGATAATCTGAGCGCGCGTCACAGTATCAGAGGGGAATAGCTAATTCCTTCATTATTTATTTATTTATTTATTTTTAGTTTTTTTATACCGATTTTCCTGCATAAAATGCATATCAAACCAGTTTACAATGAAACAGAATAAGCAGGAAGTAAAATTCCTTAGTCTAATACATTTAAACGTCAATAATGAAATAATTTTAAACAAAGCAAAAAGCTAAATAACATTAATAAAAGTTAAATTATTAACATAAACATAAATATAATTATATTAGAAGGAGCACAAAGGTTAGCACGAAGGGGAGCACAAAGGGGAAAAACCTTATACAGCTAATTCGTTCATTTACATATCATATACATGCTGGGTGCGGAAAGGGTTATGCGTCTGTTTTAAGAAGCGCTAAGGACGCGTGAAACTGGAGACTGTATCGCAGGATCGCCTTACGCGTCCGAATTGTGCGCTCACAGCAGGTTACAGACGGGAAATCTTCAACCGCACATTACAGTATCGACCTGAGAATCAGCTATTGTGCTCCCTGGGTTGGCTGGAGTTGCTGCAGAGGCAGCATTCATGGCCTGCTGTTTTAATTTGATATTGCTTTGTTGCGTGATTAATGATTTATTGTTATATTGTGCTTAATATTGCATTGTTTTTATCTATTATATAGTCTGTAACACATGTTGAGTACTGATTTCCCTGTAGAAAGGCACAGCCCAAACTATAATTACATTATATTTACAGACCGGGGCCTGAATTTAGGGGCCTATGGTTGCAGGATTGCAGCAGCATGGCCCCTGCCCAGAACCGTCACCGCAGTGACCAGACTAGGTAAACTGTAGGAATGTGCATTCATTTTGAACGAATGCGCAATCCGCAACTAATAGGTCCCTTTTCGTTGCATTCGTGGGTCTGCGAAATGCATGGCAAACCCCCACGAATGCAACATATCATTAGTTTCATTCTTTTGGTTCGCGGTGTTTTAGTGGCCGTTTGAAATAGAAGGCCATGTGAGAGTATCCACCAGGGGCGGACTGGCCTATCGGGGGATCGGGCTTCCCCCGGTGGGCCGGACTAGCTGATAATGTGGCCTCCTCTGCAGCTGCTCACATTTGAAGGCGCCGGGCCGAAGAAATGAAAACAGGCGCAGCCACCTGCTGCTGGCCGCCGGAGAGGCCGAAGAAAAGAAGATCGGCGCAGTCAGCTGCCGCCGGAGAGGCCGAAGAAAAGAAGATGGACGCTGCCAGCCGCCGGCGGAGAAATGAAGACCAGCGCAGCCAGCCGCTGCCAGAGATGAGCTGTTCAGCTGGGGGCCTTTGTGTGTATATGTATTTGAGATCGGAAGGATGCTTCTGTGTATGTGAGAAAGGAATGGAGCTTCTGTGTGTGTGTGTGTGTATGTGATGTGTGTGAGAAAGGAATGGGGCTTCTGTGTGTGTATGTGATGTGTGTGAGAAAGGAATGGGGCTTCTGTGTGTGTGTGTGTATGTGATGTGTGTGTGAGAAAGGAATGGGGCTTCTGTGTGTGTGTGTGTATGTGATGTGTGTGTGAGAAAGGAATGGGGCTTCTGTGTGTGTGTGTGTATGTGATGTGTGTGAGAAAGGAATGGGGCTTCTGTGTGTGTATGTGATGTGTGTGTGAGAAAGGAATGGGGCTTCTGTGTGTGTGTGTGTGTGTGTGTGTGTATGTGATGTGTGTGTGAGAAAGGAATGGGGCTTCTGTGTGTGTGTGTATGTGATGTGTGTGTGAGAAAGGAATGGGGCTTCTGTGTGTGTGTGTGTATGTGATGTGTGTGTGAGAAAGGAATGGGGCTTCTGTGTGTGTGTGTATGTGAGAAAGGAATGGTGTGTGTGTGTATGTGAGAAAGGAATGGTGCTTCTGTGTGTGTGTGTATGTGATGTGTATGTGAGAAAGGAATGGTGCTTCTGTGTGTGTGTGTGTGTATGTGATGTGTATGTGAGAAAGGAATGGTGCTTCTGTGTGTGTGTGTGTGTGTATGTGATGTGTATGTGAGAAAGGAATGGTGCTTGTGTGTGTGTGTGTGTGTATGTGATGTGTATGTGAGAAAGGAATGGTGCTTCTGTGTGTGTGTGTGGTGTGTATGTGATGTGTATGTGAGACAGGAATGGTGCTTGTGTGTGTGTGTGGTGTGTATGTGATGTGTATGTGAGACAGGAATGGTGCTTGTGTGTGTGTGTGTGTGTATGTGAGTAAGGAATGGTGCTTCTGTGTGTGTGTGTGTATATGAGAAAGGAATGGTGCTTCTGTGTGTGTGTGTGTGTGTATGTGAGAAAAGAATGGTGCTTCTGTGTGTGTGTGTGTGTGTGTGTGTGTATGTGAGAAAGGAATGGTGCTTCTGTGTGTGTATGTGTGTGTATGTGAGAAAGGAATGGTGCTTCTGTATGTGTGTGTATGTGAGAAAGGAATGGTGTGTGTGTGTATGTGAGAAAGGAATGCTGCTTGTGTATGTCGGTGTACATGTGGGGAAAGGGAAAGGAGTGTGTGTGAGTGTGTGTGTGTGCGAGAGAGAGATGGAGCATGTTTTTGGCTGGCTTGTGGCTGTTAGAGAGAGCATGTGTGTGACTGAGCCTGTTTGTAAGTGAGATAGAACATGTGTGTGATTGAGAGCTTGTGTGTAAGTGAAATAGAGAGAGCATGCGTGTGATTGAAAAGCCTGAGTGAAAGTAAGAGAGAGCGAGAGCATTGTGTGATTGAGAGAGTGTGTAAGTGAAATAGAGAGAGCATGCGTGTGATTGAAAAGCCTGAGTGAAAGTAAGAGAGAGCGAGAGCATTGTGTGATTGACAGAGACTGGCCAGAGAGGTGACGTGTGTATGTGTGAGAGAGACTGATCAGTGAGATGACTGGTGTGTGTATGTGTGAGAGAGAGAGAGAGACTGGTTGGGGAGATGATTCATGTGCGAGAGACAGAAACTGGTCCTGAGGGTGTGACTGGTGTGTGTGTGTGAGAGAGACAGAAGAGACTGGTTGTGATCCCTAAGGAAGAGGACCATGAGGACAGCTTCAGCAGCTACTGCTGCTTCTGGTGTGGCTTGCAAGGGAAAGGAGTAGGAGAACCTCTGGAGAGGGTAAGTAAAGGTGGCTTTTTAAGTTCATTTTTCTTGATTGACTACCATTTTAATTATTGGGTAGTATGTGATGTGTCTGCTGTTTGAAATATTTTATTGGTATTTGGTAGAGCTTTCAAAATTTTCATGAGTCTTTGATTATTGGATATTCTATTCATCAGCTGTTTTGAAATTTTTTTTATTAGTATGATTTTACTATTATGATTAATGGTTTATATATCTTGATTTTATTGATTGTTTCATGAGGAATGGTGACATTTTTGTTTTTCCATTGTTGCACTGTATAGAGTCCGGTGTGATGCGTTTTATAGTTCAGTTGTTGTCTGCACATTTCTATTTATACTTTATGTGGCTTTAATTTGTATTTGGTGAGGGTTTGTGTTCTGCATGCAAAGTCTGAGATGAAGCATTCTTTTAATATATGGTTTCTCTGTAGGGATCTGTAGTAGCTTTAGCTTGGCCTGTTCTGTTTTCCTGATAGGAGGTACATTGATATTTTAGATTCTGGTGTAATATTTGTGGTATTCTTTTTCATAGGTAGGGTTGTTGTTCTTTCAGTGTTGGCAGATAGTACTGTGTTGATACGGGAGGAACATGCCGAAATATATCACAATATGTATGATGCCATATGAATTCCAAGAAGTTTTCTTGTTGGCATCACAACAGTGCATGAAATCATCACAAAATGTATATATTAATTTTACCTCAGAATGTCACTTTTCATGTAAAATATGTGTTAAATGCATAATTTAAAATTGTGTATGGGGAGGTGGGGGTAGGGCACCAGGCTGTAAGGTTTGCCTAGGGTGCCTAATACCCTTGCACCGGCCCTGTACACAGCAGCAATGCTCCACCCCACCCAGGCACAGTTCATCATGTTTCAGGTCCTAGCATGTGTGTTAGATTCCTTGGTCTGTATTTCAAGACGGGTCAGGTGGACAGTACGCCCTGGTTGACAGTCGCCGCATCCTGAGCCTCGTCTTGTCTTGCCTCTTTGTCTTTCCCCTATCAACACCACAGCAACCTGACTACCTCAGCTCTGCCAGCCTGTGTTGCCCCTATCAAAACCACAGGGACCAGACTTCCTTCGCTCTGCCATCCTGTCTTGCACCTACCAACTTTCTGCCACTCTGCCTTGCTGCCATACACCAGACGATTCTACTCCTTGTGGTGTTCTTGCCACTATCATGGTTCCTCAGTGTGTTGATGCTAGTCTTTCTGCTGCTTTGTCCCTTTATTGGCACCTTGTGGTTTTTTCTTACACCCATTCTGCTCACTATGTTCCTCCTTCATTGTGCTATAGGATGTTGATGCCACTTGCTTGCCACTTTGCCTGTCGTGCTGCCTTCGAGGATTCATGCAACTATTATCGGTGCTCTCTTTTGAAGCTGTGGTGTGTTTTTGACACTCTCGCTGCTGCTTTGCACCTCTGTTATAGCACTCTTGCCATTCCTGGTACTCCTTTGCCCCTTTACAGTGCCTTAGGCTATTCATGCCACTTTGGTGCCACTTTGCCACAGTCTAAGTACCTTGGAGCTCTTTTCTCGTTCTGATGATTGCTCCCCAGAAGTTTCATCAGACTTGATAAGAAAACCCCAATTCTGCAGCCAAAAATAGGCTGCAAATACTTCCCCCATTGACTTTAATGGGAAATCGGAAAACAAATAAAACGAATCAACGAATTGTTTCCCCCCCCATGAAACGAATTTGGCTCCTGGCGAAACGAATCAAAATGAATTTTTTCCTTCTGCACATCCCTAGTAAATTGGAAGGGGGATAGAAAATAGGTGAATAATTCCCAGGAAGATGGGAATAAAAGCTCATGGCCCCCAGCTCCCAGAACCTGGTTCTAACCAAAGTGGAAGTTCAAAGGAGCAGGAATAAACTGCCAGGTAAAAAAAAAAAAAATCTGGTCCCTGCAAATATATTCTACACATGAAAATGGCTGCGGGTTGAAAATTTCTTCTTGATTTTCTGTCGCAGTACTCTCCATCTCAGCTGTGAACATCAAAGAAGACAGTGTTGGAACAATGAACTAGAGCATTAGTCCAGTGTGGCTATCGCATAGGAGCCATCCTTTCGCGTGACAGAAAAAACTTTTCTTTTACTTTTCCGGGAACTTGATCCACTGCAGAAATGCTGTTAGTAGCCTCTTCAGGCTTTCCTCTTACATGGCAACACTGATGCCCAATCTATCAGGGTCTTGGAAGCGTGCCTGGGGGGGAGCTGCGTTCGCCTTGCTGACTGCAGGGAACTGCTGAGGCTCTTGCCTTCCACAGGAAACCACAATGAAAACTCACACGGACAAAAAGCCTGCGGTGTGGCTGACTCTGTGCATGAAGCCTCTGAAATGGAGCTGCCTGGGACTCCCCCCCCCCCCCCCTCCCCTCCGTAATTCCAGCCTGCGGACCGTTTCACGTCAACAAGCCCCATGGCAACTGATGAGGTGGGTAGAGTTAGGGGGTGGGCTACCCAACTATAAAGACCCGAAGAAGAAAGTTTATACAGGGAAGCAATTACAAAAAAAAAAAAAAAAAAGGAATAAGCGAGAGACGCAAATATAAAAAGAGAGAAGCTCTGTGCAGTGCACCACCCGCCTGCATTTCTGCTTTGCTTGAACATTTTCTGCTTATAGTTTTGTGTTTGCCAACCCAACGGACTAAAAAAAAAGTTCATTGCCTCTCCGGCAGCCCAACTTGTTTGCTTCACCACCGCCAAGGGGCACAGCACTGTCCGCCGGTGGCGCGAGACGATGGTGCTCGGGGCTGTGGTGGCGGCGCTGCTCCTGGCCGTGGGCTCGGCTGCTGCTGCTGCTGCAGCGCCACTCTCCGAGACCCGTCCGGTGCCCAAAGAGGTGGCACGGGCTGCCGTGGAGGCTTACAACCAGCAGAACGAGCAGCAAGCCGCCTTCAAGCTGCTGAGGCTCGTGCTGGTGAAGAGAAAGGTAAGGAGCCTCGCTTGTTTCTCCGCTCTGTCTCTGGGCTGACTTTGCTGCCAAACCCCAAACCTTGCAAGCTCGTATGCCCTAAGGGGGCCCGTATGTTTTGCTCTTGATCATTATTTCACGTGACAGGGTAAGCGGCCGAAAGTTGGAATATAAATATATATAAAAAAAAAAAATTAAAAAAGTGAATGCACAGTTTTTTTTTCTTTTTTCCACGGTGGCATTTTTTTTTTTTTTTTTTTAAATGCACAGGGAAAACAAAGCTTGGGGATCAGTAGCTGATATCGTTACCAGACACGATGATGGTCATTGTGTACTCTGGGTGAGAGAGGGGGGGGGGGAGTGTGAATTACCCTCCCGTGCAATATTTTATGTTCATCATGTACACTTTGGTGGTGCAGACCCAGATGTGGTGAGATCACTGTTGGCCTGCATGGGAGGGGGTTGAGGCAAGGCAGGAGAGAAAGAGAGAGAGGTGGGGAGGAGGGCTGAGCCTGAGCAGGGTTAAAATAAAGAACTGTGCAGGGAGGAAACCAGCAGAGGGGGAGAGAGAGTGAGGGGGGGGGGGGAGGGTGTTTAAGCCTGGTAGGAGAGAGAGAGGACGAGAGAGACCTGGGTAAGAGGTCGAACTTGGGGAGGGAGGAAGAAGAGAGCAAAGCTGGCGGTCAAGCCTGGGGAAGGTGAGAGCTGGAGGAGGGTTGTCTTATGATGTACTTTTACAGTACTTCTGGAGGAACTCTGCACAGTTAAAACTTGTAAATTATTACTCAAAAACGGTGATTGTATTGTTGTTTTGACAAAGAATGCAGAATTTTTAAATATTGTGTTCAGAATTATTATTTTTTTGTGCAAAATTCCTCCAGGAGGAATTGTTTGATCTGGATCAGATTTCCTGTGGATTAACACTGCATTCTGCAGATATGGCTGCAGATTTAACCTTCCTGTTGCATCCACAAAACACCTCTTTTTTAAGATGCCAGGCAAACCCAGACTTGTTTTTAAAGAAAATACCTATAAAGTCAGAGGTTGTATGCCACAGCCAGGCGATTCTAGATTACAATTTAAAAAAAGTTTTTTAATGTTCTTTGAAATGATTTTTATTTTTTTTAATTAACTTTCTGCCTTTGTTCTCCCTTCTCACTTCTTTCCTCTCTTTGGCTTCTTTGTGGCTCTGCTGAAATGCTGCTGCTTCTCTCAGCCTCCTCTTGGCTCGTGTGACTCTTTACTGTGAGGCACACACATTCAGCTCATTCTGGGGTAGATTTTAAAAGGTGCGCGCGCGCATGTGCATCATGTGCACACACAAGGATGCACCGATTTTATAACATGCTCGCGCCGGCCTGGGAGGGAACTTCCCTACCCCCCTGCCCATACTCCCTCCCTCTTCCCCTCTCCTCTCCTCCCCACCCCCTAAACCCTGTCTCCTACCTTTTCTTTTTGTTTTGTTGCTTATAGAGCAGAAGCAACTTGCGCGCACCGGACGACTGCTGGCGCGCTTCCCCGGCACAGAGGCAAGTGGCCGCTGTGCCGGCCGCCTCCAGCCCTGCCCCTCCCTGCCCCCGGACCGCCCCTTTCTCTGGGCCTGGCACTTCTGCGCGTAACGGGGTTACACGCGTGGCCGGGTCCCTTTGAAAATGTGCGCGGTGTGCGCGCGGCCCAGCCACGCACGTAAGCCCCGGGATTTAAGTGCGCCGGGCTTTTAAAATCTACCCGTTTATGTGGTGCAGTTCAGTATTTTGTGTCATTGCCCTGTCCTTTTTAAATATGCATATAACTTTTGTGATCTGCCTTGAACCATTGGAAACGAGCGTAATATAATTTTTAATTTTAAATAATCAGTCCAAGAATGACTGTTAGTTTGTGCCTAACAGGAAGCAGAGATGCACAGCTCCAGAGCCCAAACCATGCATTAGCACTTTAGATAGAAACAGGCCGATGCGATACCATGTGCTGGCTGCAGTGCACGGCTCAACACGTGACTGGACGTGTGTTTTGGACGCACGTCCATAACTCCCGATGCAAAATGAGGGGTTAATGCGTCCAAAATGCGTGTCCAACCAAGCACATAGCTAATAGTGCACATCACATGTAAATTCATGTTGATGAGACCATTAGCTATTTCCCCCTGATGCTAAAAAAAAAAAAAAAAATGTGCGCCTGACGTGCACATTTTTACCCTCAAAAATTAACACCTGCCCTGGAGTAGGCATTAATTCTTGAGGAGCCCAAAAAGTTTACAGAAAAGCAGAAAATACTGCTTTTCTGTAGTTCCTCTGACTTAATAGTGTGGAGATATTAAGTCAGAGAAACTGAAAAAGGAAATTCTTTAAAAAAAAATTTTTTTTAAAGTGTGCAGGCAGTCAGGTTAGGAAAAGGGACGCTCAATTAACAACCGTCCATTTCCTGGCAGGATCTGCTCTGTTGATGGTCTCTGGTCTCTTCTGCTCTCCCCATCACTCATGTTTACTATTTGTAAGCCTGAGTCGAGAGTCTCTGTCTGTCACATCTGGTGATACAGATAGGTGGATGGACAAATAAAAAACAGCTCATTTGTCTCATAAAATGCTATAAAAAAAGATGTTGGTCAAACCAATTCAACGAATCTCCAAAATTTTTTTCCAAGTTTGTTGAAACGCTTAATGAATTTCATTTTTTATTACATGCCAAACAATAACTGATATCAGCACATTTTCGGAATAGCATTTACAGATTCTTTTGTTTTTCATGTATGAATGTATCTCAGTACAATTCTGCGGTTTACCTCAATTTCACAATATTGTAAACATTAACTAAGAACATAAGCACATAAGAAATGCCATCCTGGGTCAGATCAAAAGTCCATCAAGCCTAGCATCCCGTCTCTTACAGTGACAAATCAGGTCACAAGTATCCCCAGCAGAATTCCAAAGGACAGATCCAGTCCTTTTTTATTCATAACCATAAGCTGTGGCTTTCCCAAGTCTAAAGGAACTTGACTAAACTTTAAAAACCAAACTACACTTACTGCTTTCTACATATCGTCTGACAACAAATTCCACAGTTTAATTCTGCACTGGGTGAAAAATATACTTTCACTGATTTGTTTTAAATGTGCTACCTATTTGTTTCATGGAATGTCCTCTAGTCCTAGTACTATTTCAAAGGTAAATAACCGTTCCCTGTCTACCCTTTCCACCCTACTCAAGATTTTATAGACCTCCATCTTATCTCCTCTCAGCCATCTCTTCCTCATAGGGAAACCATTCCATCCCCTTAGTCATTTTGGTCATAAGAAAATAAGAAGTTGCCATACTGGGTCAGACCGAAGGGCCATCAAGCTCAGCATCCTGTCCCCAACAGTGGCCAATCCAGGTTACAAGTACCTGGCACGATCATAAACCTTATTTGATTACCTTTCGGTTGTCAGCTCCTCAACAGCTGTTCTCGGATATAAGATCCTCAAGTGACACTTGACATTGCCCCAGGATAGAAGTTGACCAGTTATGTGATAACTGGTTGTCAATGCTCAGCTGTTCTCCACCTACATAGGTTAACGACTCAGTGTCACACTGGCAGTTAAGTTTGCACTCTGCTTTGGACACATTAGCCCCAAGGAGGACAGTTCAGCAGCATCATAAAAGAAATGTGCCTTGGGTTTACTTCAGGATATGTGGATTAAGACAGTGGAGATACATAGAGCAGAAAGAAATTGGCGCAGGAAACAAAAGTTCCACCTCGTTGGAATTCTATTGTGCGAACCTTGACTCTGTCAAGAAAGAATATTTTTTTTTAGATGCCTTTACCTCCGCAGCCTCTCGGCCACACAAGTTATTTCACATACTTCAATCTTTGGTAAAAGCACCTCAGACAGAATTTTTAAAACCTTCAGAAATGACCTGTAAACAATTTTCTACATTTTTCTCTCAAAAGATTTCTCAGTGGACTCATAATTTTCTGACCATCTCACCATGCCAGCCCGAACAACACCAGTCAGAGGCTTATGGATCTGTTTTGAATTGCCATCTTCTATACAGATTTGTTCCATTCTCTCTGCTATGAAAGATAACTCTTGCTCAACAGCACTAATTACAGTGTTGAGAATGGATTTAGCAGTTTTTATCATTTCCATTGTACATGCTTCTCTGGTCTTAAAGTTGCAATGGTGCATCTAATTTTGAAAAAATCAGATTCATTGTAAATGATATCATTGTAATATGATTTGTACCATGGTATAACACGGTCCATGCTAATTATGTCTATCTCATCAGTTATTGCTATACACTCTTAACTCTCCCATCTTACTTCTTAGACTTCTGGCATTGGCAAACAGATAATTCAAAGTGTGTTTTTTGTTTGTATTAACAACCTCCTTTTCAGTTGAGAGGGATAATTTGGGATCTTTTAGCTCAGATAATTTTTTATTTTTAGGCACATGGACTATGTTTGCTTTTATTGGAACCTCTCTGGTGGGATTCCCTAACTCTTCTGTTTCATTAGTATCCTTTGGAGATATCTCCCCTGAACCATGTGCTGCTGAGTTACTGTCGGGTGTCGGCTTTCCCCTTTGTTCTAGTTTAAAAGCTGCTCTATCTCCTTTTTAAAGGTTAGTGCCAGTAGCCTGGTTACATCCTGGTTAAGGTAGAGCCCATCCTTTCGGAAAAGACTCCCCCCTTCCCCAAAATATTGCCCGGTTCCTTACAAAACTGAATCCCTCTTCCTTATATCATCATCTCATCCACACATTGAGACTCCGGAGCTCTGCCTGCCTCTGATGACCTGCGCGTGGAACAGGGAGCATTTCAGAGGAGGTTCTAGATTTCAGCTTTCTACCTAAGAGCCTAAATTTGACTTCCAGAACCTCCTACCCACATTTTCTTATGTCGTTGGTGCCTACATATATCATGACGGCCGGCTTCTCCCCAGCACTGTCTAAAATCTTATTTAGGTGATGCGTGAGGTCCGCCATCTTTGCAAAGGCAGGCAAGTTACCAGGCAATTCTCACGTCCATCAGCCACCCAGTTATCTACATTCCTAATAGTCAAATCACCAACTATGTCAGCTGACCTAGCATTTCCCTCTTGGGCATTAGCCCTGGGAGACTCATCTTCATTGTGAGAGGACAACGCATCCTTGCTACAGGATTATTTCCTGTTACACCAGGGTGATGCTCTCCAACCAGGAGACCTTCTTCCTCTAAGACAGCACCAGGGCTGCCAGACTGGAGTTCGGACTTGGTTACTCTGTCTCTAGAGGTCTCTTTTATATACTTCTCTGTCTGCCTCAGCTCCTCCAGATCTATCACTCTAGCCTCCAGAGCTTGGACTCATTCTCTGAGAGCCCGGGAGCTCTTTGCAGCAAGTGAAAACATATAACCTCTCACTGGCGGGTAAAAATCATACATGTGACGCTCAGTGCAGAAGACTGGAAGGCCCCTCTCTTGCTGCTGGACTGCTGCCTCCATCTTAATATTAATGAGTTCTTAGTTAAGTTTAAGTTGCTAAGGGAGTAGGAATGCATAAGTTAGAATTCTTTACATTTATTGAATATTCCCTATTAATCTGGCAATAACCTACAAGGGGATAATTGAACTCTTGATAAGGACTCAGGCAATCCTGTGTTTTAGCTAACAGCCTAATTGATTTTTAATGTGAAAGTGTCTCTTGCCTGTAAATCAAAGGACGAGCTAGGGGTGGGTGGGAGGGAACGACAGACACTGGAATTAACTATCTTTGGCTTGCTTTTTATATCTGACACATTCAAACTATAAACTATTAGCTATCTTTGGCTTGTAACATTCGGCATACTGGAATTCCTTGCCCAAAAATATTCATGCTACGACTTGGGAAGGTACTTTTAGAAAACAACTAAAGGAATTCCTGTCATGTCTTTGACATATTGTTTTCTAGAAAACTACTGTTTTTTGTGTGTGGGATCTTTTATGATGGCTTTATGAAATACCCCACTTTGAACTGCGGAAAGCACGAGTAACAAATTGTTTTAAATAAATCAATAAGCGAACAGACACATTATTTACACCAGTTTTCAAAGTGGACTTACACGCATAAGTCTGGTTTGAAAATTATCCCAAATAAACTCACTTAGAACAGTGTAGTCTAGAAAAGCTATAATACACCTAAACACTAGCAGCTAGACCTCATCAATTTTTTATTTCAAAAAAATCCTTTATTACACTATTTTGTTACACAATTTATTATATATCGGAATGAAATCCATAAACATTCTAATCTAATATTTTTAAAAATTCTCTACCTCCTTCAATATTCAACCCACACAACACACCTCACCCACATATATAAATCATATTCCTAATATCAATTTAATATCAAAAAAAGACAACCCAACATTTCTTTTCAGGGCATTCAAAAAGGCACCAGTGGTCAAGACAAATTCTACAATTGTTAGGATGAAGAACTGAAAAAAACTCCCAGCATATCTAGCCCACTGGAAGATTGTACTTAGCTTGTATAGAGCTGAAAAATAGTCCAGCATGGTTGAGTATAATCGATCTTTCAGATGTACAGTACTTGGTAATTCTGAGAAGGCCTAGAAATCGATAGAAGGTCCAACCTAGTCAAATATGTTCATATTTCCTTCCCAAACAAATAATACTCCTGAGGCCCCCTCACAGCATGAAAAAATGTGTCTTTTCTTGTCCACGCCTCATAAAGAGTCGGGTACTCAGTCGAATCCTGTGATGCTGCAATATATACAGAACTCAGCTGTGTATGCCAGTTACTTTTCAGCCTTTGGAACTCATATTGTCTGCCATTTTTAAATGTCGCCCAACCTTATGGTATCTCCCGACACAAGCATTTCAGCACCAGAACCGCACTTGAATCAGGGGACCGTGTTCACTCTAAAAAGAAACATATCATGACATAATAAAAACCCAAAGGAAAAAACACAAACAACCCCTTAAACCCTCCAAAACAACTCACCACAGTTGACAACAAATACCTTACACCGCCATATTGAAGGAATGAATCTTCCCTACTAACTTAACACAAAAGCATTTAAATATCCCTTGTCCAATGACAGGGCACATACCAATGACGTCGCTATGTGAGGCGCTTACCTCCTATAAAACTGCATTAAACTGCAGACGTTGATAGAGACCTACCTGGGGAAAGTAGCTCATTTGAATCCCTATCCATACAGAGGATACCTAGAACTAATGCGAGAACTACGGGAACACTACAAGAAGCTCTAGGCTATGACCTTAATTAGGAACAGTACATAAAGGAACTAAAAAAAAAAGAACCCCACTCAACCACCTTGTTCAAATCCCTAGCAGCAACAGTGTCCCATTTAAAGATATACGATTGTTCTTTCTGCACCAGTGCCTTACCAAAATCACCGCTCCCCCACCAAATCCGGCACATTTGTGCCTTCTCCAGTACTACAAACCTCAAATCATCTACATGATGGCCCAATGTATACCAGTGTAAAACTAGAGGAACCTCCATCCTCCCCCGCTAGATACAGCTCAAGTGTTCCTGAATTCTAACTTTAATGGGTCTTGTGGATTTCCCAATATAAGCGAGCTCATAAGGACACCATATCAAGTAAATAACACCCGCTGACTCACACGACGTCAGCAAAAAACAACCTAATAGGGCAGCGATTAGCTAAACAAAAAGTGTTGCCGTTGAAGGTTAAAGGGCATACACTATAACGTTCGCATGCAAAATGTCTTCTTTGGCTGTTAGGTTCAATTCTTGTAGATTGTGATAGCCCACCAGATTTACCTCGCATGCAGCTGCTCTTCAGTGCGTATGAATTTTTTGGGGGAAGGTTTACAAGCGTACGTTTGAATTTTCAGTAGTATGACTGGAAGTGCAAACTCCTCCCCAGGGACCCCTCTGTTCAGTCTGAGGAAATGTGCGCACGTACATGTCATGCATGAGACAGATTTGCATACAGTTGAGGCAATGTGCATGCATATCTGTCTAATGCATTTTCTTTGGGAATATCCAGGAAACCTGACCAATGTGCCAGTATCAAGGACCAGAGGTTCTCCACCCCAGCTTTGTGAGAAAGGGGAGATATAGCAATGGCATTCAAATATCCCACAGGTTTCAAAAAGGTACCAGCGTCGAGCCTTTATCATGGAATAGAAAGCTCAGTGACCACGGAGGAAGCTGAAGGGAGAGAGGCTCAAAAGGAATTCAGGAAAATACTTTTCCATTCAGAGGGTGCTGGACATCTGGAACAGCCTCCCAACAGATGTGGCAGGAATCAAAACAGTGAGAGAATTCCAGCATGGGTGGGACAAACACAAAGGGAGCTTAGAGGCAGGACAAGGGCTGGATTGGATCAACGATTAAGCAGGATCCGAGGCAGCAGATAGTTTTATCTGGTAAGACTGGGTGGACCAAGTGATCCTTTTCTCCTGACATCTTCTATGTGTTTATATTTTCAAATGTATTACATTTACGTGGCAAAATCTGACCTATCCACTGTTTTCTTTGTAGAACTTTGATTGGGGAATACACTTCAGCATCAACTTCACGATCAAAGAGACCCACTGCCAGAAAACTGCAGCTTACAATTTGCAAAACTGCAAATTCAAAGAAGGCGGGGTAGGTGTAATTCCACTGATATAACGTGTGATGTGGCAGATTGCTTTCAGGTAGCCAACATACATCATGTCCCTCGGGGATCTGTCGGCACCACTGGAACTCATTCAGCCATGCTCCCACTGAAAGGCATCCAGATCATCACATCCTTCGTCTCCCATACTCGTCCTGTGCTTTTATTTTGGAGTCCTACGAGAGCTTGGAGTGCAGAGGGACCCGATGAGGAAGGTACACGCCTGGTCTGCCAGTTCTATGAGAGACAGGGCAGTTCAGGTTACAAAAGGAAAATGACCTCATATAAATGTTCCCTCCAAAACTCTCACTGTAGGTTTGTTCAGTTTTCTAACCACATTATGCTCGTTCTAGTCTCTATTATTGCAGAGCCATTTTTTTTTGCAGGGGAAAATAAAGCTGTATTATTGCTCTCTTCAGTGGTAGTTTTCTAAAAAAACAAACAAACCCCAAACAAAACAGTACCGAGTCAGTCCACCAACGGCCTCTACCTTCCAGTTTTCCCCAATGGGGAAAAGAAAGCAAGTACAAAAAGGTTCTGGTTTGGGGACCTGATATAACCTGTAAGAAAATCCCCACTGACTCTTTGCATTTCACTGAAGAACGCAGAGAAGATTTCAGTGCCAGAAAATATACTGCAGGAGATTGTCTGCCGATGGATGACATAAGAAATAAAGCTTCGGGGGTTATTTTTTGTGACACATCTGAAACACTCCCATTACTTAGTATTTTCTTTCAGGGAAACTGGGCAGGCTGCAGGCTTGGTTCTTGTGTAGGGGTAGCTGGTCTTCCATCTGGATGCACCAATCCAGTAAAATAAGTGCAAAAAGAAAACCTGACACTAGACTAAGAGCAGATGCTAAAATGCAGCTAGTGCATTTTTTTTTATTAATATATCAAGCCAAAAAACCCCATAAATACACACACTCAGAACCAGTGGGGATAGGCAAAACTGTTTACACAGAGAACAAGGACTTCAGCTATCACACTGGCAGAACATATGTGTACAGCCAGCCCTGAAAAAAACTCTTTGAGAGATGCCTTGCAAACAGCTTAGGGCACTGCTGCTCAGACATTAAAGCTATGGAGCCCGATGGGATTTCCTGGATCCCTGTTAACCTGTGAAAAAAAGAACAGGAGGAAAATATTGTGTAGGCCTGCTCAGGAGGAAAAAGAATAGCTGAATCTGCTTAGTTAGGTAGAGCCAGACAACTTTCCAAGGGTTACACCATGTGACGCCCTGGGAGTGAGATAAGCAACTCTGCTCTCCTGCCTCCTATGAGAGATCTTAGAGACAGAGGCAAATATGCAAACTATCAAGGTGCCTAGATCTGCCAAACTGAAATTTTTCTGAGCGCCCACATTTTGCACCCTGCTATTACTAGGCACCTAAATTTAGGTGCCCCAAATGTGGGCCGGGCCTGGAGAGAGAGGTTAGGGCTGGAGAACAAAGTTAGGCACTCAAAGCTGATTTCTACTGATAGGAGCTTAACTTAGAGGCCTCAGTATTAGGTGCCTTATGCTAAGCACATATTTTCATCCCAAAATTTGGGCACCTAAATTCGATTGAAAGTGGACCCCTAACTTTAGGTGCTCAGTTATTTATTTATTTTTAATATTTGCCTCCTATAGAATATGATGGCAGATAAGACCTGTAAGGCCTATCTAGTCTGCACAGTTCAGTTCTTGGAGAATGACACAGACCCCTGGTTGATCTCTGATTTCTCTTTGCCACTAGGGATCTTCTGTGCTCATCCCATGTTTTCTTACGTTCCGATACTGATTCTGCTTCCACCACTTCTCCTGGGAAGGCCGTTCCATCTTAAGAGGAGGATCTATCAGCGCAAACACAATCCTGCCATTAGCCTCTAAATTAAGAGAGTAGCAAAAATTAAAGCATGGCATATTTCCACTGAACAAAAAAAATCACAAGGAATATTTTATCTGTGACACTTTTTTTTTTTTGTATTTATACAGAGTGAATTCTTTTCACCTAAAACTGACTGCAGGTTTAAAGTGCTCATCGTTGACTCAAAACAAATATCGTGTGTTTTGTTCTGTTCACATGGTTGCAAGGTTAAAAATAAATGAATCAATGCTTTGCATTCAGTAACTGTAGCAGTAACGTGATGGAATATGTTAAGAACAGCAATAGTTTTGGCCACTTTTAATAAACCTGAGTTGGATGATGGTGATTGTAACTGACAGATGCTGATTTTAGGGAAATGGTGAAAAGCTCAAGGCTGCTGGAGATTCAGCTGAAATAAATTTCTCTTTTTTTATTTCTTTTCTTCCATCAGCTGCTGAAAGATTGCTTTGCCGAAGCTACTGTTCTTGATTTCATTCAAGATGCACCTTTGACATCTGTGGAGTGCCATCAACGGGACGTGAGTTGTATTGTGGTTACTGGATTTCCTTTATACTGTCTACCCCAGAGGTTCTAAAAGTGTGGATCAGGACTCACACAAGGGCAGTAAAGAGCCAGACTTCAGATAAAAGCACCAGTGGGGAAAAATACATCTCAGAAACTAAAAATGAGAAAAACATGGACAGACTCACCTTAGAGGGGAATCCCACTATGTCGTGGGGGCCCTGTTATGAGTCCTGGTCACTACAATTTGAGAGGGATCCCCTTGTGGTAAATGTTAAGGGATGTCACTTAAACTCTACTGTTGGGTCACTATGATGAGTCCTTGTGGCAGAGGTCTCGGGGCCCCTGTCACATCATTTATTTGCAATTCTGTACATAATCTGCTCCTTCACAATGGGGTAGATTTTCAGAGCCCTGCTCGCCTAAATCCGCCCAAAACCGGGCGGATTTAGGCGAGCAGGGCCCTGCGCGCCGGGAAGCCTATTTTACATAGGCCTCCCGGCGCGCGCAGAGCCCTGGGACTCGCGTAAGTCCCGGGGTTCTCGGAGGGGGGCGTGTCGGGGGCGTGTCGGGGGGCGGGCCCGGTCGTCGCGGCGTTCCGGGGGCGTGTCGGCAGCGTTTTGGGGGCGGGTACGGGGCGTGGCTACGGCCCGGGGGCGTGGCCGCGCCCTCCGTACCCGCCCCCAGGTCGCGGCCCGGCGCGCAGCAGGCCCGCTGGCGCGCGGGGATTTACGTCTCCCTCCGGGAGGCGTAAATCCCCCGACAAAGGTAAGGGGGGGGTGTAGACAGGGCCGGGCGGGTGGGTTAGGTAGGGGAAGGGAGGGGAAGGTGAGGGGAGGGCAAAGGAAAGTTCCCTCCAAGGCCGCTCCGATTTCGGAGCGGCCTTGGAGGGAACGGGGGGAGGCAGCGCGGCTCGGCGCGCGCAGGCTATACAAAATCGATAGCCTTGCGCGCGCCGATCCAGGATTTTAGTGGATACGCGCGGCTCCGCGCGTATCTACTAAAATCCAGCGTACTTTTGCTTGAGTCTGATGCGCAAGCAAAAGTAGGCTGATTGCGCTTCTTTTAAAATCTACCCCAATATGCATAAGCCTCAATATCCCTTTCCTGAGGCCAGTGTAGGGAACCGGGTAGAGGAAGTGCTCTGAGCTTGTGATAGCAGCTCAAACTAAAGGCACAAAGCTTGTCCACACTTCAGCCCCCATACAGTGAGAAACACACAGACCAGCTATACAGGAAACAAAGGAGAGAAATGCGGACAAACAAATGCAGAAAGGGCAAATTCCACTTTTATATTTATAAGGAAATAAAAAATGTTGAAGAGGATTTAGGGAAGTGCCTCAGATGTTGAAGTATAAGGAAAACAAACCCAGGCACACAAAGCCAACCAACAAATCAAAGTGTAAATATATAACAAACTGATGTTTCATGCCAAGAGCACTCTTCGTCAGGGACTGGATGTTTTGGCTCAAATGCGATTAGACCAGTTCTACTTGGGTTACTAGTAAGCAATTTACATTTCAATTTCCCCTTAGCCTTCCTTCTTTTCTTGTCTACATAGTGGTCAGAAAATAATACAAGGGGGTCACGTGGGGTGATGTGCTGAAGAGGACGCGTTTCCCTTCAGCTCCGGGCACCTTGCTCCTAAAACCACCGGCTTTGACCCTTAAAATGGTGAGGAAGTGTGGACATCTTGACCGAAAGGAATTGGCACATGTCTATTGTTAGTTATATGCACCAATTGCCGCAGCTGATGGCCTTCAAAGGCAGCAGAAAAGAGAAGGAAAAAGACAAGGGGAGAACAATGGAGCCGGCGAGTCTGAGCGCTCCCCCTGAGCCCGATAACCGTGGAGGTGTTGAGAGAGGCCATAGCGGGAACCCTGGATGATAAATTGGCCGGCATTCACTTGAAATTATCGGAGGTGAGTGAAGCGCTTTCCGAACTGGGCCCAAGAATAGAGCGTGTGGAAGGGAGGATGTCGCTCATGGAGGACGAAATGGCGGCGGCTGCGACAAAAATACGCACGTGGTGGTTCTAAAAGATTGTCAAGAAAAATTAGATGACCTTGAAAACAGGTCGCGGAGGGCAAATTTGAGGCTTTTGGGGCTCCCTGAAGAAGTGGATGATAAAAGCCTGGAGGGCTTCCTGGAGGAATGGCTACCGGAAGTGGTGGACCTGCCTGACCTGAAGGGGGTCTTATTTATTGAAAGGACTCATAGAGTGGGGCCCCGGAGAACAATGGATCAGCGCCTGAGAATTGCCATAGCGAAAATATTAAATTTTGCGCACAAACAACGAGTATGGCTGGCCTTCAGTTCAAAAAAAGAAATTTTATACAACAACCACCGAATCCGCATCACCCAAGACTACTCAGCCCGGTTGTCACAACTCCGAAGACAGTTTTCATCTGTCTGCACACAATTAGTGGAGAAACAAATAAAATTTGCACTCCAATACCCTGCCACCTTAAAAATCTGGATGGAGGGCAAAATGTACACTTTTACTATGCCGGAGGAGGCCAAAAACTCCTACAAGGGTCTAAATAAGTAAACGAGACCTCAAAAGTTTCAGCGTTAGGAGTGGTGGTTAAATGTTGCTGGTTATTTTCAAACTCTGTTAATAGTTGGTCATGAGCCTAACCAGGCAGGAGATGCCCGCAAGTGTGCAGTAACGCTGGCCCAGCCGGAGTGGGCTGCAGCAGTCGCTTTATCATAACTAACTACCATTTACGAAGTCGCAGAGAGAAACAGGACAAGATGTAGGCACAGCAAGATGGCACATACACCGCGGTTGGTCACTCACAGTCCTGGTTAAGATGCCAATTAATAAGGACACCGCAATCTTGGCAACATTAAGAGGCAATTATTTGGTTAAGGACTTGGGCAGCGGGGTGTCCGGACACTGGACTTCAGCTCCCTTCTGAGTTAAGAGGGAGGAGAACTGTCTGTTGATGAATGTTGAGAGAGTAGAATAGCTTTGGGGTTGGGGGGAAAGGAACAGAAGAGTAAATGGGAGGTGTACATCACAGAAGAGGGGTAAGAACCTGGCCGATGGGCTTTTAAGAGGGGGGGGGGCTGTATGGAAGGTGAGCTGGGGGAGATGGGGACTGGGCACCTCTCTCAAATGGGATGAAGAAATAACTGATGGTATGCCATCAGGGAAATTAGGATAACATGAATCGTACATAGACTGGGTTCGCCAATTAAGCGAAAAAAGATCTTAAATAATTTTTTTAAAAAACTGGATGCGGAAATGGCATGTTTACAGGAGACTCATTTAAACGAACAAGAAAGTCTGATGTTGAAATGTGAATGGGTTGGGAAATGTATCTATGCCCCAGCGAGTGGGCGCAAAGCTGGAATGGCAAATCCTCATACACAAAACAGCTGACTTTAGTATAAAATATACTAAGGCAGATCTAGAGGGACGGTACGTCATAGTGACAGGCAGTTGGACGGGGCAAGAAATGACGGTGTGTAATGTGTACGCTCCCAACGACTCACACGATTTCTTTGTAAAACTAATTAACATTCTGATAGTGCACATGGTGGGCTCTCTATTCCTGGTTGGTGACTTTGTCTGCACAACCCAACCATCGATGTCCCCAGCAAGCACAACACAAAACACTAGAAAGGCCAAAGGAGTGGAATTTCTCTGCAGAAGTCTAGATCTATTGGACATATGGAGAGTGACCTACACCCGGAGGAGAGGGATTTCACCTTCTTTTCCAATCCACACGGGTCTTTGTCAAGAACAGATTACATACTCATCTCTAAGAAGGTTTTCCTACTAGTTAAAAGGGCAGATATCAAGCGCCCGGTAATATCCGACCACTCCCCAGTGTCAATAAGGTTCCGCCTAGGGGAAAAATGGACGGGAGATAGAATTTGGAGATTTCCCAATTGCTTAGTGACTGATATAGATTTTCAAATTTTTTTAAAGGAGAAATGGATGGAGTATAGATCCCACAATGAGCAACACATGGATTCCCCTCAATTGTTCTGGGAGGCAGGAAAGGTGACATTATAGCCTATCTCAATGCCAAAGCGAAGAAAGGACAGAGAAATCCTTCAACTAGAGGATAAGTTGAAACAAACAAAGGCAAACTGGGTACATGCACCTACGGCAGTAAACAAAGGCGCTTACTATAGTACCCTGAGAAGCTTAAATACAGCTCTGCATGCGAGGGCATTCAGATCTTTACAAGTAGCACAACATAATTTTCAAATTCGGCAATAAAATTGAGAAGCCGTTAGCAAACCTGGTACGGACAATATCCCTTTATCAAAAAAATGCAAACATGCAAACACATACGGGAACTTGGGTCGCCCAAACCGAAGAGATGTGTAAAGTTTCTCACCTTCTATAAAACACTATGCATAGATGACTTAGATCCGAAACAAAGCCAGGAGAAGGCATTTTTCTCCGATATTATTCTCCCTACACTATCGACCAGTCAACAGGAATTCCTCAATCGCCCCATTCAAACATACAAAGTCCTTCGGGTGATCAAATCTATGGCTAAAGGGAAATCCCTGGGACTCGATGGGTTCTCATATGACTTCTATAAAATCTCCCTTAACTGACTACTTTTTAAAGGACGAGAGAGAACATAAGAAATTGCCATGCTGGGTCAGACCAAGGGTCCATCAAGCCCAGCATCCTGTTTCCAACAGAGGCTAAACCAGGCCACAAGACCCTGGCAATTACCCAAACCCTAAGAAGAGCCCATGCTACTAATGCAATTAATAGCAGTGGCTATTCCCTAAGTAAACTTGATTAATAGCCGTTAATGGACTTGTCCTCCAAGAACTTATCCAAACCTTTTTTGAACCCAACTACACTAACTACATCCTCTGGCAACAAATTCCAGAGCTCTTCTGGAAACAAGTTTCCAGATGAGTTCAATAGTGCACACATAATTGTTTTGCCAAAGGAAGGGAAAGACCCAAACCTACTGGCCTCTTATTGGCCAATATCGCTTCTAAATAGTGATTTGAAAATATTTGCAAAAGTCCTTGCAGACAGGCTGAGCGTGTTACTTCCTAATCTAATATTGGACCATCAAGTGGGATTCATAAAGGTCAGAAAAGCCACGTGCCACATACTAAAATTACTAACGGCTATGAAAATCTCACAGCTGGAGCAACTTCTATTGCTTGCTGTGGGATTTGACTCCGAAAAAGCCTTCGATAGAGTTTCTTGGACTTATTTATTTTCTGTCCTTCAAAAGTATGGCTTTTTGGAGTCATTTATAAAGTATATTTCATTACTATACACCTCTCCAACATCAAGAATCCTAGTTATTGGAAAAAAAAAAATCAGCAAAGGTTTATCTTGAAAGGGGAGTAAGGCAAGGGTGTCCCATGTCACCGCTTTTATACATCTTATCTATTAACCCACTGTTAAAAAAAATAGGACATCCAGACATAGGGGGATTTGTAAGAGGGAAAAAAGGATTTAAAGTGGCAGCTTTTGCTGATGATGTCTTGGTATTTCTGACATCCCCAAGCATGTCACACTTGATCTTCAATCCCAGTTTAGTTTGTTTGCAGGACTAAAAATTAATAGAGATAAGTCAGAGGCTTTAGACATCTGTCAAAATGTTCAGAATGCCTGGCAGGCTAAAATATTTGGGAGTCTTGATTCCTTTTGAATTGGAGGCTATATATAAGATCAATGTACAACCCAAAATCAAGAGTACTATAGAATCACTAGCTAGATGGAATACGCTAACTTTATCATTAAAAGGGCGCATTCACCTATACCAAATGGTGGATTTTACTGAAATGGATGGGCCGGCTCGAGGGGAGCGACGTCATAGGTGGTACTGCCACGCCGAGGAACCCCCTACGGTGCCGGCAGCACGATACCGGCACCATTACGGACATCATGCAGAGGGGTGGGGAATGGACCCGACCCCCCCCCCCACTCTGAGCTGAGGTAAGGCAACAGCGCGGCGGGGGCGGCCGCTCACACAGGTGCATCGGGCGCCCGGTTATTCGCGACGCCTGCACGTCCGTGCTGGGGGGGGGGGTGCCCATGTCTGAATACAACTGCTGGAGTTATTCCTTCAATTAAGCAGTCACACTTCAATACTGCTTCCCCCCCCCCCCCCCCGAAAATTGGATTCCCATAGCAGAAAAAAAAAGTAAAATCTCCAACTGCAAGGCTACTGAAGGATAACCCTTGAAATGTCACATCATGAAGTGCTTTAATCAGTTTCTCCACTGCGTAATCTTACTGCTCCCTAAAGTGTACAAGCCCTTTTCAAACAATCTGATCTTCTCTTTTCAATGCTTATATATATATTTTTTTCCAGTGGGTAACTGTTTGTTTTTTTTAGGAGGTTAACTTGATACTAGGCTGCCACCATGATCAGTGTACGGTGTTGCGCTTTCCAACTCCGCAAGATGTTAAGAGATGTTCTTCCTCCAACAATTAAAAAAAAAAAATTAAAATGCTGTCTCTCTCCTCCGATCGATCACAGCCTGAACTAAACTATGTGGAGTCTTTCTCACAGGGGTGTCTCTGCAGCAAACCCACATTTACAAGAACCAAAAGGCTGCATGTTTACTTAAATAATATTCTGCTTTTCAGGCACTTCAAAGCAGTTTGCATTCGGGCACTGTAGGTATTTCTCTGTCCCTGGAGTGAAGGGTCTTGCTGAAGGTCATAAGGCGCGTGGCAGTGGGATTTGAACCCTGGCTTCTGGCCTGCTGTGCTATGCACTAGGCTGCTCCTCCATGTATATATAACTACCAATGCAAATGAATCCTGTTCGTCGGTGTAGCTGTATATTATGCCAGTACTGTATGCGCACTTTAACATCCCTGGCTTTCTTGGGGACTCATCGTTCTGTGGGTGCGTACTGTGTTTTAGTAGTTGAGCAAGAGGTGTTTAAAATCATGAGAGGTCTAGAACGGGTAGATGTGAATCGGTTATTTACTCTTTCGGATAGTAGAAAGACTAGGGGGCACTCCATGAAGTTAGCATGGGGCACATTTAAAACTAATCGGAGAAAGTTCTTTTTTACTCAACGCACAATTAAACTCTGGAATTTGTTGCCAGAGAATGTGGTTAGTGCAGTTAGTATAGCTGTGTTTAAAAAAGGATTGGATAAGTTCTTGGAGGAGAAGTCCATTACCTGCTATTAAGTTCACTTAGAGAATAGCCACTGCCATTAGCAATGGTAACATGGAATAGACTTAGTTTTTGGGTAATTGCCAGGTTCTTGTGGCCTGGATTGGCCACTGTTGGAAACAGGATGCTGGGCTTGATGGACCCTTGGTCTGACCCAGTATGGCATTTTCTTATGTTCTTAAGAATATGTGTTAAAGGGACTTGCACGCAGCACATCCCTTGTTCCCCGCAGGTTGAGCCCTTGGGTACCGGGGCCGGCAGGACTTAGGTGTGGGTCGCTCGGGAATAACCCTCCCAGGAGAGAGGTGAAGAAGCGGGGCCGGACGTACCAGAGGTCAGGGCAGGCAGCAGCGAAGGAGCGTCGGAAGCAGGCAGGTGGTCGAGGCAGGCGGCGGACGAGTGGAATCCAAGGGCCAAGCAAGGGTCAGAGCCAGGAGAGGATGGAAGCCAGGAGCGGAGAACACGAACGCAGGAACCAGGAGAAGGAATCAGGAACACAGGACCAGGACCAGGAATCAGGAATGTGGTGGTACTTGAGTCCGAGAGTCGCCTACTCCTGTTTTAGGAGTACGACCCAATGTGTGTGACTGAACAAGGGAAAGAATGTAAAGCTGAGCTCAGAGCGTAATGAGGGAGATACACATATGATAAATAAATACACTAATGTTGACATAAGGGAAGGCCAAAGAATTTTTTTAATAGGTGGGAAATGGGGCACTACCAACTGAAAAGCAGTTTCAGCCATCTCTTAAAAACTTGTAACCATCTCTCGTTTATGATAAAGTAACAAGATAGCATCCTTATTTCAGCTGCAGCAATGCTCTGGCCTGGTGTTGTGCCAGCCAGCAGGATGAGTGGCTATGTTGATATTCAGGCCTAAGCACTGCTAAAGATTAAATAAAAAGCCTATGTATAGGTGGGTAGGTGAAGGGTGTTAATGAAGCCTCTATGGTGGCTGCTGCTCTTATCCATTTTCAGACCATGCCAAATAGATTTTATTTGTTTTGTTGACTATCTACTGTAGCCTATTTGCATTCCTGCTTTCTACTGTAACTTTCCTCACCAGTTCTCAGCAGTGCCACACAGGTCCTGGGTTCTGCTCTGCGACTGATGGTGATGTCTTTGCCATTCTTCACAATTCATGCCAACGATGCAGGGGGTGCTGCTCAAGGAGAAAAGTTAATAAAATACACAACACTCTGTACACTCTGCAAGGTCAGGCAGATTATAGTACCTGGAAACCACCAAAGTGCACGCAATATATTACATAATATAAACCTAAATGCAAACATTTATTTATAGATCATGAACAATAAAGAGACAATTACGTAAATCAATTTTACTTACACTATATTGCAATAAAGGTCCATGTGGCCACTAGAGGTCACAATAATAAAATAAACGTCAGAGGCTATTCACTATTTGGATACTAAAGATCACCAGTGCCTTCTACTCTCAGGGGTAGATTTTAAAAAAAGTGCGCCTTCGTGTACTTTTGTTGGCGCATCAGGCGCAAACAAAAGTACGCTGGATTTTAGCGGATACGCGCGTAGCCGCACGTATCCGCTAAAATCCTGGATCGGCGCGCGCAAGGCTGCCGATTTCGTGTAGCCGGCGCGCCGAGCCGCGCAGCCTACCTCCGTTCCCTCCGAGGCCACTCCGAAATCGGAGCGGCCTCGGAGGGAATTCTCTTTCGCCCTCCCCTCACCTTCCCCTCCCTTCCTCTACCTAACCCACCCCCCCCCTGGCCCTGTCTAACCCCCCCCTACCTTTGTCGGGGGATTTACGCCTCCCGGAGGGAGAAGTAAATCCCCACGCAACCCGGGGGCGGATCCGGAGGGCGCAGCCACGCCCCTGGACCGCCCCGGGCCGAAACCATGCCCCTGCCCCGCCCCCAAAACGCTCCCAACACGCCCCCCTCGAAAAACCCCGGGACTTACGCGAGTCCCGGGGCTCTGCGTGCGCCGGCAGGCCTATGGAACATAGGCGCACCGGCGCGCAAGGCCCTGCTCGCGTAAATCCGGGCGGATTTACGCGAGCAGGGCTTTTAAAATCCGCCCCTCAGTCAAGAGGGGAAAAAAGGAAAACCTGTCTGCCTGGATAGAAAAGCACTTCAGGCCCCTTGTTATGATTCGCGGCTTGTGGGCAGGCACAAGCAGGCCCAGCACAGATGTTCTTTCTGACCCTCCCGTCTCGATAGGTGTGCACATGCCAGAGGTGGGATACTGGGCTTCAGCGCCCACTGATGCCATCACTCGCTCCAGGTATAAAAGGCCACCGCAGACTGCCATCAGATACCTCAGCAAAGGGTCTCCTGCATCCTGGTGTGTGCAGTGTATTCTGCTGCTTTCCTGACTCCTGCGCTCCTGATCCTGTGCCTGCCTTGTCTCTCCAGCCTGTCCAGCCTGCATGCCCTGCTCTGTCAGTCTTTGTCCTTGTCTTCCAAAACCTGCCCTTGGACTGACTTCTGGATCTGACCCTTGCCTGGACATTGACCCTTCTCTCTTGCCACTTGCCTCTGACCTTAGCCTGGCCCTGTACTTACACCTACATTATTTCTTTCTTTTTTTTTTTAAATACTTTTTATTAATACAGGATACATTGTCATATATAGACCAAAACAATGGAGACAGCTCCT
Source organism: Rhinatrema bivittatum (assembly GCF_901001135.1). NCBI lineage: Eukaryota > Metazoa > Chordata > Amphibia > Gymnophiona > Rhinatrematidae > Rhinatrema > Rhinatrema bivittatum. Next base: position 61,125,442 of record NC_042616.1, read on the forward strand.
TCAATACATCAAAATATAAAATTATAACAAATTTGTTGTGACCTATTTGTAATTAAAGAAGACATATAGCAAATTAGACATCAACAACTTTGAGTCATTTCCTGTCATTGTACCTGTTGTGCTCAGCGATCCGTGCATGGGCCTGTAGACCGCCGCTCTTACCTCTAGCCCGGGCCTGTCCATACCGCCTCCGTCCGCCATGCTTACCTCCGGATTCCTGCTGGACTTCCCCAACTTAAGCTATCTCACCTAGACACAACAGGGTGCTGCACTGTGACGCTCCTGAAACCATTCTCTTCCTTTGCGGCAGGTACAATGACAGGAAATGACTCAAAGTTGTTGATGTCTAATTTGCTATATGTCTTCTTTAATTACAAATAGGTCGGGGGATTTACGCCTCCCGGAGGGAGAAGTAAATCCCCGCGCGCCAGCGGGCCGCTAGCGTGCCGAGATGCAACCCGGGGGCGGTTCCGGAGGGCGCGGCCACGCCCCTGGACCGCCCCGGGCCGAAACCATGCCCCCGCTCGATCCAGGCAACAGTCCACGTCTCTCCCTCCTCCACCGGGGTTCACGTGGCCCAATCGGGGCCGGAGCCCGCTCGAATAACATCGAGCCGAGTAGAGGAGGCGGATCTCAGCTACGAGAAAAACGCAGGGAAGAAAAGAAAACAAGAGGACAGACGCAATACAAACGTAAAAAAGCTGCCGATCAGCGCGGTGAGTCCACCACGCCCCTGAGAGGCTCTAGGCCTATCAGACGGCTCAGCAAAGCCCTTTAAATTACCGCGACTCCCTCAGGCGTCCCTTCTGTGCGTCCGCTCGATCCAGGCAACAGTCCACGTCTCTCCCTCCTCCACCGGGGTTCACGTGGCCCAATCGGGGCCGGAGCCCGCTCGAATAACATCGAGCCGAGTAGAGGAGGCGGATCTCAGCTACGAGAAAAACGCAGGGAAGAAAAGAAAACAAGAGGACAGACGCAATACAAACGTAAAAAAGCTGCCGATCAGCGCGGTGAGTCCACCACGCCCCTGAGAGGCTCTAGGCCTATCAGACGGCTCAGCAAAGCCCTTTAAATTACCGCGACTCACTCAGGCGTCGCGCGACCTAAGGGGCTTGCCCCTTAGGGCGCCCCTTGGAGCGTCCCAGAGCCAGGGCCGGTTACACCCTTCTAGCCAACCATTGTAAAAAAAACCCCTCACTCCGAAACCTTCTAGGACAGGAAGACGCATCCAGAGGACGATACATCCCAAACATCAGAGTTTTGCCCACATCTTTCTTTACCACCCTACTTTTCCCGTACTGCTACAACGGCATTCACCCAGCATTACTAGGACTACACATGCCCTGCATTCTTCAGACTGCCTTCGCCCAGCATTCATCTGACTGCCTTCGCCCAGCATTCATCCGACTGCCTTCGCCCAGCATTCATCCGACTGCATTCGCCCAGCATTCATCTGACTGCATCCGACTGCATTCGCCCAGCATTCATCTGATTGCTTTCGCCCAGCATTCATCCGACTGCCTTCGCCCAGCATTCATCCGACTGCATTCGCCCAGCATTCATCCGACTGCATTCGCCCAGCATTCATCCGACTGCATCCGACTGCTTTCGCCCAGCATTCATCTGACTGCTGTCGCCCAGCATTCATCCGACTGCAGTCGCCCAGCATTCATCCGACTGCAGTCGCCCAGCATTCATCCGACTGCTTTCGCCCAGCATTCATCCGACTGCTTTCGCCCAGCATTCATCCGACTGCTGTCGCCCAGCATTCATCCGACTGCAGTCGCCCAGCATTCATCCGACTGCATTCGCCCAGCATTCATCCGACTGCTTTCGCCCAGCATTCATCCGACTGCATTCGCCCAGCATTCATCTGAGTGCATCCGACTGCATTCGCCCAGCATTCATCTGACTGATTTCGCCCAGCATTCATCAGACTGCATCCGACTGCATTCGCCCAGCATTCATCTGACTGATTTCGCCCAGCATTCATCAGACTGCATCCGACTGCATTCGCCCAGCATTCATCTGACTGCTTTCGCCCAGCATTCATCCGACTGCATTCGCCCAGCATTCTCCTGACTGCATTCGCCCAGTATTTCTTCTGACTGATAAGACTGCTGATACATCTAATCATGGGAATCCTCACAATTCCCATCATCCACAGCCACAAGTGGAGAGCACCTAAGCCCCCCACTCCCCCCCATCACAACCGTCAACAGAGGCTAAGGCCTATCCTGCTGACACCGGTCACCCAATTTCTAGGGCTGACGCTCTTCTCTCTCACGCTTGTTAACGCACAATCCATCTCTAAGAAAACTCATATACTCAATGACTTACTATCCGACGCAAAACCAGACATATGTGCCATCACAGAAACCTGGTTAAAACCCACCGACACCGCTCTAATAAATCAGCTACCCATCCAGGCATACGATCTTCTCTCCATACCCAGACACAAAAAAAGAGGAGGTGGACTTCTCCTTGCAGCCAAAAAATCACTAGGTCTGGCTTTGCAGACCTCAAATAACCTATCAAACATCGAATTTGCGCTCTTCAAATCGAAACACCTGACGATTGGTTTAATTTATGCCCCTCCTGGAATACTGGAATCAGACCCATCATCAATCATAGAACTCACAGCAAAACACCTAAACTCCAGTAATCCTACCATACTCATGGGAGATTTTAACCTCCACGTAGATGTCCAACCTCAATCCACCAACTGTAAAACTCTTCTCGCCTCGCTCAGCAATATGGGTTTTAGACAGATTGTGACAGAACCAACCCACAAAGCAGGTCATACGTTGGACCTTATCTTCATAAACGGAATCACAACACACAACATCCCCACTTGCCTTCCAGTACCATGGACAGACCACAGAATCATAACATCGGTGTTAGAAATAAAGGAGATCTCCCCGCAATCCACACAATCAATAGCCATCTCCATCAGGAAACAATGCTCTGGAGACCAACTCAGTGAACAACTGGCCAAGGAACTAGTGCATCTGGACCTCTCCGACGCCAACTCAGCGACTTCTTCATGGACCAACATCACTAAAAAGGTTGCAGACCAAATGTGCCCCATGACGACTAAATATATCAACCCTAACAAAGACAACAGGAAACCTTGGTTCACTCCTGAGCTGAAAAAACACAAACATGAATTGAGATCCAAGGAACAAAATTGGCGAAGAAACCCATCTTCAACCACCCTCCTCATCTACAAAGAGTGCCTCAACTCATACAGAAATGACATCAACAAAACCAAGAGAGAATTCTTCTCCAAAAAGATCCACCACCTCATATTTGATTCAAGAGCACTTTTCTCATACGTTTCTACCCTTACTAAACCTCCTGCGCCTACCATTCCAGACGACCAAGCTCTCAACAAAGCGAATGAACTAGCTGCCTTCTTCGACAACAAAATCACATCACTCCTAGCCCCCCTCAAAGGAGCAGCTACACTTCCAAACCACATTCAACAATCAGCTCACTCAACCGCTCAACAATCTTTGGACACAACAGATCAACAGCCTCCGCACTCAACCGCCCAACAATCATTGCACTCAACCACCTTACAACCCAACACAACCCCATCAGTGCTGGACAAGTTTGATCCCACATCTACTTTAGAAATAGAGAACATTCTCAAAAAGATAAAATCTTCCTCTCACCCATCGGACCATATCCCTTCAAACACCCTGAGTATGATCACCAACACCATAGCCAAACCTGTTGCAGACATCATCAACTGCTCTCTCACTCAAGGTCAAGTTCCCAACCAACTCAAGTTAGCCATGCTCAAACCGCTCCTCAAAAAGCCCAACCTTCCCACCTCAGATCCAGCCAACTTCAGACCTATAGCAAACCTCCCTATGTTAGCCAAAACTATGGAAAAAGTGGTTAACAAACAACTTTCAGATTTTCTTGAAGAAAATAACATCCTCACCCCAAACCAATTTGGTTTTCGTAAGACTAGGAACACAGAATCGCTATTAGCCTCACTATCAGACACCATTATCTTTAATCTAGAAAAAGGCCAACCTTGCCTCCTCGCTCTCCTGGATCTCTCTTCAGCGTTCGATACTGTAAACCACCCGTGCCTCCTGCAACGCCTAACGGACATTGGCATTACAGGAGCAGCGTTCAACTGGTTCAAATCATTTTTGGAGGACAGATCATACAAGGTCAGGATAAATAACAAAGAGTCTCGTGCCATCGAATCTAAAAGGGGAGTTCCGCAAGGTTCATCCCTCTCCCCGACTCTCTTCAATATATATCTTCTCCCTCTCTGCCAATTACTCACCAACCTCAAGCTTATACACTTCCTATATGCGGATGACATACAAATCCTCATCCCTATAGAGGACACACTACACAAAGCCATGTCACACTGGAGTAAATGTCTCGCAGCTATCAACAACCTTCTCACCAGCCTCAACCTAGTCTTAAACACAAACAAAACTGAAATCCTCATTATAGCACCGGAAAACTATGTCCCATCCACTCCTCTGAACGCCAACCAAAGTCCGGATACTTTTTCTCAACAAGTAAAGGACCTGGGAGTCATCTTAGATGGTGGATTCAGCTTCAACAAATTCATCAATAACACAACAAAAGAATGTTTCTTTAAACTACAAACCTTAAAGAAACTAAAACCACTCCTTCTGTACAGAGATTTCCGCATGGTTCTACAAGCCATCATACTCCCAAAACTGGACTACTGTAACTCTCTCCTCCTTGGCCTACCAGCTTGCACCACAAAACCACTTCAGATGGTCCTGAATGCCTCGGCAAGAATTCTCTCAAATGCCAAAAAAAGAGACCATATCACCCCAATCCTGCATCATCTACACTGGCTCCCGATAAAATACAGGATCCAATTCAAGTCCTTAATGATGATACATAAGGCCTTACATAATATCGCTCCACTCAATTTAACATTTCAAATCCAGCTACACACATCAGTGAAACCAACTAGAAGCGCATATCAGTACAGACTAACCACACAACAGGCGAAATCCTCCCTGAGGAAACGTGCTCTATCCACAGCGGGCCCTTCTCTCTGGAACTCGCTCCCTCCGGACCTTCGCCTTGAACCGTGCCACGCTACATTTAAAAAGAAACTTAAGACTTGGTTGTTCGAACAAGCTTTCCCATAGAGTTAATGAGCAAGAAAAAAGGCATTTCATATCCTCCGTATCTTCCCCAGCTTATATCTCTCTGAAGAAATTAACACGAAACTGTACTTAAGCATATGCAACACTATACTTTATCCTGTTACCAGATTCTATCAAGTTCAATGTTATTTACTTACTTATTTACTTATTAACCTGCTTTTTAGTTATTAACTGGTTAACCATATTATATACTTTTTCTCAAATTAACTATTTTATGTTTATTTATGTTTATTTATGTTTTATTATGTTTTCTCAAATTAACTATGTTCAATGTAAACCGCTAAATGTTCAATGTAAACCACTAAATGTTCAATGTAAACCGCTAAATGAAGCGATAGTTACGGTTCCTTAGCGATAGTTATGGTTCCTTGTAAACCGGGGTGATATGTATACTATACAGGAACCCCGGTATATAAATTCTTTAAATAAATAAATAACTAAATAAACAACAAATTTGTTATAATTTTATATTTTGAAATCATGGGGCCCTGCCTCCCTTAGGGTGTGCACCCCGGCTCTATCAGCTTTGCCTTGTCTCTGTATAGGTGGGTAGGTGAAGGGTGTTAATGAAGCCTCTATGGTGGCTGCTGCTCTTATCCATTTTCAGTCCATGCCAAATAGATTTTATTTGTTTTGTTGACTATCTACTGTAGCCCATTTGCATTCCTGCTTTCTACTGTAACTTTCCTCACCAGTTCTCAGCAGTGCCACACAGGTCCTGGGTTCTGCTCTGCGACTGATGGTGATGTCTTTGCCATTCTTCACAATTCGTGCCAACGATGCTGGGGGTGCTGCTCAAGGAGAAAAGTTAATAAAATACACTCTTTACACTCTGCAAGGTCAGGCAGATTATAGTACCTGGAAACCACCAAAGTGCACGCAATATATTACATAATATAAACCTAAATGCAAACATTTATTTATGGATCATGAACATTAAAGAGACAATTACGTAAATCAATTTTTCCCGTCGATATCAGGGCTGAATTAGCCATGCTGTATGGGAACTGTCAATCAGGGCCCAGGAGGCGGAGCTTCTTAGCAGAGTTAAGATCTTTTTGATCCTCTGCGGCTGCGTGAGGGTTCCCGCGCAGCAGTAACGGTTCTCCTCAGTCTGGTTTTTTCCGCACGCGGAGCCCTTCTTCTCCTCAGAAGAGCGAAAAAAAAAAAATGTCTAAAAAGCAGTCGGGGTTTAAGCCTTGCCCCGCGGCAAGATCATGTCCGTCACGGATGGACATGATCGTTGCTATCGATGTCTCGGGCGCGAGCATCCACAAGCCGACTGCGAACACTGCGAAAGAATGTCGCCGAGAGCTCGGCGTCATCGAAGCTACAGATGGCTGGAAATAGAAGAAAAAACTTCCACCACACATTCTTTGCCGGCACCAAAGTCTAAATCTTCTTCTCCGGCAAAGAGAGCATCGTCCTGGGATCCTCAGTCCCCGAAGGTAAGGGACACGAAAAGAAGGCCCAGGGAAATGGAGGACCAGGGACCTGGTCCCTCCAACGAAAGGGACGTCGGGAAACAGGAGCCATTCAAGTTGACCGAGCCCTGTTCCCAAAGACCTTGGGGAGAAAATCCGGTAAGAGCCTTGTTGCTGTCCAAGGCCGCGGGTCCGAGGTCGTCATCGGCGCCGAAAAAATCACAACCGGAAGGTGGAACTTTGTCGGCGCAGAGAAAGGTACTGCCTAGTACTTCAAAATCGGCGCCGAAGACACAACCGGCGCCGAAGACACTCTCGGCGCCCAGGAACCACCCAGACCCGGACACTTACACGGCGCCGGCTCGCCCGGAGCCGAAAGATCGCAGACCGGGGCCGAAACACTCGGCGCCGAAACGCCCGGAGCCGAGACAGGCACAAAAGCATCCGGAGCCGGAACCGGCGCCAAAGCACCCGGAGCTGGAACGGGCGCCAAAGCACCCGGAGCGGGGATCGGCGCCGAAGCACCCGGAGCCGAGGCCGGCCCCGAAGCACCCGGAACCAAAACCAGCGCCGAAGCACACGGAGCCGAGGCCGGCGCCGAAACACAAACATCCAAGTATGCATTCGGGCCCGCCAGAAAAAGACTCGGGCTCGAGTAAAGTAAACTTGACTTCTAAACGTGATTCATCAAAGACACACGGTCCGCTATCAGTATCTCCTAAATCAACGGACCATAAAAGACGTAAACTAGGCAGTTCAAGGGATCCGGAGGCACCTGCTGGGAACCAGCAATCCACTCCAGACCCTCAACCTATCGCAACACTGAACCCTCTCCAAGAGTTGGTATATGCCCACTCGGGGATACAAGAATCTCTGGAAGTAAGGAAACACTCACTCCACAGACCAAGTTCAGACCAAAGGTCGAGGGACAGCAAATCCTCCTCTTCAAGAAAGAGGCGCCATCATCGTTCGACTTCATCGCCCCCCTCGAAGAGACATCAGGGTGAAGCGAGGAAACATCACGGGGCACATCTCCAGAGTAGGAGATCTTCCTCCTCTTCATCCTCTCATTATAGGAGTAGTTCCACTCGTTCTGCCTACTCCTCTCACAAGGTGATTCCTATTTCATCATCGCAGTCCCCCAACACTTTACACTCGGGACATTCCAGGAGTCACAGTGAATCTAATTGGAGTGACCATTCAGATCAGAATAAGGATACCATTCCTCTTCCATCACAGTCACCTAAGGGTGTACAACGTCCATCAATGCCACAACACACTTCCAAGGCATTCTGAGACCTTACACAGTCTTTAGCAGGCTTCTTCGAATCCCTGCAATCAACATACACCCTTCCTCCGGAATCTGCTGTTCCGGGGGAATCAGCACAAACTCCACCGCAGACTCCACTGGATATACCTGCCTCTGGAGCTCACTCTCCACCGATATATCCCATCTCCCCGTCCCAACACATAGATTCTATGTCACAGCATTCCTCGCCGGGTTCATCTACGGGCTACCCTTCTGACCCACCGGAACAACCAGCGGAACCATACTCCCCACCAGAGGATCTCACGTATCCTAAATTTGTGGACAAGATGGGTAATATCTTGAAACTAGATATTCAAAAATTGCCAGAACCAAGGGCAGAAACATTTGGATTATTAAAAATCTTCGATGCCCCCGGAGAGCCGTCAGCCTTACCACCACATACAGTGTTACATGGCGTTCTACAGAAATCGTAGGATACACCCTATACTCTATCAGCAGTATCGAGGAAGACGGACTTAAAATTTAAGCTACAGAAACCATCCATGTATTCCATTCCACAGTTACCACACGAATCTATAGTGGTGGAGTCAGCACTCCAAAAGTACCGGAAAACAAAGACGCATACTTCGGCTCCACCGGGAAAGGATAATAAATGTCTAGACGATTTTGTGAAAAGAATTTATTAAAACGCAATGCTTACATCTCGAATTAATCACCACCATTTCTATATGGTTCAATATTTATACGAGTGTCTGCAAGCCACCAAGGGCATGTTTACGGAGGTGGGGGAAAGCATTCCGTCCCCGATTTCAGATATGGAGGAATGCACGCGTCAAATGCTGAGAGCAGTGTATGAGGGATTTGAGAATTCCTCAAGGGCTTCAGCTATGGCAATTTCTGCCAGACGACTGGCATGGCTCAAAGCTAGTGCCATCAGAGAGGATCTCCATGAAAAATTGGCAAACTTACCATGCTCCGGTGATAATCTTTTCGGAGACCGTTTACACGAGACCGTGAGCAAACTCAAGGATCAGGCTCTGGCAGTCCAATCACTAGCAACTCCATCGTCTGCGAAACGATTTTTTCCATCACGTAGACAACCTTACACTAGAAGACCGTATAGATCTTACCAGAACTTCAGACAACAATCCTTTACCTCTTACCAGAGGCAAACACATAACAACCCTCCTCAACAACAGCAGAGGAGGGGAAAACCAAGAACACAACGACAACCACAGCAACAACAACAAACGGCAGTCCCAGCTAAGACTGCTCAGTCTTTTTGACTCCACTGCCACCGCTACCACCATCCCTACCGGAACATCCCCCGGGCAGGATAACCGCTTGTTGCGATGCATGGAAATCCATCACGACAGATCAGTGGGTTCTAGACATTATTCAAGACGGATATCACCTACACTTCCTATCCAAACCCATCGTTCCTCATTTTCCCCTGAGAAGGGGAAAACCTTGTCAACCCCAACTGGCCCAAGAATTGACCACGCTGCTTCATCAAGGAGCAATTCACCCGATTCCCCGGGAAGAAAAGGGCCGGGGGTTTTACTCCCCATATTTCCTCATTCCAAAGAAATCGGGGGGCACTCGACCCATTCTGTACCTCCGGGAACTCAACAAGCACCCAGTCCGGGAGAAATTCAAAATGGTATCCTTAAAGTCCATCCTTCCCTTACTGCAACACAGGGATTGGATGTGCTCAATAGACCTCAAAGATGCGTATACCCATATCCCGATCCACAGATCATGTTGGCAATACCTATGTTTCCAGTATCACAACCAGCATTACCAATACAGAGTGCTACCCTTTGGACTGTCGGCAGCACCCAGGGTATTCACCAAGTGCATGGTAGTAGTGGTGGCTCATCTTCGCTTACAGGGACTAACAATATTCCCCTACCTAGACGATTGGCTAGTAGTAGCGTCGGATCCGGTGCTTTTGGAATCGCATCTCAACATGGCACTAACCTGTCTACGACGACTGGGATTGATTGTCAATTACCCAAAGTCCAAGTTACAGCCCTCACAAATTCTACAATTCATAGGGGTGCGTCTGGACACGTGTCAAGCCAGAGCATTCCTTCCGGAGGAAAGGAGACTGGTAATCTGTTCATTGCTTTTAGCCCTACAGGGCATGCAAACTACTACGGCTCGGACAGTGCTACGCCTTCTGGGACACTTGGCAGCTGCGAACTTCACAGTCCCCAACACAAGACTCCATATGCGACGGCTTCAGTGGGGTCTGAAACGTCAGTGGACACAACACACTCAACCATTACACAAAAGAGTGTGTATAACCAACCAAATGAGACAGGACATCACTTGGTGGCTCAAGATACCAACGATGAGCAAAGGAGCTCCATTCAACCCTCAGCCTCACAATGCAGTCCTTACAACAGACGCTTCGCGGAAGGGCTGGGGAGCTCATCTGGATCTTCTAGAGACGCAAGGCCTATGGTCGCACGACGAGCAGCAATTGCAAATCAATCTTTTGGAGCTCAGGGCGATTCGGAATGCCCTGCTCACCTTTCAGGACTACCTTCGAGGTCGGAGGGTCATGATATACACGGACAACCAGGTAGCCATGTTCTATATAAACAAACAAGGCGGGTCCGGTTTATGGTCCCTCTGCAGAGAGATGCTACAGATCTTCGGTCACGCCCACAGGCACTCCATTCACCTACAAGCCTCTTACTTACCGGGAATTGCAAACACGAGAGCGGACAGACTGAGTCGGGTATTCCATCCGCACGAGTGGAGAATAAATCCCGAGGTTCTGCAGGAAACCTTCAACAGTTGGGGTACACCAACAATAGATCTGTTTGCCACGGAAATCAACACTCAACTGCCTCAATTTTGTTCCATCAGACCCAGTCAGCACAGGTTGTCTCAGGATGCCTTCCTGATTCCGTGGACCCCAACTCTTCTTTACGCTTTTCCACTGATTCCATTAATCACGAAAACGTTGCAAAAATGCATCACAGACGGCAGTCAACTCATTCTCATCGCACCTGCGTGGCCGCGACAACTATGGTACAGCTACCTCCTACGTCTATCAATAGAAGAGCCGATCCGCTTCCCGGACCGTCCGGACCTTCTCCTTCAAGACAACAGCCTTCTCATTCACCCGCTTCTCTCATCACTCCACCTGACTGCGTGGAGATTGAACGGGCATTATTAACTGAACAAGGAGTTTCCCACATGGTGCAAACTATTCTTCTCGAGTCTAGGAAGCCATCCACCAGAAGAAGTTACTCCTTCAAATGGAAACAATACTCGGCCTGGTGTGGGGAAAACAACCTTTCACCCATAGACTATTCACCAACAGCCTTGCTAGATTATTTGCACTCTCTCTACGAATCAGGATTGGCCACCTCCTCTATCCGAGTCCATCTTAGTGCGATTGCAGCGTATCATCGGCCACTAGATAACCACTCAGTGGCAGAACATCCGCTTCTATCTAGATTCTTCAAAGGTCTCCTGCACTTACGCCCACCGGTGTCTAAACCACCGATTCCGTGGAATCTCAACTTACTTCTTGAACAACTCATGCTGTATCCATTCGAACCCATGGAATCCGCACACATGAAGTACCTCACTTGGAAGACAGTGTTTCTAGTTGCGATAACCTCTGCCCGAAGAGTCAGTGAACTGCAAGCTCTTGTTCATTACGAGCCTTATCTACAGTTTCACCATGATAAGGTTGTACTACGCACTCATCCTTCATTCCTTCCAAAGGTAGTGTCTTCCTTCCATCTCAATCAAACCATTGACTTACCAATTTTCTTTCCAAAACCTCATTCGAATGATAGAGAACGCTTACTGCATACCCTAGATTGCAAGAGGGCATTAGCATACCATAAGAGAAGAACACATTCCCTCAATAGATCTTCTCAAATGTTCCTATCCTTCAACCCAAACGCTCCTGGAGCACCAGTAGCGAAGCGTACAATCTCTAGCTGGATAGCACAATGCATTTGATACTGCTATTCTGCTAAGGGAACAGAACTTTCTTCAAGGCCAAACGCCCATCAAGTAAGAGCTATGGCCACATCATTAGCTCATCTACAGAACTTTCAACCCGTGGATATTTGTAAAGCAGCCACGTGGTCTTCGCTGCATACCTTCACATCCCACAATTGCATAGATAAACAATCTGTGGGAGATGCTACGCTGGGACAATCAGTTCTACGCACCTTTTCTGGGTAATAGCCACGACTGCCACGCTATTACACCTACCAAAACGTTTTATACCATGTACACGGGAGCTTTGGACTCCCATACAGCATGGCTAATTCAGCCCTGCTATCGACGGGAAAAAGCAAGTTTGCTTACCGTAAACGGTGTTTCCGTAGATAGCAGGATGAATTAGCCATGCTGACCCGCCCACCTCCCTGTCAGTCGTGGTTTTTTCCCGCTACGCTCAAGCTTAATTACAGACTGAGGAGAACCGTTACTGCTGCGCGGGAACCCTCACGCAGCCGCAGAGGATCAAAAAGATCTTAACTCTGCTAAGAAGCTCCGCCTCCTGGGCCCTGATTGACAGTTCCCATACAGCATGGCTAATTCATCCTGCTATCTACGGAAACACCGTTTACGGTAAGCAAACTTGCTTTTACTTACACTATATGGCAATAAAGGTCCATGTGGCCACTAGAGGTCACAATAATAAAATAAACGTCAGAGGCTATTCACTATTTGGATACTAAAGATCACCAGTGCCTTCTACTCTCAGTCAAGAGGGGAAAAATGGAAACCTGTCTGCCTAGATAACAAAGAACTTCAGGCCCCTTGTTACGATTCGCGGCTTGTGGGCAGGCACAAGCAGGCCCAGCACAGATGTTCTTTCTGACACTGCTTCTCCTCATCGCGTTTCGGACCCTCCCATCTCGATAGGCGTGCACATGCGTTGCATCTTAAAGGGCCAGAGGTGGGATACTGGACTTCAGAGCCCGCTGATGTCATCACTCGCTCCAGGTATAAAAGGCCACCGCAGACTACCATCAGATACCTCAGCAAAGGGTCTCCTGCATCCTGGTGTGTGCAGTGTATTCTGCTGCTTCCTGACTCCTGTGCTCCTGATCCTGTGCCTGCCTTGTCTCTCCAGCCTGTCCAGCCTGCATGCCCTGCTCTGTCAGTCTTTCTCCTTGTCTTCCAAAACCTGCCCTTGGACTGACTTCTGGATCTGACCCTTGCCTGGACATTGACCCTTCTCTCTTGCCACTTGCCTCTGACCTTAGCCTGGCCCTGTACTTACACCTACATTATTTCTTTTTTTTTTTTTTTAAATACTTTTTATTAATACAGGATACATTGTCATATATAGACCAAAAACGACGGAGACAACTCCTTCAATACATCAAAATATAAAATTATAACAAATTTATTGTGACCTATTTGTAATTAAAGAAGACATATAGCAAATTAGACATCAACAACTTTGAGTCATTTCCTGTCATTGTACCTGTTGTGCTTAGCGATCCGTGCATGGGCCTGCAGACCGCCGCTCTTACCTCTAGCCCGGGCCTGTCCATACCGCCTCAGTCCGCCACGCTTACCTCCAGATTCCTGCTGGACTTCCCCAACTTAAGCTATCTCCCCTAGACACGACAGGGTGCTGCACTGTGACGCTCCTGGAACCATTCTCTTCCTGTGCGGCAGGACGCTGTTGAAACCATGGGGCCCTGCCTCCCTTAGGGTGTGCACCCCGGCTCCATCAGCTTTATAGGACCAGTGGCAGGAAGATCTTGGAAGCGCTCTCTGCTGACATCATCATCTCAGCCCTATAAAAGTCTGAGACTAATACCCCTTCAGTGCCTCGGCAATAGGTTAACTCTGTTGGAGTTGCGATTTGCCTTTGCACGTTCTTGATCCTGGTTTCAGGTTCCTGATTCCTGCTGGGCCTCTTTCCTGATTGTGTTCCTGATTTCCATGTCCTGTTCCTGGGTGGCAGTTTGGTCTGAGTTCTGAGGCCCTGTCTTCTTCATGGTCAGTCTTCCCCTCGTCTGTCTCCAGTGTCTCTTTCCTGCTTCTCTGGCTCCTTGTCCCCCCTGCTTCCTCTTCGTTCCTTGCCCCTTTGGAAGGACTTCTGGCTTTCACTTTAGATTGGACCTTGACACTGCTTGACCTCTGCCTGCCACTGACCATTGCCTGCCTTTCCATTTCTGATTGAATTCCACCTGCCTCTGACCAATGCCTGAACTTTGACAGTGAGTGAACTTTGCCCGTCTCTGACCTCAGCCTGAACCTAACCTTGGTTGCCTACTGCCTGCCCTGACCGCTGCTATACTCTGACTTCACTTCTTTTCTGTACTGCTGACCTGTATTTCTCGACTTATTGGATCTTCATCTCCACAGATGCCCGTGCTTAAGTCCTTCATAACCTAAGGGGAGTGTGGGCTGGTGTTGGTGAAGTTCCAGTTGGGCCTCTGCATCAGTCAGCTCTGCCTGGTCATGGCGGTGACCTGCAGGGCCCTTCCCTGCAGGTTGCGCCAACTCCACCTTGGCCTAAGGGTCCATACCCGCAACAAATTGCTGAGGCCATGGACTCGGCAGATGCATCAGGCCATCCCAGGCCTAGCACAGAGGATACAAGAATAGCAGTGCTTTTTGGAGCTCTTGGTGGCTTTGATGTAATGACTCAGCACCCGTCTGAATGCTATAGCAGCTTTGGCTGCTCCTGCACCTCCGGCGGCTGTCGTCACTCTTCCAGCCATAACCGCTCAACCCACTCTGCAATTACTGGTATGCTGGGAACCCGAAACAGTGTCAAGGGTTCCTGAATCAATGCTATGTGCATTTATTCCTCCAGCCGGCACTGTTTCCCAATGATCCCATAAAAACTACCTTTGTTCTAGAGGGAAGGCCTTGGCCTGGGCCTCCTCATTGTGGGAACAATCAAATCCCCTTCTTCAGGATCTGCAACAGTTTGTAAAGCCTTTAAACTTGTCTTTGACAAACCCGGTCAGTTAGCCATGGCGGGTTTGGATCTCCTCTATCTGTGCCAAGGCAACCGGACACTGATGGACTACCAACAGAATTCTGGACCATGGCCACAGAGCTTAACTGGGGAGAAGACAGTCTTCATATCATCTTCATTGAGGGCCTGTCCTCCCGGATCAAGGATGAGCTGGCCACTCATGAATTTCCAGAATCCTTGAATGGTCTCTTCAATACAGCAGGGAGAATCGACCGTCACCTCCAACAACAGGCTAGGGAGCTCTGCCCTCCGCACAGACCTGTTGTGCTGGTTCCCCATTTCCAGTGTCCACTGTCTTCTCCACTGACATCATCGTCTGCACAGATACATCCCAAAAAACCTATGCAGCTCGACCAGGGTAGCCTCACTCCTGAAGAGAGGCTTCACCGAAACAAGCTGGGACATTCTCTCTACTGTGCCAGCATCGGGCACTGGCTTGCACAGTGCCCAGTGAAGCCAGGAAACTACAGAGCCTAGGTTCAAAAGGGGAGGTGATCCTAGGCTTCAGCTCCTCAACTGATAATCCCAGTGACTATTTTTGTGAATGGCAAAGAACTTACCACCTAGGTCTTGGTTGACTCCGGTTCTGGGAAACTTTGTTATGAAAGCCCTTGTTGATCACCTACAGCTTCCCACGGTTCCCAGAGGAACTCCGTTCTTCATCATCATCTCTTCTATTCATGGAGATCCATTACCCGGCCAGATCACCCATGCCACTGCGCCTCCTACACTTGGAAAGTTTGGTGTTCCATGTCATCGATAGAGCAATTCATCCTATAGTGCTGGGCCTCTCATGGCTACAACTCCACTTTCCACAGTTTGACTGGGCCTCCTTACAGTTCTCCAGGTGGAGCCCTCACTACCACAACTCCTTTTTGCAACCATCTTAGTGGGTCTTCCCTCACAATACAGCAACTATGCTGATGTCTTCTCCAAGAGGAAAGCTGAAATTCTGTCCTCCCATAGGGAGTATGACTGTGCCATGGACTTGCTGCCAAATACTGAACCGCCTCGTGACACTGGGTACCCTCTATCCATTCTCAAGAACAATGCAATGTCCAAGTACATCAAGGAAAACCTTGACTGAGGTTTCATCTGGCCTTCTATCTCTTCAGGCAGGGCTGGCTTTTTCTTTGATTCCAAGAAGTATGGGTCATTACATCCTTGTATCAACTACCAAGGGTTAAATGCTATTACTAAAAAGGACCAATACTCCTTGCCGCTGATTGCCAAGCTGTTTGACTGCCTCCAAGGTACGAGGGCATTTACCATTAGGTGTTCCCATCTCTAGGCCATTTATAAATATTTAAAAAGCGGTAGTCCCAGTATAGATCCCTGGAGCAGTCCACTATTCACCTTTCTCCATTGGGAAAATTGACCATTTAGCCATACTCTCCGTTTTCTATCTTTTAACCAGTTCTCAATCCACAGTAGAACATTGCCTCCTATCGAATGATGTTTTAATTTCCTCAAGAGTCTCTCATGAGGTGCTTTGTCAAACACTTTCTAAAAATCCAGATACTATATCAACTGACTCACCTTTATCCACAAGTTTTTCATTGTGCAGCCATGGATGTACACTTGTAAAATGAGGCACGTACATACACATGCCAGGGCTATTTTATAACATATGTGCGTGCATGTTATAAAATGGCCGTGTATATGTACCCCCGTGCACCCATTTGAAAGTTGCCACCCCAGTGAGCAGTGATAATGTTTCTATACACTGTATGTAAAAGACAGAGTCAAAAGTTCTTAAGGAGATTAACCGGTTTGCATTCATATTGCAGCCTACTGAAGGACATTTTTGTAAGAGCAATGCATTGAATGACATCTATACTGTGTAAGCAAGACTTAGTGGTAATATCATCTCTGCCATTTTTTTTTTCCAGGTGACAAAGCAAAAGCAATCAGCAGCACCAAACGCCAAGAAGCAAAGAGCCAAGACGCGTCCTCAAGTCATGTCAGATGAGTTGAAAGTGACCATCAGGCACTTTCCTTCCTCCTTCACTGCAGCAGCTCTCACGGTGCCTTCTGAAGGAAAAGAATGAAACGTGATCCCCCTGATGGAACTTGAATTTGTTCCAGGAAAAATGGGTGCCCTGACAGTTACAGAGGATAATGGGATCAGATTGAGAGTGCTTACTTTCCTACTGTACTGTATTTTATGATCACTCTCTGGGAATAAATTCACAAAATCAAATCTCAATGTGAGTTCAATGTACGAGTGTGATGGTGGGCTCTTTG